>NC_040246.1:3663750-3969062 GCF_001444195.1 Xiphophorus couchianus | reverse complement strand
GACGTCAATGCTTCCTGGAAGCTTCGGGGTTTTTGCATATGATGTATTTAGTCAATAGAAACCACAAAACAAATGTGACATGACCCCTGTCAGCAAACAGACTCCATATTTAAGTCACATGAAAAATGCGATGTGACCGTTACTGTTGCACATGCAAATACCCAGGCTGTAGTATTTGCATTTTTTTGAAGTTTAAGAACTGTCAGGTCACATTTTTTTACAATTTTAGTTGAAAGTCGGGTTCTTTCTATACTACATTCGTGTATTCTAAAGAAAAAATAAATTTAAAAAAATGTCTGGAGGACATATGATGGAAAGAGGGGGGACTCACTGCGTCTCTGGAAGAGCTGCCCAGCTTCTCAGAAAAGTCCTCTCCACAGTAACGTGCAAACATGACAAGGCCCATGATGCAGCTCAGACCCAGAGCCAGCTGAAGGGAAGGAAACACCATGTAGCACGACCTGCTCACACACACACACACACACACACACACACACACACACACACGCACACACACACACACACACACACACACACATACAGCAAAGATGGAAAAGGTGAAACATTTTTACTAAAAGATCCCCCATTAAAGTTGTCTAGAATCCTTCTTTGACAGAAAAACACTTTCATTCCATCTAGGATTATTGTAAAATGCTTCCATTTCAAAGTTTTGCTGCAACTGATGACAGTGAAAGAGGAAGAGTGGAAATTTTGTTCTTATTTTTTTAAAGGACAAAAAGAAAAGGAAATTAAAGGAGAGAAGAAAAAAAAAAGAAAGGAGCTGTTTTTTATTTGCAATCTGATGAGAGCTCATGGATGAAAACTTAAGTGATCATCAGTTTTACTGGAAATAAATCTGCTAAAAGCAAACCAGTGTTTGGTCCTGAACTGTAAACAAATACTGCAAACCCACGTGTTGGGAAATCGGAAACCGGAACCGTAAAATTCATTCAGATAAACCCTGATTACAGCTTAATCTGCCCATCTACTCAAGACGTTATCTGTGTGGTAAGTCCATCAGCGCCCCCTGGTGTACAAACTATTAAACCCCTAATGCTTCTTGCCTCACACACTTTCTGGGAAAATCTACAGTGCAAAATGTTCTAGAACGTAAACATTTCTGAATTTTTTTCTAGAAAGTTTTCGACCTTGCAAACTCAAATTTTTTTTTTTCTAAAACATTTCCGAGATTGATTTGAAAATTTCTGAGTTCACAATCATGCACTACTTTGTGTTTCATTAAAGAACATTCTGATAAAATACTTTCAGGTTTGTGGTTGTAATGGGCCAACATGTGAAAAACCTCCACGGGAAGCTGGAAATTGATGTAAAGCTCTTTAGTCTGAGACCATGGAAAACTATTCAGATTAATTTGTACACAAATAACTGATGATAATAATAATAAAAACAAAAATACCTCACAGCTTCTTTTTCTGTCCGCGCGCTGAGATATCTTTGGACCTGAGCCTGGTTGACTCCGTACAGGGACAGCATGAGGAAAACCCCGCCGACCCCCAGAGTCCAGAAGGTGTGTCTCTCTGTGGGATCCGGGTTCAAGCTCAAACAGAGAAAAACGTTTTTAAATTAGGGTTTCGTTTAGGCCTGCAACTAACAACTATTTTAGTTCATCTGACATTTAATCTGATTTTAAAGTTTTTTTTGGCACATTCTGTAGATTTTTCATTTAACCACTTAACCTTATTTTATACAGCATTAGAAATACATTTTTAAAATATACACAAACAATTCACTTTGCTCAACAATACTTCTAGCATCAACACGTGAAAAGCTCGGCCCTTTCTGATCTGTTGATTAATTTGGATAACCAATTATTAACTGCAAAAAAAAAAAGATGCTTATTAGGTGAATTATTTTTTTTTTTTTTATTTGAACCAGGTGAAGCTAAAACTATGCCACATGAGGAGTATGGGTAGAAATAATTTACAGACAAAAGTGTTTTTTTTTGTCTTAAATGCAAAATGTGTATATTTCTTTTATGGTTTCGTCTTAATTACCGCCATGTGTTGTGTTGTTTGTTCAGCAAACGGCCTCTTTTTTGAATCTGCATGCACCAGTTAACAATAAATCAATTACTAAATTAGCTGACGTTTATTTTAACAATGCTCAAGGCCTTAGCATTCACTGAACTCACTCCAGTCCAGAGAGGCGGTTTCCCTCCTTCACTTTCCTCCAGACCTCCGACATTCCTCCGGTCCGCTCCACTCCCACAATGATGACGGCGATCTGGCCCGCGAACATCACGAGGGTCTGAAAGACGTCTGTCCAGATCACCGCCTTCAGGCCGCCCTGCGAGGAGCAGAGCGGAAACATCCGGTCAAACCTAACGGCCAGATCCAAACGGCAACGCAACAGTCTCAGGAAATGAGAACGGAAGACTTGGAAAAGTATTCAAACTGTTTCCAGGACTTTTCTGCAAAAGCCTGGCGCAATAAGCAATTAATCGCATGATAGATTAAAATTTCCATTCTCAAGATTACAATTTTTAGAAGGGCAATTTTGTTTACAGAGACTTCGTTGTCCTTTTTATTTACGTCTATGTTGCGTGTGTGTGTGTATTTTCCCATTTTATTTATTGTTTTTGGTTGTTGTGTTTAATTTTGAATGTTTAAAATATCTTCCAGGTCCAGTGTGGACTGTTGTGTACAAAATTAAAGGCTATCAGTCTGTGGGAGGACGAACATGCATTGTTATGCCATTGTCAATATATTACCTGACAATTGTATCAAAACGACAATATTGTCATTTATCGCAATAAGTGCTGGGACAATTTATCATCTAGCAGCATTTATCGTGACAGGCCTAGTCATGCATTTATACATTTAAGACTCGTGATTAATATATTTCAGGACAACTTAATTATTTTGGGTTTTTTTTTAATGGATGCAAACACCCTGCTGGTTATTCTGCTTATGAGTGGAAATCATTTAAATCGCTCTTCCCTGAGGTACATCTCTCCTGGAATTGGTGGCATATTGAATTCATGTTGTTATAAAATGAGAAGCGATATTACACAAAGTGCCTTAGGAGCACGTTATTATCCAGTGAGAGAGACTCTGGCACCGCGCCTGAGAGATCAAACTAGACTGAGTAGAGGTTACGCTTTCCCTCTTTCGCTGCCCCAGAAGAGGCATTTAGCTGTCAATCTGAAATGTTTTCAGATCTTTGAAACCTTAAACAAGAGTAATTTGTTAGTATTCTGCAATCATTTCCACACAAAGTCTTCCAAGAATGAAGGGTGTTATTTTACGGACGTGGTCACAGCATTAAATCTCAAAAACAGACACATTTCTGCTGTTTTACAAACACGGGAAATGTTTGTTGCATAATTTGGTTTATTAACTGAAAGGAACGACTACTCCACATGCTAACATCATTGCTCCGGACAGAGAGTTCTCATCAGTCAGTTCTCTCAACATTCAAGTCAACTCACCAGTGTCGTGTATAAAGTGCACACTAGTCCGGTAACCAGCACCGTTCCCCAAAGCTGAAATCCGGTAGCTGAAATTAAAACACAGCAACATCCTGAAATTCGTTTCGAACTCCAATTTAATGAATCAAATTAAAAACATAAAACTTTTCATACCTGCATTTAGTGCGAAAGCAGGCGTGTACACACAAACACCCATATAGATAACCTTAAATCAAGTTAAGAGACAAATCAGAAACTGGAGTGTTTTAAAGAAGAAAAAAAACAATAAAATACACAATACACCCTACATGCTTTTTACCCTGCACTGATTGGACAGATTTTGCCTAGAGATCCAGTAAAAACTGCTTTGAGTTCTTTGCAAATAAAAATGGACTAAAATACAGAAAATGTTGACTGCATTGCCTGTAAAGACAGTTTATTGACTCAGTGGGAGCGAATAAAAATGCATGCCACATTTTTCTGATTTTTTGGGGGGTTGCGGGTGTGTTGGGGAGGATGGTTGCAGGTCTATCAGAGGGCAACACATGACAGGAAATCCTGAACTAAATACCTACACCTCAGAGCAACCTAGAGTGGCTGTATCGGCTCTAAGAAGAGTTAAAAACTTGACCCTTAACGTTCTTAAAGTTCAAAGGATGGTTCCTGCATTTTGCATAATCACAAAAGAATTTCCATAAACCTTCACTATGTCACAGCTGGATTTCCGTTTTGGCCCATACAAGTCTCAGGTGATGTTATACAGGTTATTTTACCAAGAAAACTTTACAGGACGGCTGACTGGTATCAGAATGCACCCACCATTTGAAAGATAAACGTCAACGTTCCACATATCCGCACTACTTTGCTGAACCGTAGCTCCAGATACTGCAAAACAAGAACAACAACGCTGACTTATTGCGCACGTACGGCTGACATAAACGGACGTGGGTTTTTTTTGGAGGGGGAGGGGGGTTAACACACCTGGTAAGCGCTGGAGAGCTTCAGCCTGTATAACAATGGAATGAAAACATGAGCAGGAATCAAAAGCCCCAGAATGTAAGCGCAGCCGATGAACCAGTACTGGGTGCCGTGAGTGTAGATCTCGGCCGGGACGCCGATGATGGCCACGGCTGATTGGAAGGAGGCGATGAGCGACAGTGAAACGGGGAGACACCGCATGCTCCTGTCTGCCATCAAGAACTCCTGCGTGGTGCGCTGGCGGCCCCCGGACAGGGCGTAGTACAGCCCGATACCCACAGAGGCGGCCAGTAGAAGGGCAAACACGACGTAGTCCACGGCTAAAAAGTGCTTTTGATCGGACGGGTCCATCTTGGTTTGCTTCCTGGGCCGGAGAGTTCAAGTGGCTCTTTGTGTTGCTCCTTCGTGCGAATCAGAAACAACGCTTTTCTTCACACCCAGTCAGTCACAAGAATCCAGAAAGCCTAGAGAAAAAAAAACATGAAATATGAGAATTAAAAATGTAATGATGCCAAACAAAAAGCAAGAAAATGGTAAAGGGAGGAACCACCAACTCTTTTGGAGCGAATGGATATAATATATGAAGTCTATGCAATGGATCTACTGATTTTATACCTCAGATATTCCTCAGAAAAATGCAAACAATATCTGAATAACAGACACATTTTCTGTTGTTTTTTACAATTAGTTTGTTTGTGTCCGTCCAAAAATCTCCAGAAAAAAAATAAGAAAACTACATAACTGCAGTTTTAAAACGTTTCTTTAAATGTAGTACAAAAATGGGTTTTGTTGTGATTTAGTTAGCTTATCAACACTATATGAACATTACAATCTGTCACAGACAAGGTCATGTCACTTCCTTGAAACTGTTATCTCACCAGCTTGGAAGCAGAGAAAGCTGGAAACTTTAATTTTGTTTAACTCTAAATTAACTAGGAAGGTCAAAGGCAACTTTATGTTTTTTAACTATCTAGTATAAATATAAAATTGACAGTCAGAATGGCTCCTGATGCCCTACAAGAGAGCCAAATGACAGCTTTAAGTAAAAGAAAAAACATACATAAAATTTCTCATTTTTAAGAGACTTTGTGCGGCCCTCAAAATACAACACGTGACTAAGTGCAGCTAGTACACTGATCTTACCGCTATGCTAAAAAAGAAAAATACACTGTTGTACAATTTATCAACAAAAGAAAAAAAAACAACACCCACCAATGCTTAACTGTCTTCCAACCACAAAAATACGTACAAAGACGACATTTTTCCAAGGTACAAATCGTAAAAAGTACAGTCGTTTACTTTCACCTAAGTGCCTAAATTCTTGTTGGCAAGGTTACCGGAGAAAAATACCTCAAAGATAGTTTGCTTCCAAGAGCGCTCACTCGGTCATGTTTCTGAAAATGCAATATGACAAAAAAAAATCCTTGTAACACTCTGATCAAATTTCAAACCTCTAAAATTGTAACCACTTTTAGCATTAATTTAGTCATGCCATTAGCTGACTAAGAACCTATTTGCCAACTTATTAGTTTAACTTACTGTCACTATGAACTAATAGAGTATTTGATTGAATGGCATAACTGACTTTGTTGTCTAGTACGATGCAGATTTTGTTACATTGTCACAAAGTCTAACTTTTATTAGAGAAAAAAAAACAACCAGGCTATGCTCTTCAAAAATACCTCAAAGCTTCCTAACGGAGGCATTATTATTCTTTGCAGGGTATAATAAAAATATAATGGAAAACTGAGCCTTGTCAAATTTACTTTAATTAATTTAAGATGATTTAATAAAAAGAAAATAAAAGTTTGACTATTTTTATCACCCCACTGACTTACTATTTTTTGATTGCCAAGGAAACTGACCTGTGCACAATAAGGTTGTCTGGGTGTTAAAATATTAAAAAGTGCAAAACGTGTTTCAACTTTTATGCTTATTAATATCTGTGATAGCCTAATAAATCTCATCTAAAAAGCTCACCAACCAGCTGCAATAAGCTCATTAAAACATACACTTAAAACAAATACATCTGAACAGTAATAGTAAATCAGCAAAGTGTTTGTAAAAAACGTCCAGGAAGTAAATATAATGCAGTTGGACTCACCTTTAGTTGAAGGGAGCACTGGGTCACATTCAGTAAACACATGTTTGTGGGACATTCAGGAGCTCTAAACGTGTCAAATGCAACTTGTTTGCGCATGAGCATCAGTGCAGTGGCCACATATTGCAGAAAGTTGATCTCCCTGTTTTAATTTCTTCTACTGAAAACGTTTAACGCCGAGTTCACCTTTTACCTACACAGCCAGTCTGAGCTTCGACTCCATGTGATGAAAACTGTTGTCGTTTCTCTTCCGGCAGCTTCTGACGTCAGGGCGGGGCAGCGTGCGCACGCAACAACCGCGAAAATTAAAAATAACAACAATAAGTACTGGATATTTTTCGTTTGAGTTGCTAATTTAGACGTAGCCGAATTAACAAGGAAAAAGGTGGAGAAACATGGAGGGAGCGTCGACGAGAGGTAGAACCAGAACCTGAAAGCTAGCTTATTGTTAGCTTGAAATAACTTTGCTTCTGCGATGCTAACATATTAGCCGTCGCTGAATTCATTTCAGGGTTTACGAAAGTGTTTCTTACCTCCAGGTGTTTTGAGCCACCTGAGTCTGCTGGAAGTTCAGGCCCGCAGCCGGGGGAGTCAGGTCCCACAGCAGCCGAGTCGAGTGAAGGAGCTAAAGGCTAAAGTTGAAGCGTTGACCTCGCAGAGAGATCAGCTGAAGGCAGAGCTGCAGATACACAAGGTTCTTCTTCTTCTCTTCTTCTGAGGCTCTGAGACAATGTTGTACTCTTCAAAAACGTATTTAGACATTGCACACAATTATGCTGTAATATTTTCTTGTTGCCTCTTTGATTCTGGTTTGTAGCTGCAGAATTTTGAATATACAGAATTTTCCTTGGCCAGCAGGATAAAAGATTTTGGGCCTGAAACAAAAGCGTGGTATTTTGTTTTTTGTCTCCTTCATCCATTAGTAATCTTATTTCTTTAATTTAGAGATGGAAAATTATAAGACTTTTTCAGTGAGACTCAAAGCAAAAATCACAAGTCTCAACTCCCTCAAAGCCTGACCTCAGAGCTAAGCCACAGCATCTTTGAGTAAATCATATTTTGTCTATGTTTGCCTCCCCCTCTTACAGAAGCTCCAGAAACTGAGAGCACCTGTAGACAAACAGCGAGTAGATGGAGAAGACGAGGAAATGGACGTAGACTCGGAGAGCTCAGAGTTGTTCCACCTGATGGCCAGACACTCTGAGCTGATGGATCTTCTTCATGCTCACAACCTCATTGGTAACGATAACATATGAATTAAATTTTTTCATTTTTTCGCTACCTAATTGCTGTTATTTATTCGCCGACTTTATTTGCTGATGTCGCCAGGTGGGTATGACGCCATCACAACAAACAGAGGGAAAAGCATGTGCTTCTCTCTGGCGACCCAGTACGAGGGTGTATATTTGGACACCTACAACCTGGAGCTCAACCTGAAGCCAAACGTTAGGATCAGCCGCCACAACATCCCGCCTTTCATTCCTCTGAACAGCCTGGCTGAGCAGAGCGACTTGCAAACCGACGTCAGGGCTTTTCTGGCCACAGTCAGCCAGCATCTTAATGCGTTTGCAGGCCGCAGGCAGCAGCTGAAGCTTGTGAAGGTGCCAGATTTATTTAAAATAATAGTGTACTGAATACTTTGGCTGCATGCATACCTTTTAAGCTGTGGCATAAAGTTTTCATAACTATGTCCTCTTCAAGAAAATAGTCAGTTCATTCCACCACTATGTTTCACATTATAGTTATGTTCTTTTGGTGTTATGTATTTGTGTGTAGCTTTGACTATGAATATTGGAATGTTCCTCCAAAACACAAACCTTGCTATAGTCTGAGCCACGGGTATTCAAAGTGAGGAGTGGCAGCCATTAGAGCAAAACTACAACTTTCAATTCTAAGTCTTAGTTTTTTAAAAATTAGATATTGTTGATGATTTTGGCCCATATGAGAAAAGGTCTCACAGTCTGCCCTAATCAGACTGTAAGAATAGAATAGAAGTCTACTCACTAAGCCGATGGTCACCTTAAAGGAATCAAAGTAAAGCTACAAAATTACATGAGCAGAATAATAACAGCAGTATACTTAATTAAAAAGACACTAGAATCAACAGCAGCAAGCCAAAAGGTAAGTGGTAAGATGAAGGTTAAGAAAAATATAAAAAAATAAGACATTGTAGAGTAAGGGTAAATTTATTACATTCCAGAATAAGAGAAACATTGGAATGAATTGGATGATTTCTATTTCAGAGAAGGCCTCTTTCCTGCTTCCTCACCCAGATGTGAAGAATACAGAGAATAGTTTAATGTTGAACACAACTAGCATTTGTTAGAAATTGTTCACACTCTCTTAGTGTTGTGGTTGGCAACACTAAGTTGACCAAATGTTGGTCAAATAGACTATTTATCAGTGTGCACACGTAGGTATTTTGATCTTAACCACTAACAGATTTGTCATGGTTTTCTAACATACAAAAACCTGTTTGTTTTTTTAATAGCGGTGCGTATACCTTTAAGAGCCCATTGAAGAGTCTTAGTTACAGTAATAGAAGAGCTGAAACTTCTGGTTCTGAATGAGTATGCTGATATTTGCCTCTTGCTTATGCTACAGGAGCAACACAAGTCCGTTGAAGTGATGGAAAGCAATCTGTTGTGTTCGATACTGGTGCTGATGTTCACTGTGCCCAAGAAGACACCCTTGCTCTGCACGTTGGAGTACACTGACCACACCAGGTGTCTTCCTACTCAAGTCCACCTGAACTGCGAAGGTAAGGTTATTGCACACTGTGATGAACATCGCATTGTGTTATATATTTTTCCTTTAGTTGTGATGTAATTATTGAACCTCTGATTCTGGGGGTAGACTTGAACCAGACGATCTGAGAGGGCTGGCTGGATGGATGATATGACAACATATCTTTGATGTATTTTGGTGCTGAGTCATACAATGATTTTTATAAACTAACAGAAATATTTTCAAGCCTATTCTCTACGCTACAGGGAGCCAGTGGGAGGACTTTAGAACTATTTTCGTAGTTTTAGAGCGAACGTGAGATCTCAAGATCTCTTGTTGGAATGTTGGTCCTTTAATCCTAGAACTGTTCTTCAGTTGATAGAAGACTGACTTTGTAATTGTCTTTATGTGTCCATGAAGGTTCAGGTCTGGATTCATGGCAACACCCAGAGTTCAGGCCTGATGAGTAGTTTGTTATATGTTTTTAGATCTAAAATATCCTGGTATTTTACATTTATTACTATTGCACGTGTAACTTTTTATATTCTCTCACTTAAACTAAAGTAAATTATTTTTGTAAGCTTACTGTAAAGTCTTTTACACATGTGCTCTTTTGCAGACGAACTGCTTCCCGACTCTCCGAAGTGGAAGAAAAACTGCAGCCTACTGATGGAGGTTCCTGTGCACAGAGCTTTAACGGCCATAAAGAAAGCTAGCGATATTATTTAATTTGTTCTCCAGTATGTAAATGATTACTGTTTGATGTACGTAATACAGGAGTTTGCTCAAAAGGTCGGTTTTGTGTAAAATTGACTTTTTTTAACCTTACAGCATGTCACAATGTTTTTCCCTCATCAGAAACTCGGTCGCGCTGACCTCCGTGATCTGAATTTTACCGTTAACAATCGGTAAAATTAGTTTCTGGCGTGGAAGCGTTCTGCAGGTGCAGCTGTGCTGTTTGTGCAACGTTTATAGTTTATTCTGGAGCTGCAGCGCCCCCTTCTGGTTCTAGACTCTTATCTCAATTCTCCCTTCAGCACAAGTCAACTATATAATTGTTCCATCATCTCCAAGAACTGAAAGAGGAAAACTGTTTCCAAATTTTCCTAGTTTTACTTTTCTTAAATGTTTTCTTTCTTGATTGTGTGCAGTTTTCATAAAACAGTTTAACAAGCAAATCTGCTGCCAGATTTGCAAGCACTTTGGCGGTTCAATAGCCCATTGATAGTGGGCATGTGCTGTCCACCTCTTATAATGGTGACATTATACTGTATGTTTGGGAAGAAATTAACACATCCAGTAACTAAATACACAGAATTTTGTTTTTCCAGATTAACACATGGATTGAGCATAAATACATGAATCACATTAGTCCATGAAACGTGTATGATTATGTCAAGAACAAACAAAGCTGGGGCGCCATCCATTTATTGTTTATGCCAACTTAATCCTTGTCCCTAAAGATTGTCTAAAAGGTTTATTTGATTTCAGGTTGAAAAAATTAGCACAAGGAAATGTTTTGATTTATTGATATTGGCATGCTCTGAAAGTGAAAATAATAAATGGTACATAATATATTTTATTTGTGTATGTGGTGCCTACTATTATTGATGAAATGAAGACAAAGTTGATGAAGCCTGAACACAAAGATAAACATTTGAAATGCTAATTTTGTACTCACAGTAAATGTGACGTAAACACCCTGCATCTTATGTCAGCAAATATCAACGAAAATCACATTACATGACTGAAGTGAGAGTCGGTGAAAAATATCAAGTCGTCTTGTAGTTTTTTGATTATGGTTTATAGATAGAGAACGCCCAAGTTTTGTCTCTGAAAATGAGAATATTGTAAAAAAAAATAATGATAATAAAAACATATTCATAGAAAGTTAAGAAACAGGGATAAGTGATGAAATAGGTTACAGATAATCTTGACCAGACTTCGAAGCAAAATCCATTAAAGCACGTGTCAAACTCCAGTCCTCAAGGGCCGCTGTCCTGCAGTTTTTAGATGTGCCACAGGTACAAAACACTGGAATGAAATTACTTAATTACCTCCTCCTTGTGCAGATCAGTTCTCCAGAGCTAATTATTCAGCTGTGGTGCAGCGGAGGCTCATCTAAAAGTTGCAGGACAGCGGCTCTTGAGGATTAGAGTTTGACATCCCTGCTTTAAAGGATTTGGGTAAGCTTCACAAGGGGTGGACTGAGAACCACTATACAAAAGGTACTCCAACATATGGGCTACAAATGTCCCAACACTTCATAGGCACAAGATACAAAGGTTATAAGCCTCTGTGAAGTCACGGACCTCTGTGACCTTATAGGCCTCTGTGACTTCATAGGCCTCTGACCTCATAGATCTCTGTGACGTCAGAGGCCTCTGTGACCTCATAGATCTCTGTAACCTCATAGAGCTCTGTGACCTCATAGATCTCTGTGACGTCATAGACCTCTGTGACCTCATAGATCTCTGTGACGTCATAGACCTCTGTGACCTCATAGATCTCTGTGACCTCATAGATCTCTGTGAAGTCATAGGCCTCTGTGACCTCATAGATCTCTGTGACGTCATAGGCCTCTGTGACCTCATAGATCTCTGTGACGTCATAGGCCTCTGTGACGTCATAGATCTCTGTGACCTCATAGATCTCTGTGACGTCATAGGCCTCTGTGACCTCATAGATCTCTATGACGTCATAGGCCTCTGTGACCTCATAGATCTCTGTGACGTCATAGGCCTCTGTGACCTCATAGATCTCTGTGACGTCATAGGCCCAAATGCCTTTGTGAGATGTTGCTGAAAAACAACAATAGTTGTTTGATGTTTTTCAGCAACAGAGGTAAATCCAATTATTTTGTCATTTATTGAAACTAAATAGTGGTTTCAAAGGTAAAGTAAGAAAAATAAAAATTTTAGAAGATAAAAACATAAACTGCAAATTTTTTAGATAAAGGAGAGGATATTTTTAAGAGAAAGCGACAATAAAAATTTTAAACTTAGCCTTTTTTTCTTGTTGTTTTTATATATTTTGTGTTTGGTTTTTCAAGTAAAACATAAAATGGCGAGAAAAAAAAACGGTTTTCAAAAAGATCTGAACATCTGTGCTTTTTTTTGTTAATGTTTTGTTTTTATATATTTTTTGTACCCCGCCAGGAGGCCTTTTTGTGGGCTCTAGTGTCCCTTATTTTTTGAAAGTAGGCTGACAGGAAAGGTGGAAGGAGAGGGAGAAGACATGCGGCAAATGTTGCCGGGTCCGGGAGTCAAACCCGCGACGGCCGCGTCGAGGACTCAAGGCCTCCAAACATGGGTCGCGCTATAACGGCATGCCCTTAATTCAGTTTTTTATCTTGTTTATATTTTCAACAGAGCTCAATAATACCTTCCACAGTTTTGATTTTTCCAATGTTCTTGTTGTGCACTGAAACTTTGGAACTCAAAGAACCTGTCTGTGCCATTTCTGTTGTTAGACTGAGCTGAAAGATTTCTTCTTTCGACTTCTAATGTCCTAAAATTTTGGACAATCCTGTTTACACTTTGTCCTCCAAACCTTTGTGGACCATGAACGCTGTTGGACCCTTGGTCTCTTGACTGCAACATATTCCCTCTGGACCTTGTCTGGTTCCATGAGTGATAATGTCCTTTCTGTTCCTGCTGTGGAAATTGTCTTTGGTTCAACGGCGGCCTTTTGTAGTGGTTACTGTGGCCATTTGCAAAGTCGTTGCCAGGATTGCGTTGATAAAAGTTTGTAATTTGTAGTTGTCTGAAGTTGGGTCTACTATCCTCTGCATGGAGCGGAGCAGTGACCCTAATCTTCTCAGGATACTTTCTCTGAGTTTGTACCTGGGGGAAACTCTTTTCGCTGTTGAATCCTTCATTTCTTTGATGCCCACCACTGAATCTGGTGTTGGACCTTTTCATAGAGTTGCTTCCATAATTCTGTTGCTTTGAAGCAGCCATTCTGGACCAGTGTGGTTCCTGTCTTTTCGACAAGTCAGAAAAATCCCTGCAGGGGGTCCCAGCTTGACTTTTCTGAGACTGCAAACTTACCAGTTTTCTGTCCACTAGTGTCTCCTCAGTGCAGTCCATGGATTCGTCTTCCATCACTGACTTGGGAACCTTCCTAAAACGTGCAAGTAGTTCATCCCTGAATTTTTTACGCAAAGCCCACAAACCAGACGAATCCTTGCTGGGAATGGCAGCCGGGTCTCTGTGCCGGATTCTGACGCTTGCAATCTTATTGAACTGCTTTAATATCGCAGCCATATTTAGCTGACTTGAGACAATGTCAGCCATTTCAAACAGCTGACCTTCCTCCTCGGTAATCAACTTTGTGATTCCTCTGTATCGAGCGAGGATGTCATACCTGAGGTTTTTACGCCGTGCCCACAAATCATTGGGGTTGCTTCCTCTCATTTTCCAGTCTTTGCTCAGACTGTAGCTACTTTGCTTTACCATGTTTCCAGCGTTTATATTCTGATAATTTAAACGGTCATCTCAGCTCCTTCCAAATACTTAGACGTATTTTGGGATCACAGAAGTGAAACTTGCTCCTTGCGTAACTGAATCAGACAGAATGACATAATTCTGGGAGATACATCCAATAGCTGTGATGTCATAAACAGATGTTCCACGCATTTATGACGTCACAAGGAGGATGTGATATCTTCCTTTTAGATGTTTCTCGGCAACAGAGGGGATTTCAGCTGCCAGAAAAACCAATGAAGCTAGTTTTTACCTCAACCTCTCAGCCATTAATATTCAGCTAAATGAAGTTAACAATGCAATTCACCTAATAAACAGTGAAGTGCAAAAATATTCACAGCTCCGGAAGACTTAGAAAAAGCATAACTTTGTTCAACAACAAAAATTTGTTTCTGATCTTAAAAAAAAAAAAAAACAGGTTGGAAGTTCTCAAATGAGGATCAATCAATGTGAAAGTATCACTTTAAAAAAAAATGCTTTTAGTTACATTTTATTGAACATGGGATTAAGATATTTCTTTATACTCTTGTCAATAATCAATATAACAATCATTATCAACCCTATTTATTATCACTGACAAGCTTTTTGCATTTTAACACTGCTATTTTGATCATTTATATTTAGAGACGAGCTCCAAGTCTTTGAGGTTGGAAAGGTCCTTACTTCACAATAATATCTAACATGATAATTCACTGTATAGAATCAAAATAAAACACAGAGAAGTTTGTTGTTGCTATGGGACAAAATGTGAAAAAGTTTGAGGGTTATGAATAACTAAGAAATATTGGAAATATGGGTATGTTTGTGTTTTAAATATGTTAATTTAAAATTAACATATTTATATAACTCTTCAATTTTGTTTTTCATCTTTACCTTTAGAAACCATACAGTAGGATTATCTATTATTAGATTAGATTTTTCACCCCCCAATATCCTTCCTAAAATATGTACGAACCACCTATTCAAGGAAGAAAGCTCCATTTTGTTGAAATGTTCCTTTAACGCCTATGAGGGTAGGTTAGTTACCCTGCCGCCCTCTGGTGGAGGGTGGTCCTTCCTGCGCCGAACTGGACTCCAGCTCAAACATGGCGCTGCAAAACTTCCCGAAAGAGCCTCTTCAGGGCGAATTAACTATTTCCATCGCTGCTTGGTGAGTTCAGTATTTAGTTGTTCTTTGCCTCAACGCAGAAATAATCAGCTTCGGGTTGATTTGCATGGATTATGCCGGAATTATCTGTACGTTTCGCCGCTCACATCGCGTCGGTAACACAAGTTACTAAGCCAGAGTTGTCAGCTACATTGCTTCAATCAAAACCACTTGAAAGAAAGTGTTGATATTTCAGCGCATGCGCAATGCCTATTAACCTGTAGTGACCGTGTCATTTCAAAACTAAATTACTACAGTTTTTTTGTTGTTGTTGTTGTTTCTCTTCTGCGTTTCTACCTTTTGTTCATTCCGTTCTTGCTTCTTTCTTCTGCTTTATAGCTTCGTTATTCGCTGTCTTTGCCATCCGCACTGCTTACTTTACGCTACGGGAAGCAGAAGCGTCCGAAAAATACTCACGCATCTCCCCTTTTATTCATCAGGCTGCTAAAAGCGGCTGCCATTTCAATTCTCACTTTCAGTTGATCACTTTTCTCTTCTAAATCAAGCGTCTGTTAACGTTTTTATATAATTTGACTGCATGTCATTTTTAATGTTCATTTTATCTCTTAATATTTTTTTTTTCAACACTTTGTTATTACTTTGATCAAATTACGTTAGCCATCCCGAGATTATAAAATGCCTCACATTCTTCAAACTGGGATTTCTATGCTAAGAAAAACCTGCAACACAGTAAGTGGATGAAAATCTGTAACAATTATTATGCAAATATATACATAGATGAAGGATCTGTGTAAAAGTTAAAACCTAACTATCACGTCTAATTGAATTGCTTGTTTGCTGTATTTTGTAGAGCTGGAGTAAGAGTTGCTCGAGCTTTGCGAAGATGATGCGGGCAGTTTGTGTTGAGGACCAGAGAGTCTGGTGCTGCGCTCCATCCCCAGACCTACACCTAAAGACGGAGAGGTCCTGATTAAAGTCCACGCAGCTGCCCTCAACAGGGCCGACTTGTTACAGGTTTAGCCAAATTAGATGCACGTTCAAGAGCAGGAATCTGTGGTTTGGATCGAAGGGGATTTTAGAAACGTATCGTGTTTTTCTTTTGCAGAGAAGAGGTTTGTATCCTCCTCCTGCGGGTGAGAGCGACATAATCGGTCTGGAGGTCGCTGGAACGGTGGACGGTCTGGGTCCAAGCCTGAAGGGGAACTGGAAACCAGACGACAGGGTGATGGCTCTGCTGGCTGGAGGAGGATATGCTGAATATGTTTCTGTTCCCGAGGAACTTTTAATGCCGGCGCCCGACAACCTCACGTTCTGCCAGGCCGCTGCCATCCCGGAGGCTTGGCTCACCGCTTTTCAGCTGCTGGTTTTCATAGGTACGCTGATGATGACAGTAGAATGCTGAGGTGATATGATTAGATAACGAGGGCCGACACACGGACTGCACAGTACCTTACAAAAAATATTCATACTTCAGTTATTGAACTTTTTCACCACTTCAGTGTAAAAAACCAACACGAAGTAAGTGGCCAGGACTTTAACTAGACTATTCTAACTCATACTTTTGGATCAAAACCAATAAACAGCTCTGGGTCTACGGTTGTTCTGCTGGAAGTACATAACTTTGAATCGTGCACTATGTTGAGTTGGTCTCACACATAAAATCAGGAGAAAATATAGCTAAGTTTGAGGATTTAACATCACAAAATGAGAAAAGCTTCTGATCAGAGCTTGGGTGCCTTTACCAAATACTGTAAATACTCTGCAAAAACACAAAATCTTACCAAGTTGGTCTAGTTTCTAGTGCAAATATCATACAACTAACTTTTTTTGTGAGATTTAGGAGCGTTTTCTTAAGTCAATAAATCCTTAATATTGGTACTTTTTGCTGAAAAACGTGCTAGTTTTTTTTAATAAAAGAAACTAGATTGTTTCACTTATAACAAGACATTTTTTCCTTTGTTACAAGTGAAATAGTGTTAAGTACTAAAACACTTGCACTTGAAAGTAGACCAAAATTACTCTGTAAGATTTTGTGTTCTTGGAGTTGATATACCCAGCTTGTAATTTCATGCCTTTTGAATGAGTTACTAAAAAACAAAAAAATAAATAAATAATTTTTCATTTCCGCTCGTCCCATATTTTGTTTGCCACCGCAGCGCAGGTGAAGCAGGGTGAAGTGGTGCTGGTTCACGCCGGAGCCAGCGGTGTGGGAACGGCTGCCGTCCAGCTGGCCCGTCTGTTCGGCGCGGTTCCCGTGGTGACAGCGGGGAGCCGAGAGAAGCTGCGGCTGGCGGAGAAGCTGGGCGCAGCGGCTGGATACAACTACAAGGAGGAGAGCTTTGTTCAGGGAGTCCATGACTTCACAGGAGGTAAATGTGACGCTCTGCAAACGGCTCTTAAAGTCTGGCAGAGTTGTTTTCCAGTATAATGTACATTTCCTCATGTTTTAATTTGTCATCAATTTGATGCAAATAAATTAATCAACCTTTGATTAATTGTAAATTTAATTGTTTATTTGATTAAAATGAGTTCCAACCGATTAGCTAATAACATCCGCTTCGACTGTCTTTTAGTGTTGTAGTTTGGCCGTCATTTAGTAGAGGGCGCTGCTGGTCGTCCTTAAGCGGAGCCAGTTGATATAGAAACAAAGATGGCGGGGCCATACCAGAAAGGGGAAAGAGAAATGGTCCAGACTCTGGACCATCGCGGAGGTCCAGAGTCTGGAGTGGGATGTAAAATGCACTTTGTGCGGTTCTGTTTTGAAATATAAACTCTCAATAAGCTCCTTGAGTTATCGGCTTAACGCTCATTCAGACGAGCTGTATGACGGAGCAGCGCCAACTTCTTATTCAAAAATGTTTGATTTGTTACTACTACGAAGGGAAAGATGTACAAAGCATTAGGAATAAATTGTATTGTAGGTAGAATAAAAAGGAGGAGTAAATTTACACCAAAAAAGTTGAAGATATTCAACATTTTAAACTCAAACATTTCTAGAAAATTTCCGAGATTCATCTCAAAGTTTCAGAAATTTTTTTTTTTAGCAGAAATTTGCTCCTCTTTTTTTTCTGTCTACAATGGCCGCCCTAATACGCTGTGGCAAAGATGTGATGGAAAAAGTCACAATGCCAGTTTTGAGGGCTGTCGTGGGTTAACGCACTTCACCTCCTCAAAGACAACATATGAGCACATCTCCGGATGATGAAGCGTTGCACATATTTCTTAATGGCCGCTCCTCGATTAATCGTCAGTCGATCGATAAGATCAACCAGCATTAGATTAACTCATTAATCGGTAACTTCCATCCCTAGTAGTGTCGTATCTTGTGGTAATTTGGCAGGAAAAGGGGCGGATGTGATCCTCGACTGCATCGGTGGGAGTAACTGGGAGAAGAACGTGAGCTCCCTGGCAGTGGACGGCAGATGGGTGCTGTACGGCACCATGGGAGGCAGGGCAGTGGAGGGAGACCTGCTGGGCAGGATGCTGTCCAAGCGAGGCCGCTTACTCTGCAGCCTCCTCCGCTCTCGCAGCCTTCAGGTGAGAAACGTCTCAGCTGCTCTTTTCATTCCTTGCACTGCAACCACATCTGTTGCGCAAGGGTGAAAGTTTCGTTCTTCCTCTCTCCTCCTGGTGTCCGATGTTCCGAAATGTGCGAACTTTGGGTGTTGCACTTGAAACACTTCCTGTGCAAGTCACGATAATATAATTTATGCGTATGCTTCCTCCACAGTACAAGGCGGACCTGGTCAGAGCCTTTGCGGACAGGGCGTTGCCATGTTTCTCAGAGCAGCCTGCCACCTTGAGGCCAGTGATCGACAGCACATATAAGCTGGAGGACATCGCGGAGGCTCACAGACACATGGAAGCAAACAGAAACATGGGAAAAATTGTTGTTACTGTGACTCCACAAAGTGAGGAGACTCCTTGATTGAAACACAGCTGTGACGTGCTTGTTTGGCCAGAGTTAATTAATTATGCAGTGCTGAGATATGGTTCAATCAATAATAAAATGGTCTAAATGTGGTTTTCTGCTGGGTCATTTACTCTGCAAAGGAGGGTTACCTGACACTTACTGCTTAATATTGGTTTGTTGAAATCTGCACGTAGAATATAAAGTCTATAATAAGTTATGCAATCTAAAAACTAAAGAAAAGAAAAAAAAAGCAAAGAACAAAAACAGACTAAATATATCTGTGCCTTTGCACACCCAGTTTTAAAAACATCTTTATGTTTTACAAAATGTAAAAATGAATAAAACAAGGGCCGCATGTCCTGCAGTTTTTAGATGTGCCACAGGTACAAAACACTGGAATGAAATGACTTAATGACCTCCTCCTTGTGTAGATCAGTTCTCCAGAGCCTTAATGATCTAATTATTCTATTCAGGTGGTGCAGCAGAGGCACATCTAAAAGTTGCAGGACTGCGGCCCTCGAGGACTGGAGTTTGACACTTGTGGTTTAGAGCAATCCCTAGTTAACAAGCACAGGAAACACGTTGGAAGAGAACCATTTTACTTTCAATCCAATTTGACTTTAAAAAGAGCAAGCTTTGTCTCTGGTAATAACCTTAACAAAAGGTAAATGCCATATAAAATCAGATGGATAATGTGACAAATGCGTTGGCAACAGCTCAATTACATGATTCACCATAATGAACACAAAAATAACCTGTAAATAGCAGAAGCAGTTTTCCAATTGTAAATGTATTAGTTTAGATAAGCAACACTGTATTTACAACGTGGCTCAACTTAAATATATTATTGTCCTTTTATTTACATTACAAACTAAGTGTCATTAATCTTCATTATAAGGTTCCAACTAAAGAATAAAACATGCCATGTGTGCTTGGCATGTTGTCGTGGCTCTGTAGGGAATAAAATGTTGCTTTATGAGTTTCGCTATCATTGTATTTCACATACCAAATATATTCACCTCCTGATTAAGTCAGGTACGATCTAGATTACAGCTTTACAGCTGTTTTGAGACCACGCCGGCACGTGACGGCGTATTTCGCACTGGGCGTTTCGTGCAGGAACCTCCCTCTCCCTTTTTATGACTCTGTTTTTTTTGCCCCCACTTTTTACCCAGAGTTCATTTCTGCCTCAAATCTTCCGGGCCCTTTTCGGAGGTTCAGTCAGAAAGTTGCTAACTAGTTGCTAAAGTTTTTGTCGGACTCTATGTTTCGACGGACGTCTGGGACATTAATCACTCCAATCACGTCGGTAGGTTTCACTTTGTTCGTCCTGTGACATTTACCGGTAATGTTGTGGGGCTGAGTTGACGCTCACATGGTTTACCAAGAAGTGACATAAGCCTTTACAACACTCGAGTCAGAATAATGTTCTCCGAACTTGTTCAATCGCAGTCGGCGTGTGCAAAGGTGCCGTCAGGACTCGGAGGACTCTCGCCGTTCGTCGCGACGCAGTTTCCGTTTTCTGACTTTCCTCACCTGTGGTTTGAAATTACAGCCCGTGTTTGTTGGTAAATGTCGCATTTGTTGGCGTTTCTGTCACAGCCAGCGTTTATTAAACCATGGAGGACCCGAACGTGCCTCAGAGAAAAATGTCCAGGGCCGGAGAAAGCTTGTACGGGGCCCTGGGTTTGGAGAAAGGCGCGACCCCCGACGAGATCAAAAGGGCTTATAGGTAAGTTTACTATTCGCTAGTTATTAATGTTTGCAGATTGCCCGTAATTGACGTGGCTAATAGGGTGCTTAATAATTTGCAATTTGTTACAACTAGCTGATTCACTTACAAGTTTCATAAATGAATTGCTGCCATTGTCAGGTTGCCATGATTCATTGGTGTGAGAATAATTAAAGATGTTAAAATGTGTCATATTGTAATTAATAATATTTTTGGCTCTTAAGAAAGCACACTGTGCCTTCAAAAAATGTTGCAACGCGTTATTAATAATGGTTTTGAGTGTCAAGTTTTGTTCGTATTGTGATAATCCTAGTAAGATCATTTAGATAACATTTTAAGCTGAAATTTCAGGCTTTTTAGAAGTATATTCAAAGTTGCACTTTCTGAAAATATTTGTTAAACTTTTCTGCAATATTACAGTTTTGTTTTGGGTTTTTTTTTTAGAATAATGTGGCTTAGTAAATAACATCTACCTGCAGGATATTACTCAGTCATTTTGGTTTGATCTGTGATCATAGTTACTCATATTTCATTGGAGTCATGTGGTCCAATGGCCTGTAAAAAGAAATATTTCTCATAAAATGAGATTAGAAGTGAGATTTGAGCTATGTCATTTTAATCTTTAATGCAGGTCGTCTTGAATACGAAGCCTGTGTGTCATTAAAAGATAAAAAGTGGCATTCATCTTTTAGATTTAAGGAAAATATTTGACTGGAAAAAGACAAAGAAAGTGATGCACAGTGGATGGAGAACAAAATTATTTATTCACGTGTGTAAAAGGGAAGTAGGAAGCAAACAATGGACCACAAATGGATATGAAAGGGACTGATTGATTCACAGATGTAATTTCACTATAACAGTGGTGACATCTTACCCACAAATCTGAAAAGAAAAGACTATAACGTATGTATCTTAACACTAAGTTTAACAATGCACACTTTCTTTCTATTTTTTTTAGATCATTCTGCTAAAGCTGGCAAGACTTGCTGCAGAACTAACCAATTTTAAAAAAAATAATTAATCTATTCTTAGCAGCCGTTTGGTGAATGATTGGCAGCTGGTTAATTCACAACCTGGATTCTTTTTTTTTTTCTTTGTGTTTTGTGGCTCCACCAGCCATCCTTCATTAATTTCAGCTATTTAACTCTTTCACAGATAAATAGTGTGCTGAGTTTGTCTTTACGTTATCAAAAAGAAAGCATAGCTTCAGATGTCATGAGAGACGGACTGAACTGGTTAAAGTCCCAGTCGTCTTAATCCTTCTTGTTGGAACCGTTTGATAAGTTAGCTGCTGCTTGTGCTGCCGGTGGAAACTTTTATGGCTGCAATTCAGTTATGCTGATCCAAGGCCACTTGTGTTTCACGCCACCTAAATCATAATTCTAACGTTCCTTCAGGAAATTGGCATTGAAGTACCACCCTGACAAGAACCCGGACAACCCAGCCGCCGCGGAGAAGTTCAAGGAGATCAACAACGCCAACGCCATCCTCAACGACGAGAACAAGCGTAAAATCTACGACGAGTATGGCTCCATGGGCCTCTCCGTGGCCGAGCAGTTTGGTGAAGACGGCGTCCAATATTATTTCCTCATGTCAAAGTGCTGGTTCAAGGTGAGGCGTGGCCGCGAAGGAACAAACCAGAGGATTTTACGGAGCGGGGACGTTTCGCTGTTTTGAGTACGTCTAACGTTCATGTCTTTCAGACCCTGTTTTGCTGCTGCTCCATCTTGACCTGCTGCTGCTGCTTCTGCTGCTGCTGCTTCTGCTGCGGGAAGTGCAAAGCCGGAGAGGAGGAAGAGCATCCCATTATCGACCCGGAAGACCTGGAGGCGGAGCTTAGAGAGCAGGAAGAAGGTGAGGGACTGCCGGGTTCGTTTCTGGGGATTTGATTGACGTTGTGCTGTGAAGGATGGAAACACGCCACCTCTCACTTTGGACGTTTTAAATCAATGGAGTTTTATGGTTGGATTGTAATGCTACTTTACGATATTAAATCATGAAATATAATTTTTAACAATGAGCATGTGTTTGGGTTTGCGTTGTTAAATCGTCAAACATTAGCAAGAAAAAAAAAAAGAAATTTTCCTATTCAATGAAGGATTTTTTTTTTTTGTCTTTTTAAAAATTTGGACACTTTGTGTGTTTTTAAAATGTTTTTATAATACTAAATTGTGTTTTCCAGCACCAGGCCATGTAATAGTTATTCAGCCCAGCTCCTCTCAGACCTCAGGTAACTGTCGTTCCTCCTCAGGTAACCTTGATCTCCCATCGGCTCCCTGCTGCTTGATTCAACCGGCTGAGCTGTTTTCTGCCTGTTTTCATGTTGATTTTATGCCTTATGGGTCACAATGCTTATATAAAAAGAAAACGGTGGAAGAAGAGCACAAATTATATTCCCTGCAATAGTATTTTGACCCCGCATTGTCACGTAAATGTTATTGCCGACCAGCAGACGTGTTGTGACGTTCAGAGTAAAAGGGTCTGGACTGCTTTGTGTTGGTCAGTTGTATGAAAACCTCCCAAGATGTTTCAATACTTTGTCAAAGCTTTGTGAATGTCGCTAGTCAAAGCCAAATAAGGATTCCTGTTTTGTTTATGTTTATGGTCCACCATAAAGCAAAGGGCACCGCAGCGCCAAATGTGACGCTGCAGATCCGGTTTGTGCTGCTTCCATGTCAGATAACGAGCGACTGGTCGAGGCGCTTCAGAAAACGTCTTGATGAGCTGCCAGAGGTTTTGGTTTGGTTTTTGGTTTTCGCTGATCAAGATAAAATGTAGAATCGGCCGATGTTTAATCTGCAAATGAAAAGAACCAGAAAGATGAATTGATTCATGTCTGATTCATGCGGAAACGGATGATGAGGGGTAAACTTGAGACGTTTTTATCAAGGTCAAGCGCAGTGGGGAGTGTGTTCCCAAAAAGATGACTAAGACTTTTCACATTATTATTGTTTTTTTTTGTAATTATGGCAATAAACGCTGCAGATCGCCTTCCTCCTGTTTTTAAAGTTCAAAGTTCGACAGTTTAGACGCTTCTGCTGCTTACACTCCGTCCTCAGCTGTATTGCGTTATGCTTTGGTATCTTGGTGTTATTTTCTTTGTTTCATTTCCATTGTATTATATATGGAAACTGGAAGGTAACTTGCAGTGAAGTGACTTGCTTAGGGGCGCATCAACATGTGGCAGCAAGAAACTGGAATTGCACTCATCCAGCTTCATCCTGTATTTGCATTTTTTCCACGCAAACATTTATTAGAAGTGTTCATTTTTGCTCATTTTAATTTTATTTTACAGCTAATGAAAACCCAAAATTCAGCTTCTCTCAAAATTACATGCAATTAAAAAAAGAAGAAATTTTTTTTTTTAACTGTCAGAAAATGTGCGTGTGCTGCATAGTTCCCTCACAATGACTGGTAATCAGAAAACCGAGCTTTATGCAGCTCCATTTTTATTTTTTATTCTGATTGTGGGAACGGAGAGCATAGATCTGACTTTCGGACGAGTTTGGGAGGCTTCAGGTAAAGCCCTCATAGTTTCAATATGACAATTTGTTTTTATTTAATACGCCCAGTTATTAAAAAAAAAGGAACATTCCTTCCTCATCAGATGAGTGCAGCATGGCTGGCTTTATAGGGTCATCAATCAAAGATGTTGTTCAATTAAGAAAATCTCACCATTATCGTAATCAGTCTGTGCGTATATGCATGCAACTTTCAAGCATCTAATCACAAATCTTCAAGCTTAACTTCCTCTGGCATAAAATCACGTCTGTGGCATTCAGCGCTCCGATCTGCAGATACCTTGACTGTTGGAAACAAACAGTTTGTTTCTTTGTGTCGTTTTTTTTGCAGGTGTTGCAGGTGAGAACGCACCGATTGTGATTCAGCCTCAGGCGTCCAACGGCACCTCGAACCCCACAGAGGCCCGACATGGACCTGTCGAGGATGGAATGAGTGACTATATCCACGGATGAGTGAGTCTTTAAGAAGACGAGCTTCTCATTATTGTTATTATTACTTTTCATTGTTTTGGGACTTTGTGTGAACTTGAGGTCTCACCAGCTGCTGGTGTTCAAACCGACGCACAGGAAACGTATCGGGCCTTTTTGTTTACATGAATCATGCTTCATAATGGTATTGCCATGTTTTGTTTTTCTTTTCTTTTTTAATGACAAAGCCTTGCAGATCAAAACCACTGATCTCTCAAAAAACAGTTGTTGTTTTTTTTGTTTGTTTTTTTTTGTGCACTTTAAACTCACAGGTTAGTGTAAAAGTTGCCATATTGGTCTGAAAACGTCTCCGCTCAGGATTCCTATATGTGGACTGTTTTATTTTTATACATATATATATATACATATATTTAATAGGCTAATTCAGATTATTCATACTATTTGAGGCCAACCACTTGTCTTCCTGTAAATATTAACATAGGAATAAGTGACCTGATGACTTTTGGGTTGACACATCCGGTGTTTTTCTGTTCATGTTGGGTTATCTGTACTTCAAACGTCTTTTCTAATCAACTTCATGTGAGAGTTGGATGGTTTTTAAGCTTTTTTTTTCTTTCTTCACTCAATCTGGTGATTTATATAACTTGCACAGAAAGCCACAATGCCTGCAGCTAGCTACTTCCACCTTTTTATTAGGTAAACTTTAATTAGCCGGCTTAAAAGGCGTTTACACTATTTATTCTGCCCAGCTGTGGCTTGGTGAGGTCATCAGTGTTACTCATGGGCCCGTATGAGATTATCACGATATGATGACCTTGAGAGGAAATACTACAGTTTCACAGAAATAAAGCGGTATCGATAACATGTATTTATTTTCATTTTGATGTGTAGTCTTAAGTAAAAATGGACAATAAAGGTATAAAATTTAGGGGCTGGTTACCAGCTAGCCACGCTGCCAGCTCATCCTGCCAATGAGCAATCATGCATGCTACTCATAGCTGGCTTTTGTGACCAGAAATGTTCCCAAACATCCAAATTCTTCTTCTGTTTTCTTTTTCTTTTTTTGAAGATGAAAGATAAAATTGCTGGAGTTGTCCTTTAGCCTCCTGGCCACCAGGGTGCAGCACCAGCTGGGTTGAAAGGTTGGGCTGCTCTACAAATTAAAACTGCGCTCACCCGGCTAGAAAGACGTGATGAAAAATGTTCGTGGTTCTGAAATTGTAACTCGTTTAAAAACGTTTATCCGTCACCGTTCTGTGTCTCTTCATTATTTAGCAGCAACGCCGTAGTTTGCGCTGAAAGGCCGTAGTTTGGAGAGAAGCAGTTGGGAAGTTTTTATCTGGTCTCAGGGAGACACTTCGAAAACTGGCCTGCAGGGGGAGCCAGAGGCACACTTTCTCTTTAGTATTTTTAATTAAGTAAAGGAAACTGCCTCATGGCTCCTTCTGATTCTCTAAACTAGTAATCTGCAAAGTTTATTATCGGGCACTTGTAGTTAATCATGTAACCAAAAGGTAACTGCTTTATTGGAAATGTGACTTTATTATTCAAACTCAAATAAGAAGCTCCTGGAGGTGTTGAAGGTAATTTGCTGCAGCAGCGCCATTTTGAAGTGAGCCATCACCACAACAGGAATGTTATGTGTCCAAATGCAGTCAGGTGAATACGTTACCATTTTCACAAAATATCTGCACTTTGAACCTTACACACTGTTTTGTTTTTGGTTTGTTTAAACCATAAATCTTCTCTGTCTTGAATCTGGTGATGGGATCAAAACGTTTTTGTTTTTTTTTCTTTTGAGGTGTATATGGTAAATTGTTCTGTGAATTCAAAACTGCATTTTTGATTCTAGGTTGGGTTTTTTTGGCTGTGTGCTGATGTTAAATTATATTTCTGACAAGGTTCATATTGTATTTTTATATATATGATTATTTTTGGCCTCATGTCTGGATTTGCCAGTGGTCTGTACTCTCTTTCTTCTACTACATGCATGAAATTATAAAAAAAAAAAGTTGGTATAATTCCTGGGAACGACTCTGAAATGCCTGAATATATTCTTATCCTGTTGTCTCTTTCATTTTTATTAGAATATTAAATGTTTTTTTGTTTTTTTTGCTTCAATATTCCAAATATTTTTCTACTTTTTAGCGTTTTTGTAAAATGAAAGCAACATAAATGTATGATGAAATAAATTTTTGGGCCAACATGAAAATATTTGAGTGTTTTTTCTTTATTTGTGTCACTCCCCTTGTTGGCTACTGTGGCGCTCCACCCTTGCCAGATAACGTGTGTTAGAACAGGTGGCAGGTTTCCAAGCTCTAAGGCAAAAACACCCGAAAGGATGGACTTGCCGTCTGACTCGGAAACACAGCTCCTCGTTGAGACTTCCCTGGAGCCTCTCACAAGGTGCCTGTAACCGTCTCGTCTCGACATTTCAGAACGGTTCGCTTCTCTAGTGTCGACTGAAATATCTGAAATGTTGTGTTACCTGGCAGGTCGAGTCCTACGGGGATTAGGAATTCAGATTCGGAGCTCAGTGAAGATGACTGCAGCGCGGGGCAGGAGTTGAGCGACGTGTCAAAGTCTGAAAACAAGACAAGACGTGTGGCCAGAAGGAAGCTCCTTGCCGCTTGCGCCGTCAGCCTCGTCTTTATGACCGGAGAGGTGATCGGTGAGACGCAAGTAATTTCCTGTGCCTCTTTATTTTTACTTTTTATGAATTTTGTTGAAAGAACATGCCGGATTTATCTTTAGGATTTTCTCGTGTTTAAAGAAAAAGGTGGAAAAAAATGCCAGGACTAATAAGGTTTGAGCTGAAATAAAAACGATAAGATGCTTTTATTTATTTTCTTCTTTTGTCCTCCAGGCGGATACGCGGCTCACAGTTTGGCCATCATGACGGACGCGGCTCACCTTCTGACGGACTTCGGCAGCATCGTGATCAGCATCTTCTCCCTGGAGGTTTCGTCCAGGCCTCAAACTCAAACCATGACTTTCGGCTGGCACCGAGCAGGTGGGACTGAGCGAGAGCTGCCAGCTTTCTATGGCAGAATGACACATTTTCCATCAAGCCGTGTGAAAACGTACACAATTTGTGTTTTTTCAACTGTAATTTGAAGACTGAAAATGTAGATATTCTCAACAAGCCAAGATAAAAGTTAATGCTTTGTGCCTGCCTGATGAGGATGTGCTTTTGAACGTATCCATTTAATGGCGGTAACAAAAGTCAACCAAAAAAGATTTCGCTTGTACTCCCCGTTTCTGTCGGTGCCCTGCTGCGTTACTCGCTGATTGCCCATTCACAGTTTACTCATGACTCCTTACAATTTACTTCAAATCTGCTGATTCTTGTTGGATGCGACACAAACTCCCAGCATCACAAATCCTCCACCATGCGCTCCCTCTTATTCAAGCAGTCTCATCTGACCTAGTTAAGTCTGGTTTACTAGTGGCTAACAGAACGAGGCAAATCTCCGTCAGGTCAAGTTTATACACCGAGAGAACAGGAAGTGACGGGCTACTATTCTCACCAAAGCAACTATTGATACATTTTAAAAGACAATAAAGCAAAAATAATTAGTAGAAAATAACTTGCTCGAAAAGGATTTTCTATGAGCATTTCAGATGTTCAGTAACATCGGAGCTTTCGCACATTTAAAGACTCGGCTGTTTGGCTGTGCAGAGATTCTGGGGATGTTCCTCTCCATCGTGTCGGTCTGGGCCGTGACGGCGGTTCTGGTCTTCTCAGCCGTGCAGAGGATCGCTGAGGGAGAGTACGACATCGACGGCCAGATCATGCTCGTGACCTCGGCCTGCGCCGTGGTTGTCAACGTCCTGTGAGTGAGCCGCGATTATTTCAGCCAAACGAACCCTGTTCTTAAACTCAGGGTTCCCACAGGTGCTTGAAATCCTTGAAGGTGCTGGATATTCATTCTGCACAGTTTTGTAATGAAGTGCAACCTACCGTTTGACTAAAAAGCCTAGATTTGTAAAACGTTACCTACAGTTGGAAACCAGATATTTTCATGCGCCTAATAAAAAGTCTGACGTTAAATCAGACTAAACTTTCAGTCAGTTTGAATTACCAAGATAATTCCTGTTTGCTGACTGAAAGAAAAAATTAGTGACTTTTTTTTTTTCTTGTAACTATCTTTGCATCTTGTGCTTTAGCATTTTATTTGAGCAGGAACATCATTTCTTTTAACCTGATTGGTTAGGATTGTTTCTTTGTAATATTTATTTTCCTAACAGCTTAATAACTTATTGATCTGTGTACGTCAGGTGTGTAGGATGTGAGAGACATTTCCAAACATAAATGTTATATTTTAGTTTTCTTGGTGGTTGCTGTAGACATTATTAATAACAGTAATAGATTGTCATATGACAATGAATTGAAACAGTCTTTTTATCATTATTTTTTAGTTCATTTGGATTGTTTTTATCTCTGTGGTGCTGGAAAAGTTTGATAACTTACCTTGAAAATGCTTGAATCAACAGGGAAAACTGTGCGAACCCTGTAACTAACGTGGCCCTTTAACTCATGCAGGATGGTTCTGATTCTTCATCAGTCCGGTGCCTCACACGGCCACAACCACAAGGTCCCCGTAGCGCAGAGGGACAAACGGACTCGGGGTCGTCACCACGGCAGCGCGAGTGTGAAGGCGGCCTTCGTCCACGTGTTGGGCGACCTGCTGCAGAGTGTCGGTGTCCTCCTGGCTGCTAGCATCATTCACTTCTGGGCGAGTTTCAGTAAAATCCCGGAGCAGAGTAACATGTCCAGACGTATCCTCTCAGCTCCCAGCTTCTGATTCATAACTTCACTTTGACTGAAGATCTGCTGTGTCTTTTACACTGGTTTGGAAATGGTATTTCTACCCCTTGAAGTTTTCTACATTTTGCCACCATAAACGCCAACGTATTTCATTGAATTTGAAAAACAGACGTTTAACTTTTATACATTATTTTTGCCATAGACTGGTAAATAGAAGTGGGCGGGCCTATATAAAATATCGATAAAGTCAATATCAAGTCCGTATCGGATATATACTTAAGTTTTAGATTCCCTCTTGAAATTTTAGTTCAGTTTTGTATTGTAATATCTCTGATCTACCTCAAACCAGTTTTGATTTTCTATCAAAGGACAATATTTTGCACTTTATTTAGGAAAGAAATTTGCACACAAGTTATGGTAACAAGGTGTTAACGTATTCTGTAGAAATGTGTAAAACCAGCCCAAATTATGTCCTTGGATAGAATAAAATAAATAGAACGAAATACTACAAAATCGCCTAAATGTCAGAAGTTTGCCAATACAGTATCAATATCGGTAAAACTGGCACTGTATCGACTTTGTATTGGCTCAAACCCAAAAAACCTCAATATCAAATACCTGTGTTGTCCAAAGTCTACCGGACTTCTGTATAGTAAATAATAGTATTTTGTATTCTTTAAGATTTAAGCTTTTGAGACGCTAATTAGCTGCTCCTGGTTGTAAAAACAATTACTTGTTGCCAGGGTTACAGAAAGGGGGGGCGGGGGGGAATCTTTGAAGGTGTACACCATCCAAAACCGAAGGGAATAATTATCTAAACATGCAAGCAAAAAACATTATCATAAAGAACAAATCAGAATTAACGTAGCTAACATGCTACCACGGCGAATTGCATAACTCAAGTTTGTGGTTATGTGAATAAAAAATGTTACACAGTACTTCATACATACGTTAGCAGCCTTTTAGTGCTTTATTGTTGGCCTCAGCTAATATACTTTCTCGCCGACAGCCTGAGTATAAAGTGGCAGATCCTCTTTGCACCTTCCTGTTCTCCGTCGTCGTCGTCGGAACGACACTTCCCGTCTCGAAGGACGTGTTCAGGATACTGATGGAAGGTAAACGCTTTGCTCCGCATGTGTTGCTGCTGGCTGGAGCTTATTGACAGCAGGCGCCGCGCCGTCTTTCTGCCCGTGTGTTGATCTTGTTTAGGCGCTCCTCAGGGCGTCGGCTCCGTTAGAGAGCAGCTACTGTCCGTGGGAAAAGTCAAAGCCGTTAACGGTTTGCACACATGGAGCCTCAACATGGACCACTCTCTGCTTTCCGCACACATCGCTATAGGTGGATAGACATAAAACACGCCACAAAGGTGTTCAAGGACCCGCTTCATCATAGTCAACAAAATGTCTGTCTTCACAGATGAAGGTGCGGATTCACAGATCGTCCTCAGGAAGGCAACAAAGCTCCTTCGTTCCAAGTTTGGTTTCTCCAGCATCACAATCCAAGTGGAGCGATGCAAGGCTTCATCCAAAAGATGATTCTGATTGGCTGCTCCCTCTGTGGCAACCAGCTGCAGCTGGTCTTTAAAAGCTGTGTCCATTATTTGGAGTATGCATAAAGTTTTCACCCAAACACCATGGAAATGAATGTCAATCTTACTATTCCAGGATGAAATAAAAAAATTTTTTTTGAGTTTATTGTTTGCTCAAATGACAGTAAGTGAATAAATAAACATTTGGTTAATTTGTTTTAAATCAATCTTATTTGTAGAGTTAGTAAAGCTTACTTAAATTGGTTGGTTACCTGGACAACACTTTTGTAAGCATTGGGTATAAGCTTTCAATTGGTTTAGCATTTTATTTATTTGTAGAGACAATGAATTTTAATAAGCGCAGTGTAAATATGAGGTTGTAGCCAACGTTAACTAAATTTGTACAATAACCAGATGGGTTTTCTCAAAGGAGAGGCCATAACTCTAAAATATAGATATTAATATATCAAACCATTGTATTTACATGAATGTAAAGAACCTAAGCAAGATTATATTGTACTGTATTCCACTTTTTGTACATACAATTTCCCTTCTGAAGCAAATTTCTGAATAACTGGTTGAAGTCAGGGTTGGTTTTGGCAACATTCTTCTCCATAAATAACACAGCCAACGCATGGAGACGATCCAGTTAATGATGCCAATTCACATTGGAGCTATAAAAACGTAGACAATTATATTATGTAGGGCCTTTTTTAAGTTGTGCTCCCCAGTTTTTAATTATCCATGCTTGGTCAGATCCTGCTGTTTGGATAAAGGAGGCAAGGAAAGCAGAGTGAAGCATTAGCTAGCAAAACTTAACGTAGCGAAGCTTTGCTAGCTTTGGCTTAGCTTTCACCTCCAATGTTCTCTTTAAGTTCATACGCAGTTTTTCTTTCTTCCCCTCTCTGCAATAGATTTAAATAATTCAATACTCGAAAACAAATGGAAACATTTTGTGTATTTATTGAAAATGAAAAAAAATTACAAAAGTATTCACGCTTTTCACTGAGATCTTGCGGGAGGTAACGGCTGTATTCGTGGCAAAACTTGTCAGGAAAAAAAGCAGGAATGTGACAAAGAGCTGAACATGTCTGCTGGACTCAGAAGGGTTAATAAAACATCTGTGAGATGTTAAAACGACATTCAGACAGAAGTAGCACTTCCTTTTTTTTTGTTCTGCAAGTGAGTCAGAGGCAGGGCTCAGAAAGAGGAAGGCAGAGGGGAAAATGTGAGAGAAACAAAGCGTTATTCACCAACTGTTCAGGAGCGTTTATGTTAAAGAACGAGATTATTTCCACCATCATGGCGGCCGTAAACAAACCCACTTTGAGTAGGGAGCAGCTGAGAAAACCCTCAGGATTAAAAAAACTAAAACATAGCAGTGGGTTCCACTCACTCAACAATAAGGCACCGCAGAAATCAACTTTTTATTCTTACTTTGGGGCTAAGGAGAGTTTTTTTGTTTGTTTAATTTACATAAAGATTTGTTTGAGATTTACACATCTCTGCTGCTTTTCTTCAGATAAAGCAGACAAATTCAAATTGTGGCTGGGTTTGCCACAATAAATGGCTAAAGATTTTAACCGATCAGGTGTCGCTGTGCATATTTTTTTGGTATACTTGGGGGGTTTTGTGTCTTGCTTTAGCGTCATCATGATTAGTTTATTTTCTAACGGTTCAGATCAGGTGGAGTGTAGTCCCTCACCACACACAATAGGGAGGTTATACAGTACAAACAACAGATTGGCTTAAAGGATATGTACAAACTATTCGACCCTTATGGAGATTAAAGATGGTGTTATCAAAACAAACACTCGATTAAGACAACCATAGCTGCTATTGGAATACATTTTGTTCCGTCTTTTCCCCATCATGTAACAGCTGTAAAAGAATAAAAAGGAACCTCCCCCATTGACATGACGCCGGCTCCGCCCCCATGCGGAAGTAGAGCAGTTCTCCGACAACCACACAGTTATTAAGGCAGACTAACGGACCTCAATGTGTTACCCTAGACATCATTTTTACCTTATAAACCGGTTACGTCATAGCGTGGCGACAAGGCCTGTCCGAATTCCAAGACTACTTCAAATGAGTCCTCCTTTTCTCCAAATCTGAAGTTTGGGTCCGGTGTGACCTTCACGGCCCACCATATCCCATAATTCATTGCGGGTCCCAACCGGGCGTTCAGGCAGAGCGTCAATGGCGGTGAAGAGCGACAAATTATTTTTGCTATATTACACTTTAAATGACAACGTGATTTGGTACAACGTTTTTAGGCGAGAATGTAAGTGTGTAAGTCTCAAATATCTGCTCGGTTCATCAATACGTCACCTAATTGCAATATTGCTCTGACATTTTCGGACATGTCTGCTCTCGCTGCGTTAGCAGCTAGCTCCCCTCGCCAGCTGTTAGCTGGCCGGGCGGTCCAGGTTCGGTATACCGGGGGAGAACGCCTAACTCCCGGCACATTGTTATAAAAACTCCCGCTAGCTTTCCCCAATGAGTGGAAGTTAAACACCGATATTATTCAGGCGGGTAATATCTGGTAGAAAAATGTTTAGTTTACTAACGTATTTCAAAGCAGAGCAAATCGGTTTGATTGATTAAAAGTTAAGCCTTCAAACATAATAGGTTTATTTAACTGTAATGTCTTATCTGAGATCTGGAGAGCATTATATTTGTAAATGAATAATTTGCTTATATGTATTCCTTGTCGAAAAGTGCAATACACGTTTGAACATTTTAGAATCAAACTAACAGATTTCCTTTTTTACTATGCAACACCCTTTACTATAAAAGGTGAAGAATAATATAGGAATTAGTAATACATGACCGAAAAACTTCACGCTGTCACGGTTGCTAGGCAACATGAGTTACGCTGAGGTGAGGGCGGGGACAGTTGGTGAAGGCTAGACCTGTCCGAATTCACAGCTTTCCCCTTCCGGTCGACGTTTGAATAAACTGTGAATAAACAGACCGCATAGGATATACAGTACAGACCAAAAGTTTGGACACATCTTCTAATTCAATGGGTTTTCTTTATTTTCATGACTATCTATTAACATGACAGGGCTCACCTATGAAGTGAAAACCATTTCAGGTGACGACCTCTTGAAGCTCATCAAGAAAATGCAGAGTGTGTGCAAAGCAGTAATCACAGCAAAAGGTTGCTACTTTGAAGAAACTAGAATATAAGGGGTATTTTCAGTTGTTTTACACTTTTTTGTTTAGTGCATATTTCCACATGTGTTATTCATAGTTTTGATGCCTTCAGTGTGAATCTACAATGTCAATAGTCATGAGAATAAAGGAAACTCATTGAATTAAAAGGTGTGTCCAAACTTTTGGTCTGTACTGTATGTTCTACATACATCCTATGTAGGACTGATCCTACATAGGATGTAGACCCTGAATTCGGACACAGCTGGTAAGTCCTAGCATGGAGCCTGAGCCCTTAGGAGCCCTGAATCGATAGCACGGAGCCATCAGTAAGTATCGTTATGACAAAAACTGGGATGTTTACTACCAGTTACCTTCGTGGTGCTGACTAACGTGGTAGTTTCCGTTCATCAGTTTCATTCAGCTGGACGTGAGGTGGGCTACAGTTCATGATTCATTTCTTGCGTTATTCCAGACTCCTTTTTGATTTTGTAAATGTAATAAATTGTATTCCGCCCTCCGTATGTTCTGGGTGACGGCTGTCGGGACTGCATATTACCCACTGACAACTTGGACAGTGATTATTATTTTCCTCAAAATCTCTCTGACTGCAGCGTATTTTCCATGATAGATGGTGTCAATATTGTCGGAGTACTGTACTTGGTACGCTGATTGGTCAGTTGCTGACAAGTGCCCTGGAATGACTGGGGGAGGATTGCTCTACGTCAGCATGGGGGCAGAGCCGACGTCATGTCAATTGTTCCAACATGATACAAAAAATAAATTCAAGATAATCCCGACGTAACACAAGTCTTCACTGTTCAGAGTCGGGGCGTCGGTCCTTCCAGTAGTTCCTGTACGCCTCGTGGAACATGTTCTTGCAGGAGATTCTGGCTTTCAGCTTGGAGCAGATGAGGAAGGAGCCGCCCATCTTCCTGTGGAGGGAGTAGGTCTCCTCCGGCGGCGGCGTCAGGCGCTCCCGCAGCATCACGGGGATGAGCCTGTGGATTCGCTCCGTGGTGCTCTGCTCGCCGAAGTCGAACGGCTCCTGGGAGTTGAAGGCCTCGCCGAGGATCATCACGGCGTCCACGTGGGCGTTCTCCATCGACTGCGAGAGAGGAAGAGCAGAGGCCGCGTTAATGTTCGGGAGGGAACAACATCGGCGGGGAGGGGAGGGGGGGCAGCAGCTACAAAGCAACATGTTAAGGAGACGTGTAAAGCAGGGAGGCCTATGATTGGTCGCTCTCTTTGAGCTGAGGCTTAAGCGTACACAGAGAGGTGTAAAACAATCAATACAAGAGGAACAGATGGGGCCCCCAAAACAACCCCCCCAGGCCAAAACCAGACTTGAGAAGCTCATGAACTGAAAGACGACGGGTGAGAAAACCAAGAAGATTCTCAGAGGAAGATAAAGAAAAGGTTTAATGAGGATGGAGAACTGGCTTAACAAGGAATGAAAATATTCAGTAAATAGGAAATAGTGTCTAGCAGCTGTTTACGTGGCGTTAGCTGGTCACGTTTGTGTCTTTTAGAATCCGACTCGGTTTCCACAAGACTGACGGACTGGTGCCAGACGAACTGCTTCACTCTGCTGAAGGGCACGCTCTGACTCACTGTGGTCCAGTTTCCAGAAACATGGCTACACCAAGTCATCTGATTAGTTTTTACGTTAGCCGGGAAAATGAGCACAAACCTGGTGATTTAACAGCAGGAGCCGCGATCGGAAGCTTGGGAAATCTGGCGACAAATTGGTTTGCGCAGCTGAGTTGTTTTATACAGAGCGAGTCGCGTTTTCAGGTTCAATATGGCGGAGTAAAAAAAAATTCATTCATTCATTCATTCATTCACGACAAAAGTCGACTCGGCCAGAAATCGTCGACACGTTCAGTTTCAAGATGTCAAAATTATTGATGCTCCAAAACTTCAGAAGGTAAAAATAAAAGATATATATATACATTTTCATGAGTCAAATAAACCTTTTATTTGGAGTCTTATTCATTTCTAAATATATAGGTCACACTGAGTGAAAGTATTTCAAGCCTTCTACTATCTTGTAATCTTGATGATTATGGTTTACAGATGATGAAAATCCCAAAATTCACAAAATTAGAATATTACATAAGATCAATTTAAACAAATTGTGTTCATTTCCATGGAGTCGCTGCTTGGTCAGACTGAGAGACCTGGGTTAGAGGCTCAGGAAACTTTTGCAGGTGTTTTGAGTTTATTAGCTGATTAGGGTGTGACACCAGGAGAAGAAAAGCTCTCTGTCAGCGTGATAACTCACCAGAAACACAAACGACAGGGCAACATCGACACAAATAAACATCAGGACCGAGAGGGGGGACAGCGGGACGCCCCCAATATTGGGCCACTGATTACTATTACAATGAAACAATTGTACTAAAATAAATCTCAAAATTATTTCAAATCCAAATTCGAAATGCTTAAAAAAATAAACCCAAAATCCAGACAGCAGGAATTTCAGCTGATTGTTGGTGAAAAACAACCAGAGCTTCTTAAAGCAGCTTCCTGCTTCTGATTGGACGTTCGATACGCCGACGCTTTTCCTGTCTTTGCGACAAAGAGACGCGGTCCAAAACAACTTAATCACAGCCTCTTGTAGTTAAATAAGAGTTTCTCACCTTTGTCTCGTATCCTGTGAGGAACTTCATGTCTCTGGATTGGAGCAGGACGCCTTCTCGGTTCTGATCCGCCGCTGCCTTAATGATCTGAAGGCACAAAATGATCCAAACATAAAGGTTGGGTTAATGGAAATTAAAAAAAATAAATAAATAAATAAAGATTCTAACTGCACAACTTTCAACAAACTGGAACTTTATTATCAACCGACTCTGGAACTGCATCTAATGTGACTCTTGTGGTGTGACTGAACTGTATCAGGATGAATTGGGTAAACTAAAAGTCCAGCACATGAGCTTGAAGCTGAATATTTATGTGAGTTTAAGTAAACCTTTTAACTAAGCTGTTCCATTGATAACATTCCTTAAAACATCAAGTTGCAAACTGATATATGTATATATAATTGCTTAAGTTATTATTTCATTCTTCCTGTGGTAAAGTCATGAAACTCTACGGCTCCTTAAACAGACCCTGACTTCTGATTGGCTAACCTGAACAGCAGTAGAGCTGCGGACCAATCTCCTTGTCCATAGCCGTGTTAGTCCCACCCACTGCAGATCAATTCATTGGACTATGAAATAATCAACAAATAATTACATTTAATTCTAGTGAACAATTTACACATTTAATCATTGAACTACCGTATATTCCAGACTACAAGTTGCATTAACGATCGACCAATCAAATTTATAAATTTGATTGGTTCATACTAAAAGCAGCTTAAAGTGCTGCACAGATCAATAAAAACAATTACCCACCTCACATGGAAAAACACACAACTGTATGGAAAATGCACAAGCTACATGAAAATAATCCAATTCAGAAAACGCAGTTAAGAGCCTTGAACCTCTTAAAGACATTTTCTTTTTTAGTCAAAAATATGTCATCGTGACATGGGGAACAAAAACCATATGAGTCGCTCCTGACTCGCCAAACCATGTAAAAAATACAGCAAGTACTTTGAAATAACCAATTTATTTAAGGTAATCATAGATGACATTTATTGAAGGTTTTCCTTTTCATTATTTTTAAAACCCGTCTCTTATTGTGCAACGTTTGTCCCTCTATGATACACTGAACCTACTTCCTCACTGTAAATTTTTTGCCATATAAACTGAACTGAGTAAGTTTCAACTTCCTTGTTACAATTCAACTGATGTGACTTTTTTTTTTAAACATTATTCCAAGAAAACAGAAACTCTTCCCCTGCATTCTGTTTTTATTATGATTTTCTGACTGAGCTGAATAAATAATAAAGGGTTTGTTTTTGTTTTGGGTCTTGAGCTGTGTGCTCCTTTAAGACTAAGATGAGACCATCCTCCTCCCACAGAAGGATCGCTGCTCTTATTCCAGTGGACTCACATCCACACAAAGGGATGTGCTGTCCTCCTGATCAACAAATAAAGCCAAAAGGAAAGTTTAAACGCTCAAAGCTTTCCTGACTGCATGCCTGTATAAAGAGAATCTGTCTCACCATAACCATAAATATTGTATTTACTAGCAAAGTGTAGCGTTTTTTTTTTCTGACAAAGAAAAAGGGCCTAAGAATGAACCTGGAGCCACAAACATGGAGAAGTCTTTATAATTTATTATTTGTCAGGCAGTTCGTGGACTACTAAAACACTCTCCTGCTAGTAATCAGTGTTCAGTAAGTTTTAAAACCAAATATTGTCAAATTTTACAGATTCAGGTTTTCAGCACAACATTTTATAATACCCAGTCCATTTTTGAACATGTTATTTTACTGCAGGATAACAAACGCCTCTGGAACTAAACGTGGTTTTATTTTGTGAAAAAAAAGAAAAAAGATCTATTTTTTTTATTAATAAAAAAGTGCACAGAGGCCAGATTTCTTTTTTTTTTTTTATTTGACCACTGTACAGCAGCAGTGAAAACTAAAAGTTTGATTCCCACACTAGTTACCTCGATGTAGCTGTCTGTGAATTTCTTGTCAAATCCTCTTGTAGCTCCAAAGTCCAACAGCGCGACCTGAAAACAGGGAAAGGAGACGACCCGTCACTCACCGCCGAGACGGGAAGACATCTTACACCAGCGACACTCAGGTTTACAAACCTTATGGATCTGTGGGCTGTAGAAGAAGTTGGACCAGTTTGGATCGGTCTGCATGAATCTGAATTCAAACAGCTCCCTGAGGCATAAAATCAGGATCTGCTCACAGATCTGGGGAGTGGAAACAAGCAGCTATTAGGAGTTATATTAGTACTAATGCTACACATTATATAATAACATCTGCTACTCATAAGGACAACATCAACCAGATTGGGGATTTTCCACGTAAAAGGTTCCACGATTAATCGGACTATTGTGATGAATCATAATGGATAATCGTCAACTAATTTAGTAATTGATTAATCGTTAACTGGAGTATAAAGACAAATATCAGTAATTAAGACAAAACGTTACAAAAAAAAAAAAACACATACATTTTGGATTTAAGATTAAAAAAAATAAAATCTTTGTGAATATGTTCTACCCAAAACTTTTAAAGCGGCATAGTTTTAGCTTCACCTGGTTCAAATTCTGTGGAAAACAAATAAATAAAAATAAATCTCATATTAAGCACATTTTTCTATTCAGTTATTAATTGATTAACCCAAAAAATAATCACCAGATCAGCAATACACTGCGTTGATGTTAAGTGAAGCATAAACAGCAGAGCTTTTCACATGTTGATGTTAGAAATATTTATTTTATCTGCAGATGCATCCTTTGCTACAAATAATGAAGCTTTTTTAAATAAGAAAATGAAAGTTTTATTGCCTAAAAATGTTAATTTTCTTATTTAAAAACGTAATTGAATTATTTGTTGATTTGTATTTCAACATATTTTGAATACTGTACAAAATAAGCTTACATGGTAAAATTAACAATCTGCAGAAAGTGATTTTTTTTTTAATGATTAATCGATTAATCGTCAGAATATTCGATTACTAAATTAATCGTTGGTTGCAGCCATGTTTTTCCACAGGTCTGGTGCTACAAGAAGTCCTTGAAGGATTCTATGGAAGAACTTATGTGTCGCCGCCTTTATTCTAAAATCCAGGTGTCATTTTGCTTTTACTGAGCATTTATGAAAGTATTTTGTTTTTATGTGAAAACCTAAAAAACCTTTGCGGATCAAACCCGGTCATCTTTCACACTTCAACAAGGACCCATGCGTCGGTGTTGACTCGGCCCGGCGTGCCCCGAATCTCCGAGGCGTACCTCATTCCTGAGCTCCTGAGGAAGGTCCGTGGCCTTGTCCAGGGGGAAACCGGACACCAGCGTTGTGGTGAGGACCCGCTCCCTGCTGAGCTCGTCAATCACATCGGGCACGTAGAAAAACGGGTGATCCTTCAGCAGCTGCCTGTCACGCAGAGAGAGGCGCACAAGGTCAGATATAAAAGGACACAAAGACTGGGCTGATTTCAACGAGCTGTAAGTCTGCACCAAACTCCCCAGGGAGGTTTCTCTCTCTCTGTCCGCAGAGAAATACCTCAGTGTTGACTCTCGTCCATTGAGCAGCCGTCCTAATGTGAGACTGGAGTGCAGTCTGCTTTTGTCCAATAAAGACAGACCCTGGCATGTCAGGCTCAAAGCTATCAGTGGCACTTTTTAAATTCTAGTCTGTATTTTTGTTGTTGTTTATTTTACTTTGATAAAATTATCAGCCTTTTCCTCTGCTTAACCCCCAGCATAAATCAACTCAAGCTCTTGGGAAATTAAGCATTTGTCACTGAACGCGGCGCAGCTCTGCAGGCTGCAGCTAGGGAACCTGGAAAACACGGAGGGTAGAGAGAGAAGTGGAGGCCAGTTTCTGCAGCGCAAGGCTTCAGGAGTTTCACTTTTCAAACCTTCAGGTTAAGTTTAATAGAAGGGAAATAACAGAAACTATTGTGGCAGACAATTTCCGTTTCAAAACTACAAACTGTTTCAGACTCAGGTTTCAAAGACGGACTGAAAGTCAGCGGCGACGTTTGAACTTTCAGTTACTGTATCTGGAGGGATGTTAAGGCTTTATTATCAGAGCATCTGAAGCTTTAAAAGAGCCAAAACTTTGCACAAACTCAACATGACAAGAAAAAATAAATGCATCCTTGTATATAAGAAAAGATAGCCACCCAGTTGATTATTTTCTTATATGGGCTGTAAGACCTGCTTTTGAGTTTCTAGTTACTCCAAAATTAAAATGAAAGCAAAAACATTGCTAATAAATGAGAATCTATTTTTTTAGATCTAATTTTTTTTTTCTTTTACAAAAAGTTATCTCTAAAATCCTTCAGGGAACCACAAATGGCCCTCGAGTCACACTTTGGATACCCCTGCTTTAACTCATTTTCAGTTTTACTACCTCAAGTTTTTTTGTTGTTGTAATTTAAGATAATTACAAATCATGATTATCTGAAATCATGATTTATCATAATTATCATGATTTAAATCTAAGTTAAACAGATTTAACTCATGATTTGCTCTTTTCTGCACAACAGACAAGAAATATCTCCCAGTTATCACAATGCAAGCAAATATAAAACACAAAATGTAATACGAGAAGCTGAATCAGAAATGCTTTGACTGTCATTTGATTAACTTCTAAAATATTGACACAAACATATTATAATATCTGCCATAAAAAAAAAAAAAATAGTGAAAGACTTACTGAAACTTTCTGGCACAGTTTGCCTCCCTTATGTAATCACACTCCCAAGCTAGCTCACGACTCATGACCTCAATAAGATGTTCTGGAAACAAACCTGTGAAATTGAGGTGAAAAACAGGGGATAGGGAGTGTTGTACATGACAAGGTGTTCTTGGTTGGCACACAGGTATTATCAGGCTTGACCGCCTGCACACAATAGCAGCTGTTATCTTACAGGCGATAAAATAATTTAAAAAAAAACTCCAACAATGTTACCTTCAGGCAGAGCGTTGCTTAAACTCAGTGCAGTCATGATGTTATTCACGTCGCTCTTTATGCTCTTGGCGATTCCCGGGTACTGGCGGAACATTTGGGGCATCAGTTTGCAGAACGCGGGCACGATGTACTCGGATAATCCGCCGCTGCGTAAACACTGCACCCACCTGAATCTTCATGGCCACCTCTCTGCCGTCCTTCAGCCTCCCGAAGTGAACCTGACCGATGGAGGCGGCCGCAAACGGCTTCTCTTCGAAGTACTCCAGGCTGTCCCTCCAGTTCGGGCCCAGATCGCTACTGATGATTTTCTGGAGGTAGATGAGGAAAGAAAAAAAAACAAAGCTCTAGTGAAGAGACTGGAAGCTAAATCATTTTTTCTGTACTGCTAATTGAGATAATTGTACCATCATCTGTTTAGTGGGCATGAAGTCTGCGCTCTGCCGGACCCGCTCGAAGATCTTAGCCAGCTGAGGGTTGATAAAGGCGTCGTCTGATGGAGGAAAAGGAGGAAACAAATGTAAGCTTAATATTAAGGTTAATATTGATTGATGACCTGATGGGTCATCAATATTGACCCATCAGTAATGCTGATTGATGGGTCGTCAATCAGCATTTAAATTTTTTTTATAACATAGAAGTCTACAGAATCCTAAGAGTAAATCTGATCCGTTGCAAGTCTTTGAGCTGGAAACAGAACAATCAGCATGCTAAGGTCAGGTTAACAGACACGGTCCGCAGCCTCAGCAGTTCAAAGGTCGCATGACGGCATACTTTAAAATCCATAAAACAAGTCAAGACAGTCTCCCGAAAAATGAAACGCGAGTTGACCAAAATGTACATTCGCAATTAAAAACATAAAGAGAAGCTTCAGAAGTAGAAATATAATAAAAACGCATGCTTAACATGATTTTATTTTCTCCTTACATCTTTCTTACTTAAATGGTTGTTTCCCAACCACAGCAAAGGCAACAAGTTGAAACCTGACAGCGAGAAAATGGCCGTTTCAGGAGTCGCCGTCAAAACAAACGCCGGCGACTGTCCATGCGGGATTTCGAACGGCTGCAGGAGGAGTTTATCTTTCAGAAAACAGGGGATTTATGTTACAGACAACAAACGCTTCAGTCATTGAGCTCACATGACAAACAATTGACAGCGGCACAGGCGACGCGTGGGAACTAAAACAGCAGCCTAATGTAATGCATGCGGTGTGAACACAGCCGACCTCGGAGTCGGCTTAAGCCGCTGCCTACAGCAGCTAACAGCTCAGCTGGAATGGCGCTCTGTGGGTTCAGCCGGCCTGCGGGTTATTTTCAGCGCTGATGAGGGAATCCAGCTTGTCGGTTAAAGAAACTGAAACCCCGACAGACGTTAACAGAGGCTTCGTTTACACACATCCTCATATGGATTCATACTGTGCAGCAGCCTGACTCGACCAACAGCTCAAGGAGCATCAATAAAACAGTCGTTTTGAGAGTTTACAGGAAATTTAGCTTAGGGGAAACTATTCAGCCTCACCTTGAATGCTGAGCATTTGGCCCATTTTCAAAGCCGCTCCTCGAACTTTGCAAAGTGTCCGAACGATTCTCTCAGCGTTCGCCTCAGAGAGGAAGCGATTCGAGTCCAGGACGGCCTTTGTGTTCCCTTTGAAAAAAACATTAAAACATATATACATAAAAATACAAAAATGAGCACGTTTCAGAACACATCCGCTGTCTGATTATCTCTGCCTGGTGCTTCAAAGAACATCCTGTTGTCGGGTTTTGTCGAGTGGCTCATTGACCCTCAGTAAAGATGAGGTCAAGTGCCAGACTCTGGTCTCCGTAGCAACCCCTTTGTGGTAATCTGACAGACTGTAAGCTTCGGTAGCAGAGGTTCCCCATTTCCACGATGCTTTTTTTCCAGAAGTTTCACATTAAAAATATGACAGACGTTCAAATAAGATGAAACAGAAACATCTCTGATACTTTTAGAAGATTTCTGACTTTTACACACCATTACTTCTCATGTTATTGGTTATTTTCCCGGCCTTAGAAATCCTAATCGCGGTAAGCGTTATAAAGTCTTACGATAAATACTGACACCTGTTGAACTTTTCCACATTTTGGCACAAATTTTAGAGTATTTTATTTATATGGTGTGTGTGTTATAACTTCACATTTAGCTGGCCCCATCTTGATGGAGTCAAATAAAATCAAGTGCAGCCAACATGTAAACAGAGTCCACCTGTATATCACAGCTGTTCTGAAACGATTAATTTAAGAACTTAAGTGAAAAAATCATGGCCCCTATTGCACAAAGTGGTGGCAGCAGTATGCTGTGGGGATGCTTTGCTCCAGGTTGAAGGCTGGAGCCTAAATACACGGCAATTCTGGAAGAAAATCTGTTAGATGGGGGCAAAAAAAAGTTCAGAGTTCAGGGTGGAGGTTCAACTTTTACAGCTTTCAGCAGGGAGACGACCTTAAAGGTGCACTCAGGAGTACGATGCGATACTTCTTGAGGTAAAATGCCCCTGTTAGACGGAAATCTGAAGAGAATCTGTGGCAAAACGTGTTAGCGGATGTTTTACATGCAATCTGACTGAGCTTGAGCTCAAAGAGGAATGGGCAAAAATAGTTGTCTGTAGCTGTGCTATATCAACAGTGATATACAATCGAAAACAGAAGCTTACACGCAAATAAAGACACTGTTTATCGTCTGTTTAGCTCATTCAGATTTAAGATTTTAAGCAAAACAACAAGAAATACAGGAGCAGGACTTCCCAACACGTCTATCGTCGACACAAACCAAAGTCCAATTGTCAACCCAGAGCTCATCTTAGTGCTTATCTAGCCTGGTGCTGCTCACTGATAAGTTGACTCAAACTAAACTCCTGCTGTGTCAGATCAGCAGCAGATCCACCCTGCCGACTGACCGACAAACTAAACATCACTTCACTTCCTGTTACCTGGTTGTTTCAGCTTCAGACTCTTCTTAGCCATGTCCGCGATCGCTCCGATGCCGAGTCCGACCGCCAGACCTGCGGAGACAAACCACGAGGATAAAACGGAGGCGATGCTCGCCGAGAACGGAGGTCGAGATCAGCAGCCTGGAAGCCCCACAGGAGCGAGCTGGACTTTGACGACGGAGGCGATAACGGGGTTTCTTAAACCGGGGAGGTGACACTGAGGCCAAGAGAAAGGTTTTTAAACTAGCCAGATTGTCGGCATGTCCCGGAAACTTTTCCCTCAGCTGCTGGTAGCCTGAACTTCCATTCTTGTGAGGGAGCGAGTCAGCAAAAAGAAAAATCTGCTGACTAAGACAACGAGTTCACCCTCTCCGTACTAAATCTATAATAAAATTTTTTTCTGTTCACACTTCACTGAAACAAAACTAAAACGCTCTGGCTTTCTGGTAGCTGAGGTTTGTACTTTCATAACACATTTACTCTTGGTGATCTCCTGCAAACCAACTTGTTATTCTCCCATGAGCCTTTGCAGCTACGGAGGAAGATTGCACAATCTGCTTGCTCAATTTTTTTTTTGTCTCCCCAGAAATGATTGTGTTACCTAATAAAATGTGAGAGTCGCTAAGGATTATTACAGCACTTTTAAGAACATTTCTGAGTCACTGAACTTGTTTGGGAAATGCAAACGTAAATAAATAAAAGCACAAAAGGAGAGAGAATAATTTGCAGGGTCAAAGAAGAAAACGTGAGAACGGGGATTAACCGTCCTGCGCCGTGAAACCCAGTCAGAGAGCTGAGCTCTGGTCTCTGCACCTGCCCGGTGATCTTACACCGGCTGGACAGCACATTCTCGGGGACAAATGTGGCTCAAAGATACGGATGGACGGCCAAGCCGGCGGTACGGTTTTACGCCCTGCCAGTCACTTTCTGTACCAACGTGTCGGTGCAGGAGGAAGAAAAGTGAGGATGCACCGAGACGTAAAGCGGTGAGCTGAATTGGAAGATTTTCAGCTGGACCGGCAGCTCTGAAATCCTGTTTCTCCCCCCCCCCCACACATACAGGCGTTCCCGACATTTACAGTAACTTAATGTCATCATTTGAAACAGCCACAGAATTTCCTAATTTAAACTACAGTGAGTTAACTTTTAAAATAAGCTTGTTACATATAACTTTACCAACTTAAAGTGGCTTTCTTTTCTTTTTTCCAGCTCTGGAAAGCGAGTTAATCACTTTTCAAAGTATGTCACCTCCCTTCAATGTTTACACTTCCGCTACATATGGAAATATTAATTAAAGCTCCTGTTTTCAAACTTAACCTGGTTAGACATGATTTATACGTTTTTTTTTATGATAAACGAGATGGTAGGTAATAAGAGCGTTTTCATTTAATTTCCCAGCACAAACGGCAACAAGGTTCAGGGTCCGGCAGTAAATTGGTTCCCACCAGAACGTTTGCTCTTCTGGGGGTTTCATCGCCCAGGTTTCTAACCCAAAATACATCGGACAAAACAAATAAAGGTTAAGATTCATTTAAAAAACTTACAAGATTAAAGCAATTTTTGATGGAAGAAGCAACAAATTTAAAAGATTTATAAATGTTATTTTGGTGGATCCTATATTAAAAAATCTGGATGTACAAGTCTTTTTAAGACCTAAATTTGAGGATTTGAACGATGTTGGTCATCTTGTTGGTCAAGTAATGTGACTTCAGTTTGGTCCGTCTTGGTCAAATTTTCAAAATAATCCAGAGACAATCACAGTAGATAGCAGGAAGGCTGAGTGAAGTACTGCAAAGTTGCTCAGTTTGTCTTTTCTCAGTTTGTTTTAGTTTATCTCTCTAATGGAACATTCTGGATATGGAAGCATTTCTGGAAATGTGATTAAGGTAGATATCTATCATTTTCTAGGAAACACCCACTGTTCACAGTGAGTGGAACTAGGTGCACTAACTTTTTTTTAAAATTGCAGACATAAGATGCTAAAAAGTCAAATCCGATTATTTTATGTCTATGTTTGACTCATATAAACCCTGTCTTATGGTCAGTGTGTGACGTCGTCTCTACCCCCTACATAAAAAAAACCTAAAGGCAGATCAAAGATTTTAAAAACAAAAATATTGGAAATCAGCCACAAATTTCTTACATAAAAAGAAAACTTAAAAACCCTTACTTCCAAAATTCACCAGCCTTCCTATCCGTGTGACCGGCACTTTCCTCTCCCGAGCATTTTCACTCAGCTAAACAAAAGGAGGACAAAACTTCAACAACAAAATAACTTTTTTTTACTTCTTGTATTCATGAGCCCTTCCATTCTAAAAACCCGGCATTATTTACTGTCTTTTAAAGGCACAGTACCGCTTGTTGATACTGCTTTGCTTCGGTTTTCTTGGCGCTTCTTGCTTTTTCGATGTCCTCCGCCGTCAGCCGCCCCACTGTGGAGTTGTCCTGGTTAAAGAGCCGCGTGTGTCCAGAGTACAGCTGACCCGACCAGTTCCTGCGATACCTCGCGTGTCCAGCACCGGGTCTTTGTCCGCCGCACGCCCCGTGAGCGTTGCTCACCCCTCCGGTCAAGCAGGAGCCGAGGTACGACCCCACGGTGGAGTATCTGAGGAACTGAGCTGGCGAGGCTCTGAGGACGCCGCAGTCCATCTGCGTGTTGAAAGTCTGTCCAATAAAAACAGGAGAGAGGACACTGTTTCATAAATTTTAATGACATTTTTCGTGAAAAACACTGGTGCTCATGCCAGGGTTGGACAACAGGGTTTAGAAATAAAATTTCTTTTTTTAAAAAAAATTCCAGATCCGATTTTGATCAGTTTTTTCCCCCACTTGCTTTCTTCTATCTTCTAGACTATAAATGGTTTTTGTTTCAATCATCCCTTCTGTGAGCTGTACGACGGAGCACTGGGGTTGAGATTTTTTGTTTAATTACGAGAATACGGTCAGAATATTCGCAAAATAAACACATTTTTACCAGAAGAACGTCCTAGAGAAATGTATTTTAATGAGGAAAAAAAGCTTCTGGACCTCGGTGTGTGTGGTGTTCTTTGAAATACACTCAATCGTTGCTCAATCATCTCAAAGTCCTGCTGGTGATAATAATTTGATACTTTTGTGTTAAAAAAATTAACTACTATGTGTAAAACTGAAACCAAAGCATAACTTCACAGGATGCTCAACAATCTTCATTTTATTTTCTTGTTGGATTTCTCATGAAATTACTACTTCATTCTTTTGATATTACAACTTTATTCTTGTTATGAAAAAAAAAAAAAAGCCTGACGCCAATATTCCACCGTACAGTTGACCTGAATTGAAAACCTAAACAAAAGAAGCCGTAAAACACGCTAGTCAGGCAAGATGAGGACAGCGGGCGTGCCGAAATCAATCATAACAGCGGAGACATTGGTGGGAAAAAAATATATCCAGATTTTTCAAAAATGTAATCTTCAAAAAAAAGAAAAAAAGATTTTTGTTTCATTTAAAGTCTAGGTATCAAAATGAAAACAGTAACTAAAAAAAAAACTCAGCTATCTATGGCACAGACAGCTAACGTTAATACTCAATATGTTATTTCAGCATTAGTAGGAATTGCTGTTGCTTTTCTAGTTCGAAATAAAAACAATTAGATCATCTTCTGCATTTTTTTTAGTTACAAGTGTCAGAAACTGTGATATTTTTACTCAAGGTCATCGAAACATAAGTATCTCGTAGCAACCGAAACAAAACTGAAGTGTTTGTTTCGCCGCACATGACCCACTGCAGCGCGAACCACGTGAAGCTATTCTGGCCAAACCTGAGGTGGACATGAAGACTGAAGAATGGAAACAAAACAGGATACAAAATGTCTGTAACAAAGAGACGTTTACAAAAAAAAGTTCACTGCAGACCAGTGGTTAGTGCTGCTGGGTTCAAATCTCATCTCGTTGTGTATGTCTGGGTTTTCTCCAGGTACGTGTTGATTTAGGTTAACTGGAAATTCTTAATTATGTGTGTGTGTGTGGGTGTGGGTGTGTGTGTGAATGGTTGGATGTTGGTCTTGTGACAAACCAGTGACCTGTCCAGTGAGGGGAGTTAAAATTTAACACTTTAGGAATCCAGGGTTCATATGTGTCAAAATTAAACGACCAAACAAACAAAAAGCGCGTTGGTTTTACAGTAAAACACGGTGGAGGTGTTATCATACTGTGGGGTTGCTTTGCTCTCTCTGGTACTAAAATGAAGTACTTATGACATGTCACAACAAAAACTCGCCTTTTATTTTGTTTTGGTTAGATAATAACTTCATCCATACAATCCAAATTGTTTTTATTTATGGCCAAATGAAAAATAGGATCTTTTGAGTCATCAAAAATACACTTCATTGAATGCTTTACAGATAAAACAAACAAACAAAAAGAAAACCTGGTCATTTTAGGCACAAAAACACAACTCCGGCAAAAACTGAAATCAAAATCAGTTTTTGAAGGCCTGGGGGAAACGCAGTGGGGTCAATACAATGAATTTCCAACCCGAGCCCCCGATCAGGTTAGAAAGTAGAGCAACTACAAAAGCTGCTGCACAGAATAACAGACAATGGTAGCTGTTCAACGTCAACTAAGGCAACGCACCGTCTCTGCAGGCTTACATGCAGCTGCATGTGAAACATAAACACGAAACGCGCTTGAAGAATATCTGTAACAGTTATTTAACTTTACGACGCGAGACGCACCAATCAGGTTTCTCCCAGCGAGTTTCTGTTATCGTCAAGGTCAGACTCCGACACACAGAAGGAGGAAACCCGAGCTGCAGGTTCTTGGATGGAATAGTTTTAGAGCAAACAGAAAATGAACAGGTAGGAATGCACGATCCACTTTTTTCACTTCCGATATCTGAGATCTAGTATCGACTGATATCGATCCGATACAGAAAAAAGGAGCAAAATCGACTTAATCACCTACTTTTTCTTTTAAACACAAATTTATCTGATAACTTTGCAGTGTGTGACACCAAAAACTACACAAGCTTGGTCAAACATGTTAAAACAACACAACTTTAACTTGTTCAGTCAGCGTAAAATAAGTACTAAAGACACTGACAAGAACAAAAGGTTGTTTTGCCAAAAATGTAAAAACATAAACTGCAAATTCTTCCAAATCGTTCAGAAACTCCATTCAACATAATGCAAAAATAAATAATGAAACACTCAGAAAACAACGCATAGAATTAAACCGAATGGATCAGGCACAACGCCACCGATTTTTTTTCAATATCAAAACCGATACAGATATTAATATCGGACCCACCCTTGGCGATCCGATGCTTACCAGCCTGTGGTTGTTGGGGCTGCTCAGGCTGCCTCTGCTAGCTGCCTGTTTTATCCAGCTCAGGCCCCTCAAAACCACTGCGTCCCCTGTCATGATGTTACCCTGCAGTGACCTGCACAGAAGAAGAAAAAACAAACTATCTAAAGAGAAGGTTTGGTGAGCAAACCATCAATGTTTTTAAGCAGCCATCCTGTAAGTACACCACAACCACCGACACCACGCTTTAGCTAAACAATGTAAACACAAACAGGAATAAGGGAAGAAGGTTTAAAAATAAATTAAATTTAAAAATTCTGTGTAAGCTCAAAAAGAAAACCAGAGACGATAGAAATGGAGAATATGGATTTCAGAGCCGATTGGACAAACAAAAGAGCCACAACTTCCACTCACCACCAGCAGCTTTTCTTAACACGTCGCCTCAGCTCAGAGCGCATGCAGAGCAGCGAGCATTGCGCAACTGCAGTGGCACAACACAAGCCCCCTCTCACCTTGGTTTGACTTGACAATTCCTTACAGGAAAAGAAAAAGAAAAGAAAAGCTACTGCGGGACAACGCGGCGGGACGACACGCCGCGGGACATGCAAATGGATTTCCAGAGGGAGATTCAGCACACACCGTCCAGCGAGGCAAAGTTCAGCGACCTCGACCATCAACAAACCGCTACCCTGGTCGCGCAATCTGTCAGCCGCTGCTGCTGCTGCTCGCTGCTCGCTGCCTGCGTGGGCCTGCGTGGGCCCGCTGACGTGTCGGCTCAGGGCGGGTCGCGAGCTGCTGCAAGCACCAGGCGTCCACGAGCTTCCCGCCCATTTCTTTATTCTTTTTTTAGTATCACGTGATTACTGGAGTCGTACGTTTCTTTACGTGCAGAATATAGCAAAGCATAGTTCAACAGGACAAATAAATGGCTAACATAAAACAATAAAAACACAACTGAGTAAAGATGAATGTATTTATGTCACCAAATGTATAGATTTCACGTCAGAGCTGAAGAAAGCAAAGCTACTTCCAAAATTATTATTTTTTCATAATTTGGCCAGTGACATCACAAGAGGTACTCCTAAACACGGCAGACCAGCAGTTTTTTTTTTTATGGCGTTCCTTTACTGCCAAAAATGTGTGTTTGTCTAGTGTGGGTATGTAATTGTGATAGTAGTTTTGTTTACTGTAGTTTAGTTCATGACAAATTTTAATAAAAAAAACCGTTTATACTTGGTTTTTCTTTAATCAAAGTGATAAACGTTTGGTAGGTACTGCTTTGACTATTTCACTGGGATATAGGGATTCAGTTTGAGTTGAACCGAGCTGTGTTGCACCGCACAAAGAATCAAACAAAAATGTTTCCAGCGGCATAAACATGAATAGATTTCTTTGAACTGAAAAAAAAAAGTTTAAAGCATGAGTTTTCATCTAGAATTGCTATAGGTTAGCATAACGCATTAGGTGCGGCATATCGACACAACACATTACAACAGCGGTTTGATTTAATACTCCATGCCACTAAAGGGTTAGGGGTTAAGTTTGCACATTACTTTACATAAGCACACTACATACTTTATGTAAGAGTTGCATTAAAATGTCAAGACTTCACATATTTGAGTGAGAGTTTGATTCAGATTACTCCCAAGCCATAATGAATATACTGTGGAAGCAAATCTTAACAATAAAACTGATCAAAATCTGTTTGTGAGGCTCACATTTTTCCATCTAACTGGTTTACATACTTATTTCCCACTTGTAAAATGTCTAAAATGTTCTGCTTGCACCACCTTAAAGAGTTACTTGATGATCGAGTTTAGTGGTATGGATTATAAAATCAAAGTTCTGTAGCTGACCTGAGTAACTCCTCTCATTCTGACTACTTACCTCTTGTGTTGACTGGAATGATGTCAATGTATAGACTGTATGTAATAAATATGTATTAATGGTGGGGCTAAGTGGTAAGTTTGGGCTTGTGGTTGGTGATGCATCAGTTCTGCCAGAAATATTACTGAAACTTTAAAATCATCTTAATGCAACATGTACACCAGAAATGACTTATTTTTGTTGTTGTTTACAAAATCTGTTCGTTCCTGGTTCTTTTTCAAAAATCACTTTCATGTGTTTTTATTGTTGACAAAATTGGCTGAAATCCATGCAGTGTTCTCATTTAAACAAGTAAATAAAATTCCACAAATGGCTGATCAGATCCTGATCAGACGCCTTGTAGGAGCAAAACTGTGTCTAAAACCAATTTTCTTAAAAGTAAACTAGTTTGTGCACTTCAGATTAGGAGGTTATTTCTTGGTCCACACCGTCTGTCGAGAATATGTGCTAGCAAGTTGTACTTTAACATTTTTTCTAGCTATCAGCAAGCTTTTGGACTATTTATGTTTGTAGATTTGAATTTTTGGAGTTTATTCAAACTGATTGGTTTGCCAGACTCCTGAACAACACTTTAGCAGGGTTGATGTCGAAGTCTTGGTAAAGAAATCCCAGAAGAATGCTTTATCCACTCTATCCTGACCAGGAATCTGAACGTCAATAGTGACTTCCTGATTAAATAACGGTTTAGTAAATAAATGAGTTAAAAGTAGAAAACCACTCCTTTGTTCCAACAGGCTGTTGTCTTGCTGGAACATAGAACAAATAAAGCTTCTCACAGGAACAGGACATCAAACATCAAGTGGACATCAGTTGTTTATCAGAATTAAATTAAATTAATTACAGCCTGTTTCAATTAGTTAAGGTCTTCAGGTTTACAGAATGACACGTTGCTTGCTCAGCACCTTTGAGACAACAGGAAATTCAAAGTGAGTCGGTTGTTTGACCTTTACAGATCAGCAGCCCGCCAATCAAAGTCAATTGTCTGGGTGGTTTATATGAAGATCAGCATTATGGACCAGGTACAACTTTTTAACATGTCCTGCCTAACTAACTTTTGAGTTAATTATATACCCCAGATTTCTGGTCAGTTCGACACATTTCTGGATCAGCTGGATAAAGTGGGCTTGAATAAAGTCCATTGCGGTGGGCCAATCTACAACAGATAGGCTCAAGAAGTTGCCTCGTCGGATTGCACGTCAGCATCGACTTAATCTCATCAGCCGCCCCAAACGTAAACACAAAGGCAGCAGCAATTACTGGGATTGTCAGCAGATCAATACACTGATTTCATATGTCTTCAACACAGTTTCCCCAAAAGATTGTAGCTTAAAAGTGACATTTAGGAAGAACAGCAGAATGTTCAATTTTTAATCACTTTGAGCTTGATGGTAGGACATTCATTCATCCATCGTCAATTCCTGAATATTTTTACTCCTTACACAACGGCTGACTGATTGATCTTCAACCCTTAGGTTGTGATAGTTTATTAGAGATCTGTTACACATGGCATGTAACATCTTCAGGTCAAGTCTGCCATAAGAGATTCACACATAATTACTTTTGAATGTTCCAGTCGGCAACCTGGTTTGTTCAGAGGTGATCCTTCCTATTCCAGCTGTGCCTCGCCAAACCACATTCTGGTTGAGTTTTAGCAGCGTGCCTTAGAGGTACTAATCCGTGTTGGGTTAAATCTGCCCGCCTGCAGTTTTGCTTTTAAGCAAAATACACAAAGGAGGCCCGAAAAGTGCTGTGCAAGTGAAATCCCACACCAAGCAAGAAAAGGAAAACGTTTTATTTTCAAAACTCGACCGACTCTTTCTTTCCAATCACAGCAAATTTAAAATTTTTTAATTTCCTTTATTTAACCAGGTAAACCCCGTTGAGATCTGGGTCTCATTTTCACGAGGGACCTGGGCAGAAAGTCTGCAATACGCAGCAACCTGGTTGCAAAATAAAACTAATTAGTACATATGCACGAGTGTAAAACAATAGAAAACAATTTAAAAGCAGTGACACTGTTTAATAGAATCTCGTTGCCTGTTTTTAAGAACCGCTCGAAATAAAACCAATGAAATCAATTCTGACATCTTGAGTTCAGACTGGAGCTGATTCCAGGCAGCTAGGAGCCATCGCACTGAATGCTTGCTTCCCCTTTTCTATTAAAGACGTTTAAATTCTAACAATAACTAATGACATTGGAACCAATCTTAAATGTTGCATAACTTTGATGTAATGTCCATAAATGTTCCCAACAGTGAGCTCTGTTTATTTTACCTTAGCATCTTTGCCCAGTTTGTCAGTTTCAGTTGTTTTAAAGCCCAGCTGTAGCTCTAAAGGTAGAAACTGGTGAAGCTTTATTTGTTGTAGCCATTTTTACACTCATGAAAATCATTAAACATTTGACTCACTTGAGTGTCAGCTTTTCTTGCCTTTCCCATTATGAAGAGTGGTCAAAGGAAATAAGACTCTTTGTCAGGTCATAGTTATATCACCAGGAAAGCAGAGAAGTCATGGATTGGAAACACAAAATTCCTCGACAATCTGGTGAAATAGAGACAGTTTGGGTCCGCTAGCGACACAGAGATTACGTCAACTTCAACGTCTTTTAGGGGTGCGTTCACATAAAGCAGGAAATTCTGAGATGATTTGTTCTTTATAAAAAGCTACGCCGCCATCAGAAAACACCAAAAACAAATAAGGTGTGAAGCAAACGCCTAAATCTGGCTGTCATCGTCTTCAAATTGTTGACGATTGGTCAACAACATAAAAAGAAAAAAAACCAGTTAAAACAAATGACATTAATATGGGCCATAAAATACAGGATACTTTGGAAGTATCCCCACCAGTTCTGTAAATAAAATGTCCCTCCATCGCTGCAATAAATTTGCGAGATAAACAAGTCTGAAGAACTATTAACAGAAAATTTGAATATTTAAATTAGTAAGACAATTCAGTAGATTGTTTTTCTTACAAAGTACGAAAAAAAAAATCCCTCAATAGTCGTGATTTTAAAAGCTTTTAATCACATAGTGATGTACACATTCTTACGAGAAGTTATCTTACGAGAAAATATTCTGGATCGCTGACGTGACCGTCAGGGTCGGATGGCAGACTTGAGCTTGGGGAAGAGCCGCAGGGCATTCTGGGTCGTCACCTCCATCACTGTCTCCAGCGACACGCCTTTGACCTTACTGATGTACTCGGCAGAGACGCAGATGTTTCGGGGCTCGTTTCTTACCTGTTAACGCGGAGAGTTATAAACACACATTATGCTAAGCTAAGCAACAGCTTTAAGGGGAAAAAAAACATTGAGGATTTAGAGTTGACTGTAGCACAGAGGTGTGTGGGTCAGTTCCTGTCCTTTACCTGCTTCTCTGGGCCGAGAGCAGGCGAATCGGTTTCCAAACAGATGTTCTCCAGAGGCAGCTGTTTTACGAGTTTCTGCTTCTTGGTGGGAAATGCAGCAAACATTCCAGTGTAGACATAATTTCTGTTAAATACCATGTAAAATATGAGCTCATCATCTGTACCTGCTCGCTCCGTATTATGGATGGGGGGATAGAGAAGAAATATCCAGCCTTCACTCCCTCCATTGCAACAGAAGGCTTCCCATCAAACGCGTGAAGAAGGGCTTTATCGACACCTAGTGGCAAAGTAGAGGAACTGCAGCTGCCTCGTCAAACCAGTAAATGCCTCTTCCACACTAACACACACGCCAGGGTTATCTGCTCACCTTGCTCCTTCAGGAGGTGGATGGTGGGTCGTCCTGCAGACCTTGAATGAACATTTCTAAAAAAAAAAAGAAAAAAATCCTTTATTAAAATTAGCACTGAAATAATTGATCGCGATGAATCAGTTATTGAAATAATTCTCAACTAATTTAGTAATTGACTAATATTGATGTTAGAAGTCATTTTTTATATACTAAAGAAATCATGTTATTGCTTTTATTTTGCAATAAAAAATTTGATTTTCTTATTTAAAAAAAGAAAGAATTTAATCATTTGTTTATTTTCATATTAGAAGTATTGTATTTATACAATACTTCTAATATTGTATAAAAAACGCCTTAAGTGAAATTTCTGCAGAATTTGCCAATTTTATTTAATTTTTTAAAATCCGACTTTATATATGAAGAACAATATTATAACGCAAACCGTCTCCACAGGGGGAAAACTCACAGAGGGAGATCCAGCTCCTTGGCAACCTGTGCTTGACGTATGAGAACCAGCTTTTGACTCTCCTTATCAGACTCGCCGCTGACGAACCTGGGAGTAAAATCCAAGCCAACCTACGAAGAAACAACTAATGGAAAATCCAGTTTGCATTGCATCAGAGACGCCTCACCAACACAGCACAGTGATATTTGAGAGCTTTGCTATTTGCAATGTCTGTGAATGATCTGGAGATGCTTTTGTCTGTTAGGTCTAATCCACGGATTTACGACCTTTACAATCCAAAGAGACATTTTTGTCCGTCTAACAACTTTAACTGATTTCAGGTCTCCAAACACAACAATGACTGAATACTCATGCGAATCTTTACCTCTCCAACTCCAACAAGCCGATCTTTGTATTTCTCTATGACGGGTAGAGCTGCATCAAGGTCCTGTAATCCAAACGCTCTTTAGACTTAGACTGACTTTATTGTCATTTTGCATGCACAGGGTGTATACAGAACGAAATTTCGTTGCATATGGCTCAGGACAGTGTTTTGAGCTTCCAATGTTGTGAGGAATAGAATTTAATAGAAACAGCAGAGCTACTAATGCGTATTTAAATTCAGATGTTGACATGTTGCTTTGTAACCTGAAGAGAAGCACTCCTCTGTTGCTCTGGGGAATCGTCCTGAACAGGATGGACTCCCAAACAGGGGAAAATAAAACCTGGAAATCTGAGAAGAAGAAAAAAATACAATTAGCAACATAGTAAACATAAAAATTTTTTTTCACTGTATTAGATTTTGTTTTACCTCTGAGACAGCTCAATGATTTTGGTAAATTCCCCAGCATGCTCAGCCACAGCCAAAAGTGCCAGCAAGCCAGCCTGGGTAATAAAACTACATTAATTCACAGTACCGGTAGTTTGCTTTTCAGACCCCTTTTCCTTCCTTTCATATTTTGTCACAATACAACTCAGCCTATCACAATAAGCAACCAATAAGCAATAATCGGACAATGAATTAAAATTAATTCACTAATTTCCATTTACCTGATTTATTGCTTTCTCTTTTCTCTCTTTCTGAATGACCAAACGTTTCCAGTTTTCATTGGTCTCAACTGGCCCCTTTTTTGAAGGACACTTTTGTGTAGTTCGCTTTATTTGTTGTTTTATTTATTTTGTATATTTAAAATACCTTCCAGTTCCAGTGTTAAATGTTCATTAGACCTTTGAGAATGTGTTCTTGCATTATTTATATTGCCGTTGAAAATGGTCTCTAAACAATATTATCGTTTATCGCAATACCCTGTAGGACAATTTATCGTCCAGCAAGAATCTGTTGATTTTGTGACAGGCACAAATACAACCACACTATTTATATAGATTTTATGTAATAGACCGACACAAAGTTTTGAAGTAAAAGAAAAAGAATACATTGCTCTCAACCATTTCTGCATCTAACAATCTATTGGAGTGTTTATATGTTAGTTCCCTCTACCATGGTAAAATAAAATCTAGTCACATACTGGGTAAAAAGAGTCTGACTGTGTAAAATGCAGGTATCTGCAACAATGTTGCCTCGGCAATTAGCTTTAGCTAAAATAACGCAGAGCCTTCCTCCCAGGAGCTGCTAGACTTTATGATCCTAATAAACTCAAGCGTTTGTTGTAATTTGAACAGTTTTTCTCATTTCAGAAATAAGAATCCAGCTGAGGTTTGCAGCCTTTTGTTAAAAAAAAAGTTCTGTAAATAGCCTGTTGCTGCTTTACATGCACAAATAGACGCATACTGTACATTTAAAGAAACACTTTGACTTTGTTCATCATATAAAAATCCTCTTTAAAATGCTCGTTTTTATTTGTCGCATGGGAAAACGTGGATAAGGTTCACGCATTTTAGCTCTGAAAACTCACCTCCTTTGAATTCTCGATCACCTCTTCCACGTCCTGTCGAGAAGAAAACGGTTAAAACTTCATTCATTGTTTCAAAGGGTTAAAAACCAATCATTTAGTTTGGTTCGCACCTTGTCAAAATCCCCAGCAGAGATATGACAGTGGCAGTCAATGAAGCCACGCATGTGGGATGTTTTTTTTTTCGTCTGTTCAGCTCTCAAAACCCAAACATTCCCTACTTCCTGCATAAAATGCAGTTTTGCGCATGCGTGCAACCTGGACCGCTCAAAATCTAATCCCGCCCATCCCGGGAGGGCGGTGTTCTCTTGTGAGCACACGAGAACACCGTTGCATCGTAGCGGCAAGTTCCTTTTTTAAAATCAAACGCATCCCAGTAGTTTAAGGAAGAAGTGGTTTTATTTTGACCGTAGTTTCTAAGTACTTCGAGCATCATGTGATAGTTCCCGTGGTTTCCCAGCTTCATATTGCCACCCAACCTGCCCGACCGGGTCATTTTTGCCAGACCTCTCTTTAAAATGGGAGCTTTAACAGTGGTTTGCCTCCTGGTTTGGACCATGACGATTGACTTCACCACGGCCAAATACGAACCGACCTGGGAGTCCATCGACTCCAGACCGCTGCCAGAGTGGTTCGACCAGGCTAAGTTCGGCATCTTCATACACTGGGGGGTGTTTTCTGTGCCCAGCTTCGGCAGCGAGTGGTTCTGGTGAGCTCTTCCTCTTGTTCAAGCACAGTTGTGACCTTACAGAGAGCCAGGATGTCCTGTTGATGTTGGTACTCAGGCTGAGCATGAGTAGGTGTGTCTGCATGGGCGTAGAGGAGACCCTCAGGGCGTGGTGCCCTGGCCCACAGGAGATAAAGCCTGAAATGATAAATGAAAGTGAAAATGGCTATCTTCTAGAGTACTTTAATTGTCTAAAACTTCATCACAGCAAAGCAGGAAAAATGTCTTTACTTGACCGTTCTTTGTCGCTTTATTTGTGATTGCAATACTTTAATTTATAATAATCTCTACATCGATAGAAATTATTTTCAGCAGCTTTCTGCGTTTGCAGAAATAAACTGTTGTTTGTAAAAGTGTTGAAAATGGCCTCAAACCCCAAAGCGACCCTCTTCTAGTGTCGAACCAAGACAAACGTCCAACTTGTAACTCTACATTCTCGTCATTGATCAGGGCTAAGCTGACTTGATTTCTACACGCATCTCCAGAGAAGAACTATAAAGTCAGAAAACCTGGTTTGAGATGACAGAAAACATCACAAGACGTTGTGTTGGAGGGTCTAAAACCTGCATTATACTAACCCATGATCTCAACCTTTTTCAGTGCCTCTTGCTCATTAATGCTCCATAGCTGTTTCTTTTGTGTAATTCTTTAATTCGTAAGGCTATCAGGACTTTCTTGTTTCTGACCTCCTCTGATTTGTCAGATGTGTGTTTGTTTTCCAGGTATTACTGGCAGAAAAAAATCCCGGAGTATGTCGATTTCATGAAGAAAAACTATCCTCCGGACTTCAAGTACCAAGACTTTGCACCACAGTTTACAGCTGAGTTCTTCGATGCCAAAGAGTGGATGGACATCTTTGCTGCATCGGGGGCAAAGTACATTGTGCTGACCACGAAACACCATGAAGGTAAACAAGCGAAATCTACCACTAGGATGTGAAAGTTGCTTTTCTGTTCAAGGGATTTCAAACTTGTATGTTGTAGAGTTTGAGAAAATGAACTTCCTGACCTTTGCCGATTGTGTTGATGTCACGAGCTGTGCTGTTTTTTGCTGGTGAATTTTTCTCTTCTCAGGATTTACGCTTTGGGGCTCCAAAAACTCCTGGAACTGGAACGCCGTGGACGTGGGACCAAAGCGAGACCTGGTGGATGAAGTGGCGAGTGCCGTGCGCGCCCAGGGTGGCCTTCGTTTGGGGCTGTACCATTCTCTGTTCGAGTGGTTCAACCCGCTCTTTGACCAAGATGCCGCCAACGTCTTCACTACAAACTACTTCCCTACCACTAAAACTCTCCCCGAGCTTTACGACCTTGTTTTGAAGTACAAACCAGAGGTGCTGTGGTCCGACGGCGACGGAAATGCTCCCGACAAGTACTGGAACAGCACGGGCTTCCTGGCCTGGCTCTACAACGACAGGTAGGCTTGCAAACGAGGAAACTTTCAGCTGTTTTCATCGATGGACGTAATGTGATGTGTTTGTTTGACAGTCCGGTAAAAGACACCATTGTGACGAACGATCGCTGGGGCTCCGGTTCCATCTGCAAACACGGTGGGTATTACACCTGTAATGACCGCTACCAGCCAGGACATCTGCTCAAGCACAAATGGGAAAACTGCATGACCATCGACTCCAAGTCCTGGGGCTACAGACGCAACGCTCCGCTCAGCGACTACATCACCATCGAGGAGCTTGTGGCGGTGAGAAACCCAAAACTTTCTTTACCTGGGGCGAGCAGACCCGAGTTCCTTCACTAAACAATGAACTTCTGTTGCTGCAATCTTTCACTTATACATCCTAAATCCAGTGTTTATGTTTCAGTTAGCTGGTAGCACTGTCTAGCTATGTTAGCCTATATTGAAGTTATAAAACAACAAGTATCACAACATAAAGGGGGAACCTGATCAGATCATTTAGAGAAAACCTGGATTAATGTTTATTTAGGATCAGCACTCATACCTGTACATACAGCTGGTAAATGTTTTAATCTTTGAGAGAAGCAGAAAACAGCAGAAGAGAATTGGAAGGTTTTCGTCTCAGTTTTCTTTGCGGTCACTTATGAAACTGGAACGAGCGTCTTACTTTGGGTCGGACAGCTTTTTATTGCAGTACAGAACAGACACCTTTTTCTCTCTGTTGGCTGGATGGGTATTTGGCGTTTTTTTGTCTGCACCTTGGAAACTCGCCCAGGTTGCTGGATGTGTTGGTGGTTTAGAAGGACATTCAGCGCAGCAAAGGAGTGGAGGAAAAAAAAAAAAAAAAAACGTTTTCTGGAACTTCTTCTGGAAAAATGTGAAAAACCCACCTTGAAAATGCTTAAACAGTGTTTTAAATTTTACTGCGTGAAAAGTGTGGGAACCCCGAGCCTCTTCATCGTACAATAATTAGAATAAATGATTCCCTCCAACCGTTTTAAGTTGTGATATTTCTTCACTCTTGCTTTTTTTTTTCCCATTTCCCATCTCTGGTCACATTTCTTACTCCCATTGCTTCCTGTGCGTGTGCCGTCAGACCCTGGCGGAGACCGTGTCCTGTGGAGGGAACCTGCTGATGAACGTGGGCCCGACGCACGACGGCAGAATCGCCCCGATCTTCGAGGAGCGCCTCAGGCAGATGGGCCAGTGGCTGAAGGTGAACGGCGAGGCCATCTACAACACGACGGCGTGGCGGGCTCAGAAGGAGAACGTCACCAAAAACGTCTGGTGGGCGTCTGAACCTCGTGAACTAAAGCCGCCACTAACATTTACTATAGTCGTCGAGTATTCTGTTGATCGCTCTGACGATGAATCAAGTAATCGGATAAAAGAAAATTGACACCATCGACAGATTTTTTTTGTTTAACCACCTGCCTGTTTTATCCGGTATTAGACGTACAGAAGAAAATTCAAATAAGCAAATAATTAAGTTCCTTTTTAAATAAGAAAAGAAACATTTATTGCCTGGAATGCAATAACAGTGCATTCCTTTGACATACCATTTGTAGCAAGAGAGCTGGAAAAAATACTAACATTTCTGCTGTTGTGTTTTTTGAGTAATAATATGATAGCAAAGACAGATTGAAGGGAGTTTTTTTTGTAGTTTTTTTCCCACAGAATTGTAACTGGGTGAAGCTAAAACTAATCCACTTGAGGAGTTTTGGGTAGTTGAGCAAATATCTTAAAAGCAAAATGAATAAACATTCAGCTTTGACCTAATTACTGCTCTGAGGTTGTTGTTCTTTCAGCAAATGCCATGTTTTAGAGCGTGTTGCGGTTAATCAATCACTAAATGATCATGCCAGTAATCCATTAATCACAATTAATCTGATGAATTGTTTCAGCCCTAATGTGAACAGAGCGCCTCTTCTGCCCGGGAAGCCTCTCAGACAGAGACAAAAGCTTCATAGTGATTGGATCGTGGCTCATTTCGGACTTTAATTGATTGAATTCAAAGAAAGAATTGATTTGAGAAAACTTGAATACACGTGTTTTAAAAGCAGAACTCCCTCTTCCGCAGGTACACGTCCAAACCTCAGGAAAAGGCGATCTTCGCCATTTTACTGGACTGGCCGGATGATGGATCGGTGATCCTGAATGAACCCGTGGTTACCCAGAAACAGACGCAGGTAAAAAAAAATTTTTTTAAATCTGTTGCCGGGTAGAACTACAAATGCGTTGAAATATATATATAAAAAAAAAAAAAAAACGTAGTTACTGAAAAATTTGAGGTTACTTGTAAATGATTTAGAACCTGCACAGAACCCATTAACGCTCCTTGTTAATGTGGACGGTGGTTTATCAATTTTCTCTGGCCTTAAAAAGGTGGAGCTGGTGGGTCACGGCCCTCTGCAGTGGACGCCTGTGCAGCCCGGCGGACTGCAGGTGTTTCTGCCTCCGCTGTCCTTCAGGAAGATGCCGTGCCAGTGGGCCTGGACTCTGAAGCTGACAGGAGCCTCCTGAAGGAAAACCACTTCACTCCAACAGGAAGTGGCAACGCTGCTGGCTAGAAGAGACTCTCTTCTCTCCTGCTTCAATGACTTACCTTAAATCTGTTTTTCTTGTTTTATACGTACTGTATATTAAAAAAAAAATCAGCTCTGAAGATCAGCCATGCTGGATTATTTTGTGATTTGCACTTTTAAATTTGGATATATATACAGTATATATATATATGTATATTTTTTTATCTCATGCAGAAAGTCGAGTTTTATCAGCACTGATTGCTGCAGATTTTTGCACTTAAGAAATTTCCGAACTATTTAATAAAATCTTCTATTATATCTTTTACTGGGTGATGTTCTGGTCGTTCCCTCTTTTTCTATGTGAGTCAATAAATACATTAATTGAATCTGATAGAAAAAGGTCTCTGCAGTTTTTTGTTTATTGTGTCAAGTTAGTCAACAGCTTCTTTGCTGTAATTATGGGATACACATACTGTATATGCCTTGGTCAAAGTTTAGGTTTAGAATCTGATCATTTAAGTTTAAAAGTCAAAATTATGACTTTGCATCATTTAATAGCTTTAAATATGATGGAAAGTTAACGTTATGAATTTTTAACAGAATTGTGATTTTATATTTTATTATTGGCTTTAAAAGTCAAAATTCTGCATTTAAGGTTCAGCCTTAGGACTTCAGTCCTATAATAAATTTGATTTTATTTTGTAATTGGCTTTCAAATTTAACAGCATTTTAAAAGTAACTCATCTGTAAAGTAACAATTATAATTTTGAGTGTCATTGTTATGACATTTGTATAATTAAATAACATTATCTCATAACTTTTGACTGTTAAAGTCAATGTGATTTTGGATCTCAAAATTAAGATTTAGTCATGCTTATTATTTTGCTTGTATTATGAGTCTGTTACTTTGACTTTAAAATTACAAAATATTACTCTGTCTTTGTAACTAGAACTTTAAAGTCAAACATGATTTGAAAAATATTTTATTGCTACCAATAATATTTTTCTCTCTCTTCTTTCCTTTTTTCTATGTTTTTAATCTCTACTATGGACCAGGAATCCAGGACACTGTCTTTAATAATGTTTGAATTTAATTGAATTGAAATGAACTAATCATGAGTCTAAAAGTCAAAGGAAAAAATAGTCAAAAAAGTCACAATTATTATTTTGAATGCCATAATTACTGTAGATCAGTACATCTCAATATTTAATTTACAATCTTGTAAAAGTTACTTTATAATTCATTATTTTGACTTCGAATGTCATAATTATGACTACATGTAATAATTACGACCATGTGTCCCAGTTTTGTTTTGTTTTTCATCCTCGTGGCAGTAATGGCCTTCCGTATTCCTCCAAGTGCCCGCGATGCTATGAATGTTATCGCCTCCTTTGTCGCCCCCTACTGGCCACTCGTTCAACAGCAGCAGGACGTTTTGACAGCGGCCAGCTCCGATGGCTCCAAACGGAGCTCTGCGCCCTCGGCTGCCCGCAGATGACCCAGCCGAAACACCAGTCGCCCCGTCGCCCCTGTGAACGGCCCCTGTATCCATGTCTCCGTGCGGTAAGTCTGCTCGGCCCGGCAGCTTCCTCTCTCTCAGCGGGGCCGCATTTCGCGGAAAGCCGTCGCTGCTTTCTTGTTGCTCCGCTAAGGCCACGGCGGCTCCGGGCTCGTCACCCGAGATGCCAGCGCCCGGCGGAGGGCAGATCCGACGTACTGTTGTGTCTGCTCTCTGTTGCACGCCTTTAAGGTGGGAGGTCCCTGTTCTGCAAATGTTCCATGACGCGCAGATGGGGGGTTTGCAAGGGGTTCTCACGTCCATGCAGAGACCCCCTCCTCCTCCCCAGGCTTTCCCACAGCACATGACTGCTGCTGATCCCCAAAACAAACAAGCGAGCTGTCAGGATGCTGTGCCGAGAGAGCTGCTGCAGGATGTCAGAGCTGGTCTGCATGCAGGGAGGGTAAAAAAAAAAAAAAAAAGGCATGTGAGCTCAGGATGTTTGATTCTAGGATGTTTTATACAAAAACTCTGACATTAAATTGTTGGAGGATTAAATGCGATGTTATATCATGGAGCAAGTTTGGGTTTGTTAGCTTAATAAAGTCACATTAAGCCTTAGTTGAGCTAATCACTGAAAGAGCCCTATGTGCAGGGAATAATAAACACTGATTCCAAAAGACTGATGTCAAATTAAAATCTGTGTTTTACTTTTAGAAACTCGGTTACGTTCATTTTAGCACAACAAAAAACAAACAAGTAGGAAAGAACTCCTGTTGTGTTTCTTACTTGTTTTATTGGGATTTTATCCGATGGACCAACACAACAAAGTAGCACATAAGCGTGAAGTTGCCGGCTATTTTCAGCATTTTGGCCAGATAATAATCTGAAAAGTGTGGTGTGCTTTTATTTTGAGATTCTTACTTTGTAGGACTGCCATTTGTTGCAGTTAGAGCTGAAAAGCTATTTGCTGTATGTCCCTACCAGTGTTGTATATTTCTAGCTTACAGGTTTTGACTATTATCTTCAGCCAAATAAGTATGGATATTAATCTCACAGTCAGATCTAGTTCTGGGCTTTTAATTAGCCATTCCAGGACATGGACAAGCTTTGATCCCTCCACCCCCCAATGCTTTTCCCCATATTTTCAATCCACCTTTCTATTCTTTCTGACCAGCATGACACTGCCACCACTACGTTTTTGTTGTTTTGGGATATGAGCCAAAAAGTGTAATTTTCTGGTCTCATCTGACCAAACTAGCTTTTTTCCATAAAGGTGCACAATTTATTTGTATCCTGTTTACAGATTCTTTCATCTGAGCTGTGTATCTCAGCAGCTCCCCCAGAGTAACTGAATAACGTACAAAAACAAAAATGTGTGAAAGAGCTTCAGGAGTAAGACATTTGAAATATATATTTAAATAAAACGCTTTTTGTTGTTGAAAAGGCTGGTTTTTTTCTGCTTGAAGGGATTGGCATGTTTCTTTTTCCAGACTCGTCACAAACTGATTAACGTTTTTCCTTGAAGCCACACTGAAATGAAATCAGATCAATAATATTCAAATGAGTTTATTAAGCATCGATTCCTCCATATATCTCAGTATGATTAACACTCAGTAGAACAGGCGAGCAAATTTCCAGCATCTCAGTCACGACAGCGTTTAAAGCCCTGCTTAATTTTGTCCCTTTTTTATTCTTATTATATTTTTTTACCCTCCTTTGATTTTATGCCAGAGGTGACTTTCTGAGTGGCACAAATGGGACGTCTATCAGAGCTGTAATTAAGCGTTATTACACAGCCAAAGTCCTTTTTCTTTTGTGGCCGCTCATCTCTTCTGTCTTTGTGCTGCAGTCTGTGGCAGTAATTATACATGTAGACAGGAACGAGGGGAAACTGTTTCAGATGTTGGCGCGGTTGTCATGGAAACACACAATCGTGCGAGATTATTTTCAGGTACAGCCGTTAACGACTGCGTGCACGGAGAGCGTACGTGCTCCTTCGAGGACAGCGGGTGATGATGATGATGATGATGATGATGATTTCTGAATTAACAGGGACAAAAAAACAACAAAAAAATAAACAAGAGCTGGTTTGTAGGTGTCATGGTTCTCCTTGTTATCTCTCTCCGGCGGCATATGTCCACCTACTACCAGCGAGCCGGGGAGGAAAACCTCATTCCTTCCATTCATAAATTTTCCCTCCATCTCTTCCTCCTTCTCCTCCTCCCATCCATTTTGGCACTATGATCATGTCAGGCCCGCTCGTAGTCAGGTGGCATTCGATCACATGCAGATCTCTGGTAGATCTGAGCCAGTCGGCGCTGAGCAGAGCAGCAGATAGTGGAAAAACGCCAAGCGGTGTGTGCGTGTGTGTGTGTGTGTGTGTGTGTGTGTGGAACATCCTGGGGGACAGACCATTATATTTATAGAGACGAGCGACTTGACCTTCACTGCACATTTGAGTATCAGCCATTTTAGTGCCGCTCCTGTAGACACTGAATACGGCATAATGGATCTGAGCTGCAGTGCAGTTCGTCAGCTTCCGTCTCATCGTTTGGCTTGTTTTAGCTAATAATAGCTCACCGCAACTCCACACTGTGCGGGGACTGTCGATACCCAAGTTTACGGATTCGCTTTTCTCTTTTGTACTGCTGTGTGCAGCAATGCTATGACGGAGGAAACGGCAGATAAAAGCTTGCAGTCTGAGTGGAACCTGTGAGATTATGTTCAGCTAAGTCATTACACACATATGGAAACCCGGGGGTGTTGTTCTGTTGTGTTAAAAAAAGGGGGGGAAAAAAGTCTGAAATAGTGATCCACAGAGGTGGCCAGTTGTTCTCACCTACTAATAGATGAGAGGGAAACTAAGGAAGGTCCTCTATAATTTGTCGTTGAATGCCAAACCTTGATTTAGCCCCAAATGGAAACAGGTGGCGCTTTCTAACAAGCTAAGGAGAGCAGGGGAAGTCTTATTTCCATTATGCAAATTAGACTTTTTTAAAGTTTATGTTGTGCTATGATGTTATTCCTCTCATCGAAAACATACCTGGAGTTTTGCTTTAATTCTTCTACGCGTAGTTTGAGAAATGTGTTCATTCGGCGGTGCCTAAACTCTTGCTCATACAAAGCTCCGCCCATTTGCTCAAAGCTCCGCCTTGGAGTTTCAGTCTCCAGCTGAGCTCAGCTCCTCCAGACTAGCGGCCGCAAACACCTAGTGAAACCGCGCGTCCGCTGAGCCGGTCGTATGAACTACCTTTCAGTCCGACGCTCCGTGATGCTGATGGTAAACGGCATCATGGAGCAGCACTGTCGTGAACAGGTGAGATTAGCAAACAGTCACTGTCCGACACTCAGTTGGACATTACTCCCCAATTAAGTGAATGATTTCAGTAATGGGCTGAATACAACAAATCCATTCTGGATTTATTTATTTTTTATCTGCAATGAGTTTTGAAAAATTTTTTTTCCCCAGTTCACATTGATGCACCAGCTTCTATTGGTAAATTGCTTCAACAAAGTAGGTTGTAATTTTGTGTTTATGACGTGAAAAAATGTGAAAGTTAAGAGATTAAACAATGTCTTAAGGACTTATGTTCCTTTATGTGAACAGCATTTTAAAGTAAAAGCCGGTCAGGTAGTTTTAATGATGATTTGTTTTGCAAACTGAAGAGGAAATACTTCAATTATGTGAAAAATATTGAATTTATATTTATTTATATTTCAGATGTGGTTTGTACTTCTTTGTGGATCACCAAATTACCTAATCAGGAAGCAGCACAATCTTTTCAGTGACTAAACTAACTAACTAACTAACCAACAAACTAACTAACTAACTAAATAGTTTAGATTGTTATTTAGTCACTAACTAATAGTAACTATTAGTAATAGGGGTTTAACTATTACTAACAGTTAGCTAGCTAATAGGGGTTTAACTGGACTTTTTATTTTATTTCAATTTTGACAAAAACAGAATTAATCAGTATCATTTGTACATTGGGAACATGTGGCAACCCACTCCTAATTCAGGCTTATATAATGTAATGTACAGGTCGCGCCTGGAGGAAGCCTTCATTAATGCATAGCCTGTGTCACATTGAACCCACAGATCATATTCGCCGGATCGGGCTTCGCAGCTGCACATAATCGACAGCATTGTCCCGGTGAGTTAATGACGCCCTCATCACAACTCTCTCCATTCACAAAGCGAATCCTGTCGTGACGGGAGGAACTGGCTCTGAGCAGGCCGTGGGTGTCGGAGCGCGCAGAGCGAGCGTCGGTTCCTGCAGCAGCCTGACATCCAGCCGCGCGCTGCCTTTTCATTCAGCGCCTGAATAGACTCACGGTGTAGGAAGTGTACATTCAGAGGCATGTGATTAGAGCTTTTCAGAGGCACTTCTGCCTTTCTCCCGTCTCCCCGGCATGAGCTGATGTGTTCCAGGGGGAGACGGGATGACAGGAGTGTGCGAATGCGTGTGTACCTGAACGACCTGAATGCAAGAAACTTCAGGATAAGACAATAATCTGAATGAGCAGAAGAGATTGATCAGGCTTTTCTTTACCAATGTAATTTTTTAAAAATGAAATCTGATCTGCCGACCATCATTTTTTCTCCCCCAATTTGCTTAGTATATGCTTATTTAAAGAAATTACAAGCCTACCCTGATTCATGCATCACAACACACAGCTGTAGTCAGATATTTACACATATACTGAGAAAAAAAAGACATGCTCCTATTTTCTTTCTTCCCATCAGACATTAGGTGAGTCTTAATCTATTCCATTTTAGGTCAAAATAATTTCTGTCTGCTAATTTCCAGAATAATGAGAGATATTCTTTTAGCACGTTCTTCACATTCAGAATTTTTCATATATAAAGATTACCATGCCTATTATTCATTTTGAGAAAGCCCAGATGACGATGTCATGGCACCGTAAGCTTCTGACGATCTAGTCTGAGTTAAAAGAAGACACACCTGAGGATGCATTTCAAGGCAACGCCTCAAACGTGCTGCTTCCTTCAGTAACATCAGGGAAAAATGACAAATAAATCAACCCCAGAAAAAAAAGCGTTTTGTAAACTGGCAGGAGAGTGCCACTGTGTATACACAGTGAAAATACGTCCTGAGCTGAAATACCGCTCAGCGAGGAAGAACCCATATCTCCGAAAGTAAAATGAACACAATCACCTCGCAAGTTTGAACGCGCCATCATAAGTGGGGTGTCAGCTCCATGGCGAGTGTTTTGCTGCAGGAGGCGACTGGGGCACTTCACAAAACAGGAGGCGTCTCGAAGAAAGAATCATAAGCAACTCTAAAGACAGGTGGATTTTTAGCCTCGATTTAAATCAACTCAATGCTATTCGGCTGGTTTGCAGTTTCCTAGAAGTTTCAGGTTTTCCCCCAGTGTATTATAAGCCTGGCGGGCCACCAGACCTTACTTGTGCCCCCACCAGGCTTAGCATCGCTTATTTAAATATTTGTTTTTAAAATGTTTGCATTTTTTAAAAAGACTATAGTTGGTGTTCAGGTATTAATCTTCCAATCTTCCAAGAAAACATGATTATCAAGTGATATTTTCAAATTTCCTGTCAGCTTTAAGCATTTAACTCAAAAACACGACGGGCCGCTGGATGAATGACTTGCACTCAACCACCGGGCTTAGCAAGTTTTTGTGGGGAAACCTTGAGTTTGTTCCAAATAGTTTGAAACGCAATTGTACCAAAAACTATTGAAATGTACGTGAGCTTATGAATTGGAACAATGTTGATAAAAACGTTTCCCTCTTGCCTAAAACTGGAACGGTTTAGTCTGATGTCTTGATGTGAGAGTGGGTTATGCATGTTGTATCCAGTGTATGCGAACATTAAGTTTCAAGTGTAGATTTCGAATTTAACCTTAACTCTCTTTTGGTTTAAATGCATTAAAAGGATGGAAAAAGCCGGGTGGGTTTTCAGTTTTGATGCAATTGACAAACTGCCGTTTCAGCCGCCAATAATCGATCAGAGCTTATCGTAGGGAAATTGGTGCATCTCTGTTGAGTAGAGGAAGTTGATGTTTGGCTCTTCGGATCATGACAGCCAGCTCCTCGCTTTGTGTGTGGAATGAGGCAGCTGCAGCTCTGCTTTTCTAATGCACAGAGAAAGAGAGATGGAGAGACAGAGGAGAGGGGAGGGCAGCGGAGGGAGGAAAACGTCCTTAAACGTGGGCTGTTGTGCAATCCCTCCCAGGGCCCCTTTGCTATTTTTGTGCCTGGGTCCGCACGTCACGGTTGGGTATTTTCTCTGGTGACTTGCTCGCATCAATAGATCTTCTAATGTACACCCAGTCGGCCAGCGGCTTCCCAGCTGATGGGACTATTCCTCGCTAATTTCTTTTGTTGTTATTCCCACCCGGACATGAGCAGGACAGGGGGACGGACCGGGCAGCATGAGGAATGTCACATATGACTGTCGACATGGGACGGGGGACTGTTCAAATGTCAGGTTTGTATAAGGATTATATTTGATCTGTGAATGTCAGCTGCTGTAGGAGCCAAGTCTTCCCCCCGCCCCCTTACCAACCACCACCACCACAACACTGTGTGCTTTATGTCATTGTCATCGTAAAGGGAAAGAGAGAGAGAGCTGTTGATTCATTCTTCATGCTTTGCTGCCGCGGGTTACACCGCAGAGGTCTTTTTTTTTTATTACCGTCCAGCTTGTTTTCATCTCCTTATGATATTTATGGATTGGTTGTCAGCGTGGGTCCTCACGCCCGTTCCCTTTAATGGGCAACTTAGCCTCTAATGATGTAATGCGGCGGCATAACGATGCTCTCCGCGAGCCAGCGTTTGGTCGCTTGTTGTTCTGTCTCCCTTGCGTGGAAGGAAGTCGGGAGATGTGCCCCCACCTTCTTAAACCCTCCCCAAAGGATCCGTAGAGATCACATCTCCATCCATGTGAACATACTGTACCGCCATCGGCCCACGTTCATCCTGAAACACACCTACGGCCACCCACCTGCCTCCTGTCGTTCCACGTCATTGCTGCTGTGTCACATATTTCAGGATAGGTGCGCGCTCGTTGTCCGGACTGTGAGGAATTTTGAAAGAGGGGGCGGGGGGGAGACAAAAAAAGTCAGACTTTCTCAGTGAGAGTTTGGATGTGTCGGCCCCCCTCATCCTTGCTTTCAAAGGTATGCATTGTTTGTGAGGGTCTTATCTTGTTGTCACTCTGCACCCATATTTCCCTTCCCTCATCTCCTGGCTCACAGGGGATGGAAACAAACCAATGAGGTCACCTTGAAAGGGAGCTCCCTACCAGGCCTCTGAGTGTTGTTCTCCCCCCCACCCTCCACTACCCCCTTTAGTTTACCTTATCTGTAAACCTCCCTACTGAATCACAGACCATTCTGTTAAGCCTCCGGCTCCATCTTTTCCTGTTCTTCACTGTAGTCTGCAGAAGCCGGCAGTTTATTTGAAAGCAGGAGCTACCGAACCACAAAGTAGATGCTTTTTAAACAAAAAAAATCTTTGTCAGGTAGCAAGGTCCTCCTCACGACCGCTTTCAAGCGTCTCGGGGCATCTCGAGAGTCACCTTGGATTCCCATCCTCTGGCTCGTGCTTGAGCAGTGCACGTTGAGCTAACAAAGAGAAAGAGGAGAGCCAGAGCAAGAGAGCGAGAGAGTCGGAGGATGTCCTAATTAAGGGGAACTCAGAGGGTTTGAACCAGATAATCTTACATAACCTCATTAGGGAGGACACTGCGTTTGATACCGAGAAGATGGAAATGACACGTCCTCAGATACCCGTCCTCTCGGCGTGAGGCGAAGACGTGGCGGAGGAGGCGGCTCGGTTAAACCATGGAGTCGGGAGTCAGGCGTGTTTGCATGCAGTTCAGCATGTGGTCCTGTGCACCCCGGCGTGTAGGTGATGACTCTGTCGGCTCAGACAGGTGCATGGATTTCAGTCCAGTAGGAAGAAACAGAAATACCTTTGCACGTGTATCTCAATGTAGAGCATCAAAAAGATATTTTAGTAAAGGCATTTAAATTAAAAACTGAAACATATATTTATACACAGGTTTTTTTGTGATGATGATGATGGCTTGCAAATTAAATTAAATTCCTTGGAAAGTTTTTATTTTACTCAAGATCTTTTGAAATGCATAATTGTTGGCCTATTGAAAAGTATGTCCATGTACCAAATACTTGGCTGGGGCTCATCTTGCATAAATTCCTGCGTCAATGTGGTGTGGGATAAAAAGCCTGGGTTGGCTTATGAGAGGTCTTCAACTCATGTTGACGTTTCTCTTGCTCTTGACAATAATCTGTAGATTCTCTCAGTGTTTAGGTCAAGCTACTTTCCTAGCTAATCCAGCGCAATGATAGCATCATTAAAGTAGGTACTTGGGGAAGTGTGGGCAGTTACCAAGTCCTTATGGATAATGAAATCAGCATCTTCGGATTCTGATCTTCATAAAGTTTTTCAGCGGATGAAAACACAAAGTGTACTCCAAAGTTTCCAGATAGATGACTGCACTGACTCTAGACTTGAAAAAACACAGTGGGACAATAGCAGCAAATTGTGTGGCTCCCCAAAACGTCACTTGACTGTGGAAACTTCTCTCTGGACTTCAGGCAAAGTGGATTATGTGCCTCTCCACTCTTCCTGCAGACTGTGGGACCTTGGTTTCCAAATAAAATGCAAACTTCATTTTCATTTAAAGAGAGGACTTTGGAGACTAACCAGTTCTTTTTTCTCACTAGACCATGTAAGATATTTCTGATGTTGTCTCTGGTTCAGAAATATCTTAGTACCAGGAAAGCTACTGTTGTAGTGCGCGGTGTCTCTTGAAGCACCGATTTAAAGCTACTGTTCACACTTTGTGAATGGGATTTACTTCATCGTCCTCTCCAGGCTTTTTTTTTTCCTGTATCACCTTGACCTTTTTTTAACCAAACTCTTTTTTTTTTCTCACTCAACTTTCCATTAAAATGCTTGAATCAGCACTTTGTGAGGAGCCAGCCTTTTTGGCTACCTTTTGTGGCTTAAACTTTTAGTAGACTGGCAGCAAACTTAAATGACTAAACTAAATCCTTCATTGATATCGTCTTTGCTGGAATGTATTGGCAAACGTTTCTCATTCATCACATCACATGGACATTTTTCCCACTGCTAAGGTAACGCCTTGTGGTTTTGGCCTTGCCGAACAATTAGACATAAGATTTACAGAAATTTTCTCCTATCAAAATTGTGTTTCGCTAAAATAGAACTGCCATGCTAAATGTATCTAGGCCCACTAGTACAGGAGGCACTGTGCATTGTTTCTTGAGATCTTCAACATATTAGTGCAAAAAGTCAACAAGCTAAATAAAATACAAAACACAAAATATATATAGGATAAGTGCTATGATGAAAGTGTAACTTCAGCTCCTCACCTCATTGGCTGGAGAACGAGTCCCGTTAGAAAAATCCTATGCAAGTAAAGTAACTTACAACAAAGCCTCTCAATGAGATTAATGAAAAATATTAGATAATCAGCACTAAACCCTCAAAAAAGACCAGCTGCTTCCAGCTATTTTATTATAAAAATGCATATTAGCTTTATTTTAAGATGTCAAATTTTGGAAACAAGTCAGTGAAAAGCTTTGCAGCCTGTTGTGAATATTGTCTATCCTAAAATAAATGCGACAATTGAAAGAATGTATCTCAGTATAAAATAAATTCATATATTGTACTTTTTGTCCAGCACTCATGTATCGCATGATGTTTTCATGCTTTGAGATAAAGACGTTAATTTTTAAATGGGCTCACTCAGAAACACACACACACACATTCTCCGAACATAAATGTTAATTTAGTGATGCTTCTACGTTTATGGTTCTTAACACATAGCTGATATCCATTATTTATGGTTTTAGGACATTTGGGCTGTCTTCCAGGACTTACACAAGGAGCTTCTGGAAAGAAATGAATTTTTTCCATTCCTCCACACTCTGAGGTTGCTTTACACTTAACACTCCAGTTTTATGTAGGAAACTTTTGACATCCTTAAATAACTCTCTGTTTATTGAAAAGACTTGATCTCTTTTTCTATTTCCAACATTTTATCAGCTTTATTTGCTACATGCTTGAATTGTGATTTGTTGTGGTTTGGGTTTTTAATCCTGTTTACTTTCTTTGTTCTTTCAGGTGACTCCTCCCTGCCTCTCACATATAAGTTAATATCACTAAGGTCACACAACACACACCGTCCTTGAAAATTGATCACAAGTGAACTCATTGGATTCATGGAGTCACTCGACGCTACTGCAGGGGTGAAGGGAGCCGCCGAGGGTCAGGAAAAAAAGATTGGACGGAAAAAAGGCACATCAGAAGCTGTCCTGAGACCGTCTGTCAAATCGGAAAGCAAAGGGTGGCATCAAGACTTCGAAGAAGTTCAGAGCAGAGGCACGTGTGGTTTTAGTGAAATGTCTGACTCAGGGAAATCTCCGAAATTTGAAGATCAGTTCTCACAAGCTCAGTCCACAAGCCATCCAGACTATGATGTGTCTTCATATCCGCTACAGTCCACAAAGCCCTTCTCTGTTGGGAGACAAAAAGCTTCAGGACAGTCGCCAGGACCTGGGAGTCAAAGGAAGTCGCCTGCTTCAGCCGAAGTTCAGCAACAGTGTTCCCATTCAGGGATGGACCAGCTGTCAGAAGTGACGGCTAAGGTGGAGCAGAAACCACAAAAACCAGGAAAGTATGTCTGCGACTACTGTGGCAGGGCATGTGCCAAACCCAGCGTTCTTAAGAAACATATTCGCTCACACACCGGCGAACGGCCCTACCCATGTATTCCCTGCGGGTTCTCCTTCAAAACCAAGAGTAACCTGTACAAACACAGAAAGTCCCATGCTCACTCAGTCAAAGCTGGAACGGCGCCATTATCAGAGTTTGGGCCTTACAATGCCAATATGGAGCAGGGGTCTGTTGAAGGGGAAGGAGAGTTATTCTCTGATGCTGAGCAAAGCACAGACACGGACGAGGACATTCTTAATGACCCACTGCTGCTGCTGGACTCTCCAATGGAGGGATCAGATAACACTGCTGTAAAAGTGCTAAATCTCATTGCTCAGAAAAAGGGAGCCACGTCAATGTCAGGTCAGGATGGTTCCTCCCAACCCCAAGAAATCAATGCCTCTCCTGTCACAGCCGAGGCCAGCCGTGCAATCCAATCTTCCACTATCAAGCAGAGGCTCGCGCTTCGGCTGTCAGAAAAGAGAAGTGGCGACTCGGAGCAAAATCTGTCCCTTCCAAGTCAATCCAGCAAGGGCAGCACGGACTCAGGCTACTTCTCGCGCTCTGAGAGTTCGGAGCATCAGACCGGTCCTCCGAACACTAACGCAAAGTCCTACCAAGAAATCATGTTTGGGAAGTGTTATCGGCCAAGCCCTAAGCAGACATCGTCTTATGAGTCTGGGGAACTTTCTGAGAAAGGCTCTGAGAAAGGTGTGTCCCGTGTTTTCACTCAAGAAAAAGATGCAGTTGAGTCAATCAAAATAAACACCAAACTGTTTCTAAAGGAGGAGCTAAAAGAGTCGCAGTTAGATGCCGGCTGTGACATGGGGCCTCTGATCCGAAGCAACTCAATGCCAACATCCTCAGCCGTGAGTCTGACTATGCCACAAGCCCTTCGAGGCAGCCACTCGTTTGATGAAAGGGCAAGCACAGGGGGCATGAGGAGACTAAAACGTCAAGGTGCCATTGAGCTACCTGGGCACGATGGTCACACCGAAGCTGACAGTCATGGAAAAATTTGTGAGGCTTCTCCATTTGTGTTGGACATGGAAAGCTACACCACTTTGGGACTTGGTACAACTCAGCAGAAGCATGCAATGGAACTGGCGACTCGAAAGCGCCGCAAGGAGAAGAGGGAGGAAGAGGACTTGCTAGGGCAATATGAGAGCCATCATAAGCAGTGTGAGGAAATGTTTGATTCAAGCAAAGACTACGATATAAAACAAGCTGCAATGGGAATAATGGCTTTAGGTAGAGGACATTTGGACAGGTGTGACATGGACATATCAATAAACCCTGACATATCAGGCCGAAAAAACCTGGGGAATGTAATTTCAGTTATCCAACACACAAACTCAATAAACAGGCCTCAAACTGACCTGTCAGAGCCATTCAAATATTACAGTCAACGACTGGAAACTATGTCGTCATTACAAGCAGTGGAGGCCATTGAATCGTTTGAAATGGAGCATGACAACAGATTAAGCCAATCAGTTCAGCTGGGGCCCAAACTCGTGCGACAGACAAATATACAAGTCCCAGAAATCAGGGTCACAGTGGAGCCTGACAGTCCAGAAAAAGCTTCGGAAGTGCCAGTGAAGGAGCCAGAGAAGCACGTGGAGGAGTTTCAGTGGCCTCAAAGAAGTGAAACTTTAGCACAATTCCCTCCAGAAAAGCTCCCTCCAAAGAAGAAACGGCTTCGCCTGGCTGAAATTGAGCACTCCTCCGGTGAATCAAGCTTTGAGTCCGCTTGCACTAGTCTGTCGCGCAGCCCGAGCCAGGACAGCAACTTATCCTATAGCTCCACATTTTCCTTTGACAGAGAAGAGAGCTTAAAATCGGCCTCTCCAGCCAGGCAAGATGAATTTGGCAAATCTCTGGAGCTTTTAGCTGTGCCAGGGTGTGGGCACTCCCTCTCTGTGCTCAGCCAGCGTCAGCAGCATGAAATGAGACGCTCCTCCTCAGAGCAGGCGCCATGCAACTTGCACAAGGAGTTCCCAGAGGTTCGCAGCATATCATTTGACTATGGCAGCCTCTCTCCAACCTCCAAAGTTAGACACGTGGACATCAGCGTTGTAAAGGAGAGAAGGAGGGGAAACTTGGTGCGACAGGAGTCGCTGAATATGGATACTGAAGTTACACAAGTCCCTTCACAGGTGTTTCCAAAGTACCTCGGCAGCACCTCCCGTCCATTTGTGGCAGGCACTGTCCTGCCACAGACTTTGCCAATATTTTCTGTTGGGAACACATTTCCCCAGCTGCCCAATCCCAGCCTAGTTGTTCCTGTTAGAATTCAGACACATGTGCCGTCCTTCGGCAGTATCACATACACGTCTTTATCACAGATCTTTGACAATCAGTATGACAGTATTAGCTCCACAACGTCCAGCCGCCAACTGCAGAGTCAAACTGCACGCTTACATGGAAATCTCGATTCTCACAATGTGTACTCAAAGCAGCCCACAGCCGACACCCTCAGTGTTGAGGCCCTGGATTTGTCATCGGCTAAGCTAAAGACAGGCATCCCTCTGTCTCTGACCTCCAGAACTATATCAACTACTAATGCCTCGAGTGGGGGAGCAAACAAGCGGATGCTTTCCCCTGCCAGCAGCTTGGACCTATTCATGGAGGTGAAGCAGCAAAAAAGAGTCAAGGAGGAGAGGATGTTTGGGCAAATCGTTGAGGAGCTGAGTGCTGTGGAGTTGGGGAAATGCCATATGAGTGAAGAGACGGGGCGCAGGTCAGAGATGCAGGTCGCATCGACACATGTTACAGGTGATGCAAGCAGGACTTCATTTATTGCACATCAAACAGTGACTGAGCCCACTGAGTCTGAGAGCGCTATGGAGAGTAGCTCCCTGGAAACAAGCTCGCCCCCTTACGCTGTCGTATCAGGCAGCAAAGCAAAGGAACGCATGCAGATGGATGTTGTGGCACATCTGGGTGCCAGTCAAGACACCCTGATCTCGGGCACAGAGCATTCAAGACTCTTATCTCAATTTCCGAGCCTTCGCACGACAACAGGTGTGAGCTGGTGTTACCTCAACTACACAAAGCCGAGTCTCTCGCAGGGCGATGCCCCCCTCACCTCCGTGTACGCCACATGGTGTGTGAGCTCCCACAATCCAAACCCCCTGGAAGTGAGTACCAGCATTGCTCTGGCTCTGCTACGGTCCAGACAGAGAGGAGACAAGGTTATATACTCCGTAGCTGCAATGTGCCAGCCTGGCACGGGGAAACTAGTTTCATCCCTCATCCTCTGGAGACAGACCTTGGAACAGGTGAGTAAATGATCCCATCTGTTTGAAGACTGAAAGAGAGAGAGAAAAAAAACTAAATTATGGGTTACCTGGGGGAAAATGTGCTTTTTATAGAGTATGTAATTGGTTTTGCTGATTTCTTCTGTTTGTATAATGATTAGATAAATTAGCACCTCAGACTGTGCTGATAGCTTTTCATCTCTGCAAGAGATAACAGTTTGAAATGCATGAGGTTTGAAGGACAATTTTATCCAGAAACTCATGATGTACGCTTGCATCATTTGGCATAATGATGCCAAACAAATCTCTCTCATAACTGGAGAGATTTGTTCAGATGAATCTCTTGCTCTTCATTAATATTTGGAAGACGTACATTTATATTTTGTAAAATGATGAGATATTAACTCCTAAGCTGTAAAACAAGGTGCTCATCTATCTTCCCTGTAGTTGAGTTTATTTTTAAGGGGTAAGTCAGTATTTTTATTGAAAATGTTTAAAACAGTTCATATCTGACCTGCGGTAGATATCTCTTATAGGGACTTCACTCTGGATATGTCCAGATCCTTTTACACCTGGAGGCTGAAGCTAAGAAGTCAAATCATAATCATAGCGGTTTATACAAATTGTATTTTCTGTCTGACATATAATAGTGGTTTAACTGAAAGCTGTCTTATTGATTTTTACACTCTATTGCTTATATTTGGTAGTTACTGCAACTGAAAATACTGGAAGATGATTGCTGGTACAATGCTCCTCCTCGCTCTCTTTCCCGTGTAATTAGCCCTAGATGTCGAATACAAACATAATTGTTTCAAGCATCATAAAATAGTATTTGCATAGATTACTCTGACGTTTTTGAGATAGAAGTTTGCATTAGTCGGTTATTTTCCCTCGTGAGGTGATGAGGGTAATTATCCTCATAACTAATATTAAGAATAGATTTTTTCAATTGATTAACTTCGGGTGCATTCACACCAGCCCTGTTTATTCCGCGTTAGTCAAACTCTGCCTCATTTGTGTAGGAAGTTTGGTTTGTTTGGGGAGGTGTGAATGCACATTCCAACTCTGATGCAGACCATAAAAGCGACCTCTGGTCCGACCACAAACCAAAGTCTTGGTTCGGTTGACGTGAACTTTGGTACAATTCAAATTAACGTGTGAAGGCCAAGCAGACCAGAGACTGTTCCAAAAGCAAAAGACTGTAGCACAGGGCATTCTGGGTAAATACAACCAAAACAAAAATTCAAGTCAAGAGCTAGTGGGAGAAATTTTACAATGGCAAAAATCTGACGCCGCTCCATTTTTGTCTACATTTAGTGAAGAAGGAAGTTGCGCTCAGTGTCTTCTTCAGAGATTTTTGTGTCGCTTCTTACATTAGTTCTTGGTGCAGTGCCACCAAGAGTGACAGGGGGTGGCAAGTTTTTCAAAGAGCTTGTGTTATTTGACACAGTGCATTTCAAAAGCACACCATTTGAAAATGTAAAAAAATGTTTACAATTTGAAAACACACGTAAACTAGTGACTTAGCTTTTTCAAATTGTAAAACGCAACATGTTTCATTCTCTGTTGAACACAGAAGAATAATTGCTGTTGCTCTGCCTGCAGCCTGCATTAGATAACATCTGTTTCAGAGTAAATTGTACAACGTAAGCATCAGCGTTCGTAAAATATATATATTTTTTGGATAAACGAATATGATGTGGTAGAGATAGGAGTACCTGAAAGATGATATAAGTCGGTTTTGGTTTGAACTTTGAACTTGAACTGCCGCTTAGCTTCAGCTTTCAAGCCCACAACCCAACACAGGAACAAGCAATTTCAGCTTACCTGTTTATGCTAACTGAATCCGTTCATGGAGTCTTGTTTCTGCCTGCATATCAAAATGGTAGGAAAAGTCACATAATTTAAAGAAGTGTTGCCCTTTTTAATATTGTACACACCTCTTTGATGGCGTCTCGAGGCGTGCACCGCTATCACCGGCTGCTTTGTGAGCAAGGCACAGAAAAAAGCTAGTAAAGCAACACAGGAGGGGAGCATACAGTATACTTGTACAACAAAACCAGGGTCGAGAGAGGTGGGAAGTAATCTTTGCACTCTAGTTTGAATGCTTGCTAACAACATTCATATTTGGGAAACAATTCAGAATTGGAGAACTCATTCTCTGTTTGTATTCGGAGAAATTGTGCCGGACGCAAACTTTTGCCATATCAGCTTTTTTCTTTATTTGCTAAACGAAGACCTCAAGCGAGTGGTCTAATGCATATAAGATATTGACTGCTTACTCATTTTACCAGAACCTCACTTTAAAAATCCTTGACAATCCCTTCAAAGAACTTTGATGGCGGAAAACCATAGGTTGCCTGCAGTGTTTTTTTCCCCCCAAGCTACAGCATAATACATGTTTGCAAAACATGCCGTGTAACACTATGTGTGACACTTAATATCGGCCGCGTCAGATTACAGTCGATTCTTTGGCCTCATTCAATGGGTGTTAACGCGATGTGTGTTCATCTGATTCAGCTGCAGAGGAAACCGGAGTCCAAAGAGGTGGACATCACCTACGGGAAGAAGGCGAAAGACATCAGCTGCAGAGCCAAAACAGCCAAGGAGGAGTGGAAAGAGAGGGAGGCCTCCGCAAACCAGGCAGTGCCAACACGAATTAAGATCTTCGAGGGAGGGTCAGTCAGCACACAAGTCAAGTTCTTGTAACACTTGTCAATGTCATTTGTGCTACAGTTATTTTTAGGTATACTAACTTCATGCACCGGCAACCTATACTGTCTTTCCCCATCAAAACTAAATAAACCAATGCTATGTTTCATGTCTGTTTAAGGTACAAGTCCAATGAGGACTACGTGTATGTCAGAGGTCGAGGTCGGGGGAAATACATTTGTGAGGAGTGTGGCATTCGCTGTAAGAAGCCAAGCATGCTTAAGAAGCACATCCGGACCCATACGGATGTGCGACCCTACATCTGCAGGGTTTGCAACTTTGCCTTCAAAACCAAAGGTGGGTTCTTCTAATTATGGAGGAGGGAATTGTAAGACCTACAGCGGCAGTCGGAGAAGAATCCTCTATTTTTGAAATGAAAGAAACTTGCTAAATATAACTACACAAGATGAAACAGTTTGCAACACTGGCAAGCATTCTGTAGTTTGTGTTGTTGCTAGAGATATGACTGCATTGTTGAAAATCAACAGGTGAATACGTTTAGTTATGTGACAAACCAACATGATTTTAAAACAATGTGGATAAACATCTGAAAAGTGTGACTAGGACTTGCAATCAGTCCCCTAAATAATATCCAGTCCAACAAAATGGCTTTAGAAGTAATTTAACTGGTAACTAAACTGGATTATGAGGACCGAGGATCCTATCAGACAGCGCAGGCATAAACCTGGAGAGAAATTTAAAGCAAAGTGAGGCCATAGAATGATCTCACAGAGCTTGGTTCAATCCACAACTGCAAACCTGCCAAGACAGCTTGTCCACCTAAATGGACAGGCCGGTCCAGGAGAGCATTAATAGAAAAGGAACAAGCTACCACATTGTATCTCTGGACTAACTGTGGAGATTATATCTCAGGTGGGAGAATAGTTTCCATCAACCACTCCACATATCTGGCTTTTGTGAAGTGGCAATATGAAAGCAATTGTTGAAATAAAACCATAGGAAAGTCCAGCTCACAGTTCACCAGAAAACACTTCGAGGATATAGTAAAAATGTGGAAGAAGGTGCTCAGGACAGATGATATCAAATCTGAAATTTTTGCCGTTATGGATAAGCAACATGTGGTAGAAAAAATATATCTGTGGATATGCATATCTTCTTGAAAGCATCAGGTGTGGAACATGCTAGTGTCTGCAGAATACAGCTTTACCTCAGACAGAACAGGGAAGCTGGTTAGAGACTCACATTGTCCATCAGGACAATTGTTTATACCAATTCATGTTGGAATGACTTAAAGTTCAGACCTACATCCAGTATAAAACTTGAATATTTCCACTCAGAGATGCCGTCTATTCAGTCAGACTGAGCTTGAGATATTTTACAAATGTTGGTGTTGATGTGCAACGTTAGTAGACTGAGGATTTGTAGCTGTAACTGCAGCAGAAGGCGGCTCTACAAAGTAACGGAGGGCTGAATACAAATGAACGTCACACAATAAGACTGTTGAAAGCTCCGCCCTACTGTGCTACTGTAAGATCTCAGTAAAAATGTTGAAGTTTGTCATTGTAACACAACTAAATATTAGAAAAAGTTCTCTTAGTTTGAATTAGACATTTTAATCGTTTCATCACTCTGTATTGTAGTTAGCATTTTCTCTCAGAAAGCATAACTCAAATGTTTGCCTTGTGTAACAGGAAACCTGACTAAACATATGAAGTCAAAGGCGCACACGAAGAAATGTCTTGAACTGGGAGTTTCAGTGACAATGGATGACACAGACATACAAGAACATGGTAAGATCCTAAGTTGTAACACTGCTGGATTTGTTTTGCTTTTTTTTTCGTGGTGAGATGCAATAAATGCTGCTAAACTAATAAATGCGTCTTTTAACAATATTTTGACAATATCCAACTAGAATCCAAAACAGATGTGGCAGCAACCATCAAGCATCAGTTCTCAGATGCTGAGGACTCCGAAGGAATGGACGAGGAGGCCGATGAAATAGATGAAGATGATGAAGAGGACGATGAGTATGAGGGGGACTCCACCCCAAAGCTGCTTTCAAGAAGTACGAGTCCTCAGTCATGCGGAGTGACCTCGGTGTCCGTTACCGTCAGCTCTGCCATCCATGGTTGCTCGCTAGCTGCTCTGCCCGGCGCGGACGTTCATCAGCAATCCTCTGGCAAGCGCTCGAGCACGGAAAACCGTTTCACCCTGCCAACAGAACCGAGGGAGAAGTCTGTGGATGAAGACTCTCTGAGCATGCTGCCACTGGACCAGACCAGTCTCCTTTTCGACCCGTACTCTTCTTATCTGCTGTCTCCTGGCTGGGAATCGCCCATCAGGGAACCTTCTCCCTCACGGCTGCGGTATCCGTCCCCAAGGCGGGAGCTGTCCCCACGAGGGCGGTCTTCACCGAGGTGGGACTCCTCTCCACTCAGGCCTGGGTCACCCATCTTCAAATCCATCCAACACCCCTGCCCAGTCTCGTTGGAGCGACCAATGTCTCCTGGGACAGACATACCTGGGAAGCGAGAATCATCCGTGAGGGGCAGGCAGAGGGTTGTGCTGAGGGCGGTGTCACCACGCAGAGGTTCGCACCAACATAAAGGTGGCTGTGATAAAACCAGACACCAGGCAAAGATGGAGATGGCTCAGCAACAACAGGCTGTTGAAATGGTAATACTTTGTTTATCTGTTACCGTCCCCTACATTCACATTTTATTACAACCACAAACTTTCATACATCTTTTCTGGGGGTATTATACTGTAGACCAAGGTAGTTAGATTTATGGTGGAAGGGAAATGACACCTGGGACGGGAAGATAGTGCAACAGCACTTCTGCCCTGCCACAAGAGGGTCCTGAGTTTCTCATGTATGGGTTCTCTGGATTACTCCATAAAAACATGATTCCTAGGTTGTAGCAATGGTGGTAGGAGTTTATCCCGTAATTGGTGGGCTGCCAGTTTGATCCTGTACCATCTGTCTCTGCTGTTGTGTCCTTCGACAAGATACTTCACCTGCTTTGCCTGCTGGTGGTAGGCAGAGGGCCACCAGGCAATATGACAGCCTTGCTTCTGTGAAACTGCCCCAGGGCAACTGTGGCTACTGTAACTTCCACAACTATGTGAAAGCTACGTCCAGCTCTATCTGCAGATGAGCTATGTCTATCTCTATCTGCAAAACTGGTAGAGTCAGACCCTGAACGACTACCCCTCTGATTGCTGGAGACACTCGCCAGCAGATGGGCAACTCGCTACCATCAGCGTGTGAATGTGTACTTGAATAGTGTGTGAAGTACTTTGGGATCCTCTGAACATGATAAAGTGCTATACAAGTACAGGCCATTTACCGTTTTACCGTCTGTGTGTTGGTTCGTGGTTGTTGCTCTGTGATGGACTGGCGACCTTTCCATGGTGTTCCCCATCTGCCGTATAATGCCTGCTGGTGAGTGTCTCCAGCGGTGACTGGGAGAGAGTCTTTCAGGGTCTGACTACCAGTTTTGTAGATAGATATATACGTTTCTTCCTATTCTTTGCAAATAGCTAAAGATCAGACATATTGCATGTTGAATGAAGTGTGTCTATGAATATCAATTTTCACATCGTGGTGAGGATTCTCAGTTGAGTTTATGTCGCGACAGTCTAACATTTGAACATGGTTTAATCTAAACCCTGGTTTAAGCTTCTCCACAAATTTCTCCTCAACCTGTCTGCTGTGTTATTGGTCTTTATGATGCTGTTTGTTCACTAATGTTGCCTAACCTCTGAGGCCTTCACAGCACAGCTGGATTTATTTGTCTACTTTGTGTTGGTCTATTCCACAAAATATCAACAAGAAACGTTGATGTTTTCTAGTGTGATAAAATGTGAAAAACTTGGATTGTGAATGCCTTGTAAGCTACGATATAATTCATTTTGAATTGATCCTGAAGTATTTGCATAAAAAAACCCAATGAATGTTCTCTAAATACTTTGTTACGATGGCCCTTCATGATGTTGTGGCAACATTTCAGTCCTGATCCAAACGGTGCCCAGACAATCCATCATGACTGCTTCATTTGAAACGTTTTTTTTCCTCAGCTAAATAACTCACATTCCTTCATGTTTCCTAACTAATATATGTTCGCATGGTTGCGATGGAACTGCCGCTGACTCTTGCCAATAATATCGTTCCAGGATCAAAGGAGCTTGGCTCCCGGCCCGGCGCCCGGCGCTGCCAGTTCTTCTCACCAGAACGTCCTCAGCCACCTCCCTCTTCACTCCCAGCAGCAGGCACGCTCTCTGCTCCCCGTCGTTCCTGTCGGAGGGCTCCAGATGTTGCACTCCCCGGCTTCGCCCAGCGCCGACGCCGTCGGCCCCTCCTCCCCGGCGTCCAGCCCTCGGAGCTGCGGCGGCAGCGGGGAGGGATCCCTGCACGGGCCTGAGACGGGAGGAGACGACGTCGACGGCCGCCAGGAGAAACGTCCCGAGAGCAGACAGGAAGAGAGCGTCCAGACCTGCTTGAAAGCCATTGCCTCGCTGAAGATTACTATAGAAGACCCTCATTAAAACCTTCGACTTATTCCCGCCCCTGTTACACCTGCAACCATCCTCATCCCTTTAACCACCTTGTCTTTATCCTGTTAGAGGCAATTTAATGACAATTCCTCTGGTCTCGCATGATCAAACTCCACAGAGATTCTCTGCGGGATGTTTTGCAAAAAGGGGGGAAGAATCATTACTGGGTGCAGTTGCAATATGGAAAGATATTATGCTAATATGCCTTTTTTTTTGTCCGAGATCGTAGTTTGCGCACAATTGCACAACAATTACATTTATGGGTCCTTTACAAATGTCCTTAACATATACTATTACTTAGATGCATATAAGCAGTGTATCTTGCAGTGTGTACTTTGAACATAGACTGTCGTTTCTGTTAATCATATCAAGGTGTGATGCAGTAGTGCTGTAACTAAAGACTATTTAAAAGGGGAAACGTATGTGTACTATGAAACAGTCTGACCAAATTTTAAATAGACGCTTCTCGTGCAGTTGGGTGCTTCTGGGCAAGCAGCAAGGGGGTATGTGCCTTTTCTTTCTTTTCCCGCTTTTCTTTCTTTTTCCCGCTTTTCTTCGTTTCCGGAACTGAGAAAAGACGACGTCTACGGACTCTCTCCGAGAAGAAGCTGCACTTTCTGGCAAAGGCTTTGTGGGTGTGTGTGTCTTTTTCGACAGATGGATTTATGTGACACAATCTTAAACAAATGTTACTTATGTTGCATTTTTCTTAATGTCGTGGTTTTTATCTTGGTACAACAACAAAAAAAATGCATGGGATTTGCTATTGCACAACCATAGAGGAATTAATTATGTAATTATCAATACTGTAAGATGTATTTATATATTAGAACGTAAGCACTTATTGATACTGGTAAACATTTGACTACTATTTATATGGTATATCTGTATTTATGCAGCAGTTATGCAGTGAGCCACTCCGACGTTGCTTTTGATCTCATGACGTTGCTTTGACTGACCTTGTTTTCTTCGCTTATGCAGATGATCATGAGTGTTTAATGGGTTTTAAAGATGCACTTTCATCCTTTTTTTGTTTGTTTGTTTGTTTTTGGTTCGATGATGAAGCTGCTGTTGAGTCAGGCGGAGGGAAGAAGAGAGTAAAAATGTCCCGTTTCCTGGTGGTTGTTGAAACATTCCTCGTTTTTTTCCCCTCGTCTCTCATCGTGCGACGCGTTTTGCACACAAATCCAAGGGGCTGCGGTGGTCAGTCGACGCTTTCACGTTTTCATGTCACACCCGGATAAGTCCGCACCATTTGCTGCAGGTTAATACTAAAGTAACAATACCGACGCCCTGACTATTAGCGCTTCAACTGAAGTCCGCAAGTAGCCACTCATTCTAAAGCATTACTACTTCTTTGTATATGTACATATGTGTATTTTTATGATTTAAACTATTTTTGCAGTGTTGTATTCCGATAACTTTTTATGTGGATCTCTATCTCTTTCAGAGGTAAAACATCTGCAGAGGTTTCATGAGGGAGATTAAAAAAAAAAAAAAAAAAGCACAGTGTTTCATCTTTTTAAAGGAATGCATTTAGCGTTTCTTGAAGCGTGGCCATCGGGTTTGAGACTGGATTCAAACATTTTGAAGCTGAAAAGCAACCTTCGTTCACTCATGTTTACATAGAAAATTTAAAAGGTGCACTGCTTTAAATGTGTGTTCTCCTCCGTGGGGACGGATGGCGCTTTCCTTTTTTTTGTGTGTGTGTGTGTGTGTGTGTCCTTTTATTTGTGGTGGTGGAGCCTGGAAATGCTTTAATACGTGATGGGAAAGTGAGGTCTGCTTTGGCATACCCTATGTATTCAGATTCTGTTGTTTTCTCGATGTGCATTCATATTCACCGACCTGCATTGTGCCTCTCATGTCAATGGCAATTCCCTGTAAAACATATAGAGGATGAATCATTTGTACCTCTAAGCTGAGATGTTTTTTTATTTTCTTTCTTTCTTTGAGGGGAGAGCCTCAGTAGCCAATCTGTTATTTAGCTATTCGCGTCGAAAATCTGGTTAGTCTTGGACGGAGTGCCTCTTTTGTGCTATGATGAATTTATTGTTTGGTGCTCTACTTTTTCAGATTAAATTCAAAACTGTTTTAAAAGGACAACCTTTTAATCACGACTCTGTGTTGTGGCTCATTTCTTTCTGATTATTCTCAACGGCCTCCATCCCTCTGCTCTCCTATAGCTTCGACGTGGATTAAGTGAGATTCCACTGGAGGAAGGCTTTCACAAGCAATCGCTCAGATTTTACCTTCAGGGTTGGGAAAGACTGAGAGCATCAGGCCGAACCCTTTGTGCTGACATCTTCTGGCGAAAATGCGCTACTGCAGTCAGAGAGTGCGGCAGGACCGAGAAATGAGCGCGTCCAAAAATAGTTCTCACCTTGTCGACTGAGATTCAACCACATTCAAGGTTTATATCAGTCGGCATGGAGTCGATCGGATCGGCATTGTCGTCCCTGCTGCTCTACTGAAGCATTTCGGAGAAAATATGGCGCATGGTTTGTCTGTGAGAAGAGGTTTAAAATGATCAGACACCAAGTTATGATTAGAAAATGGAGAGTCCTTTCAGGAAAGTTGTTTAAATTGCAAAATCAAATTTCTTTTATGTCATGTTTGATACATACAGCATTTTTGTAACAGCTGAAGTGAACATATATACTTAATTATGTTATAAGATGGCACAATGCATAATACCGCCGCTCATGATTATAAAACAGGCACGAGTTTCAAAGTCAGAAGTATGAGCTTTAAAGTAAAAATATAAGATTTAGAATTTGAAGTAAAATGTCAAATTGTAAAATATAAAGTCAAACTTGAGAAAATCACAATACTGATAAGAATAATTTTGAATTTTAAAGAAAATCTGTTAGGAATTTCAGAGGCAAAACATTCAAAAATATGATTTCATTCAAAGTCGAAATCAGGATTTAAAAAATAGAAATCTGATAATCATGACACAAAGTGCCTGTGTGTGTTCTGTCATGTCTTCTCTTATCTATCACAACAGGCAACAAGTTTAAGAAAGGATAAAAGCTGATTTGGGTTCAGCAAAGTTGGCTTCTCTCTGGATGAATTTGGTTTTACCTTCTGCTAAAACTTGTTTTAAAAAAAACCCATACATTTTCCTTTGTAAGAAAATTATATTCGTAACAATTTTTACCCTGATTACAAATTCTTCATCTGCATGAACGGGCCAAATTTGCACCATTTCTGAATTGCTGTTGGGGGCCACAAAAAAATCAGTCCAAGGGCCACAATTGGCCACCGGGCCGCACTTTGGACATCCCTGGCCTACATGACGTCAGGAGACCTATATACATTTTTAACATTCACACTGTGGAGGACTTTTTTCTCCAAAACCAGCCAATCAGAGATGGGTGGTCTTTTATTCCACCTCTCTGCTGTTCTGTCACTCCTCTCTTAAGGCCCATTTGTCAAAATGATTACACTGCAAGTAACAGCAGGCTGTCGTATATTAAATGCGGAACAAAAAACAGCAAAAAGTGATATATTAATAGCAGAACATGCAGATTGCAGACATGCTGCAGAGAGTCTCCATCCTCCCTCTCCCTGCTCAGAGTGAGCGGCTCTCTCCTGGTTTATTTTGAGGCGGTCTTATCACAGCTGTCGTATCGCTGGTGGCCGCCTGTCCGAAACCCCTCGCCACTCTTTTCCTTTTCCCTTCTGGACCTTTGTCCCGGTAAGACCCCATTTGCTTGCGACCCTTCCTCTTAGTGGATTGCCTAACATGAAGATATGAGCCAAAGCCATTTGCTGGAGCCGCTTTCCGACTCTCCCGTCGTTCTCTTAACTTACTAATGTGTGTTTCGCTGCATGTGGTGACAAGCTGACCGAGTTTGTTGGGAGATGAGGAGCCGGTCGGCGCAGCGAGACCTGCCCGCGTCATTTGTTTACAACAAATTCCCTTGTCGGAGGAAACATTTAAATACCTCACTGAGAACTTTGTTCTACAAAAACTCAGCTACAAGATTCTCCAATACTTTCTCTTGTAATATTTGTTGTTTTTTAACCTCCTTTTAAAATATCGAAGCGAGTCTCTCACATAACCCTTTTATGTGAATATAAATAGCCGAAGAACTCTTGTTTTCACTGACCCCGACATCAGCAAGAGTGGATTAGAAACGACAACAAAAAAATAAATAAATAAATAACGTGCCCATATTAAGAAGTTCCAAAAATAGCTTGTGGGTCTGGAACAGGTGCCATGTGCTCTGCTTGTGAAAGCGCAGGCTGCGTGAAGGCAGGACTAATTTTATGCGCCTCAGACAGGCTCTGACTGTGAGTGTGCACAACACAAGCAGGCCATGTCACTTCTCATCACACTATTTGCTCTCTCCTGATTGGTTGGACAAAAGAGCTGTTGCCAGAAAAGGACGATGTTTCTCATAATCTGTGTTTAAGCAATCCAACACCCTGACCAGCATCTGGTGTTTTGTGCAAAATCTCGTTTGTCGTACATTTACGTACATTCTTGTATCCTACGAAAAGTTGGGATGCTGTGTAAAAATAAAAACAAACTGTTATACTTTTTTTCCCCCCCAATATAATTAAGTGAAACCAGGCAATATATCAAAAGTTGGCGGATTTGTTTTCAACTTTTGCAGTATCAAATTCAATTTGAATTAATTTAAAATTGCATTTTTCTATTTTTAATGTTTAGCCGTTTTTTCCTCGTAGTTTTGGGGTTTGAAGAGAAGATATGGTTTAAGACGGAGGTGTGACTGGAGAAAAAAGTCCAGTCCTTACTGTGGTTGGCTAGCATGACATTGTAAATGCTACACTGCGTGTTTTTTCATTCACAATTTTACCTATTCGATATTTTAAAGCCCTACTATTATCTTGTGACACTATTAAAACACACACACACACACACTAGCCCTGTTTATTTAACACAAGCAGGGTTAGGTTATTGATTCATGTGGTAGATCTCAGCCGGCTGGTGAGAGAAAAAGTACATATTGGTCTCAAAACGTTTGGGCACCCCTGGGCTAAAGTGATTAATGTGATTTTAAGGCTACTAAAGAAGGGATTGACAACAATAAACAACATTACACAACACTCAACATTTGGTTAAAATGGATGACTTGTCCATTCTATGTGCCTGCATGGCCACAAAGCTAACATACTAACAAGGCTGTTTTAAATGGAAAGCCTTGAATTAGTTTATTTTTTAGTGTAATAACAAGGTAAAAATTCATCCACTGGATTTTAAATTTTTTACATCAACTAAGGCGGTGAATTGATGACTTTAAGTAAGTGGGCTCAAACTCCTCTCCTCAAGGACCACAGTCCAGCAACTTTTAGATATCTCTCGGCTTCAGCCCGCATGGCTTCAATATTTGCACATTAGCAGAGCTAAACATTGACTGGATGCTAGAGATGCAGTTTTACCATTTAATTCAACTGCGTAGGACAAGGGACACATCTAAAAGTTGTAGTACTCTGGTCCTCAAGGACTGCAGTTTGAGACTACAGCCTAAAGGCGTAGTACAAGTAGTTCTGTTAGTACTTGGCACTGTGTTTAGTGGCAACTAAATTATATTTTTGTTTCAACTACTTACAAGGTAAATTAAGCAAATGAATGATTAGCAAAGTTGAGCCAGAAAGGTAGAAAATTTAGTTCATGTTCTTCTTTTCTCTGCTTCAATCTACATTATAGAATATTTGAAGAATCAGAAATCTAAAAGTTTTTACTTCATCTTTATTTTTCCAAATGTTGAATCAGGAAATTGCAGAGCAAGTGAATAACAACATTCCTTCAAATTCTTAGAAGTCTTAAATGCCTGGACAGTAAGGTGGTATTTTTTGAGGTGGTATTCGCTAGAAAAGTCCCGAACTACGGAGTTATAGTGTAATTCTTTCACGCAACATAGCTAGCATTAGCTAACTACTGTTGAGAAAGCGAGATATATTTGCTACTTGTTGCTCGTTGTTTTCTCGTCTCTGCAGGTCCATTAATGTCGTGTGTAAAAGACAACAGCCACATCAAAGACAACAGCCACTGTTCAACTTCATCCAGAATTTTATTCAAACAATCAAGTGCATAAAAATCACATCAACAGCTCATCATAATCATCAGAAACCAAAGCCACAAAGACGAAATTAATTACCTTACAAAAATACGAAGCCGCGCCTTCGGAGACCACTGTGTGGCAGTTAAGACAATTCCAGCCCAGTGATCTGACCAGCTGTTTTAGCTCAATTAATTTTAGATCAAGGTGTGTTTCTACTGTCTGATGCGTTCTAACGTACCGTTTAGTGGTGGACTCAAACAGCCCGTAATGACGTGTTGCTGTTTGCACGCCAGAGACCATGCAGGTGTTACGAAGGCCAAGGGATGAATTCATCGCTGTCTAAGCTGTCCTCCCTGCGCACTTTCCCAGAATACAAACAATGGATGTGCTCATTTCATATGGAAACATTTTACTCAAGAAAGCGGGACCAGAGTTTATCAGCTATCCGTGTTTTTCATCCCTTCAAACTGGTTCCTGAACCGCACCGAGCTCTCCTGACCTCTGACCCAGTGCATCAAACAGTAGATTTTGACTATAAAAATTAGCACACGTTTCATATAATACCTTCAAGGTCTTATAAAACAGACATGAACAGTTTCAATACCAAAACATCTGTTAGACTCAATATTTTCTGATTAGTTGTCAACTTCTTTAGTTATAATGGACTAAAACAATTTCTAAATGAATATATGACTTATACACTCTTAAGAATGTGATCTAATATAAAAAACTACTGATTAGATTCATTTTAATCAAATCGTGATATTATATCTAAGAAAAATGTTCTACTGATTAAGTTATGTATCGATTGAACCATGAGTCTAAATCTAGCCTAAACTGAGGCCTACTCAAAACAATCAGGATCAGTCTAATAGTTCAACATGCACTAAAGTTAAACATCATTAAAACTAGCATAATTAAACTTTCCAACACTACCTGGTTAATAACCTGCCCTCTAACAATATTTTATATTTGAAGAGCAAAGTTCATCTTAAAACCACAATACTATAAATAGCTTGTCCATATGTAATTTATGACTAGTTCTTTGTGAAAATGCAGCCAGCTAGCTCTAGCTTGTGCTAACAGCTTAGCAGCTAAAAGTCTGATTTTGGCTTAACGTGAACTAACTAGCTCTTACTAAAGAACTAAAGTCATTAACTCAACTTACTGACACTAACAGTATTACACAACATAATATCACATTTTCTTATTTCTTCCTGTGGAACAGCTTCAGCTAACTCTGAAGTGGTTGTTCAGTACAAAATGGCGGCTCATGAAGAACAATGAGGCTTCTTCTAGTTTTGTCTTGACGTCAACAAACCGCATCTGGGTTAAGTAAGCAATTCAGCATTTTATTTATTTAATGCTTCTGAATCAAAATGCAACAAATACATAAATAATAAAAGTAATAATAAAACTGAATGTCTCAGATCTCGGCAACAAAATAACTTAATTTCCAGCAGCCATTGAGACATATTTATCATAATCACATTTCTTATGAGCCATTTCTGTTGGGTCTATTTTGGTTCCCAACCTGCAAGGAATCGACCAAAAACACAAGTTACTTTTCTGCAGAAGAGGGAAGAGAAGCCAGACACGGAGAACCGTAGTCAAACACTGTCTGGGATCAACTTTGCCGGCTCTAAGTCCTCAACTGCCTTTTATTGAAACATAGTGTGACCTAATCACATGAACATTGTAGCTCTAAACAGCTGCAACGTGACCTAATTGATTGCACAGCATTTAAATACAAGCTCTTTTCTTTAAGTCTGCGTGTGACTATTGACATGGCATTGCTTCCTATATGTCTGATAAAACAAGAAGAGTGTGTAAACGTTTCTTACCTCCAAACAAACATCCAAAGAACTGTTAATAATGTACCACAGAAAGAAAAGGAGCCTAGTAAAAAACACGAAAGAATAATAATATGAAAACATGATCTTTCAGATAAACTCATAATTTAAATGAACTTCAATTTCTCTCGCCGTTTCCATGTTGAAATGTTGTCATGGTCTCCATTACAGAGCTCCCTTGTTTGTACTCGCTGAGGATTATGGAGGCTTGTCAGGAGAGCGGCCCTGCCCCCACCGGTCCCGGAGCGTCTCCGGCCGAGGATCGCCACATTGACCTGACAGAGGACCTGGGCCAACAGCTGGAGGACATCATTAGCACCTACCAGGCAGCCCGGATTCCAGCTGAGCCAGAGGACATAGAGGAGGTCACAGCTGCCAAAGAGCCAGATGCCCGCAAGGACCAGAAACTAGAGAAGAAAATGCTCAAAAATCTAGGTCTCTTTATTTCTTCTTTCCCGAATATTTCATCGATTTTAAGTTGCATGGGTTCGGATTCAGCTCAGTCAGCAAAAGTCCTATAGTTTTACTGAAATCGATAGCTGTCATCTGTCAGGTATAATACTACACTGAACCTTTTGTACACTATTTTAGTCACTGAGAGATTTTTTTTCCCAGTGTGGGTTACACAGCTTGTGTAATTTTACATCTTTACACATTGTTGACAATGATGGATGACGTCTAACTGCTCAGGTAAGGAGGCCATGCTGCTCATGCAAAGTTTGAACAAACTCGACACTCCAGAGCAGAAACTGGAGACCATCATAAAGAAGCACGCTGAGCTGGTGAGTAACGGGAAAATCCAGGCACTCCTGCCCAGATTAATCTGATGAACATCTGATGAATTTGTGTGTGTGTGTTTCTCCAGCTGGAGGAGCATCGCAGTGACCAGAAGCAGATGAAGACTCTGCAAAAGAAGCTGCTCCAAGTGATGAAGGAGAAGGACCAGCTGCAGAGCGAGCACAGCCGGGCGGTGCTGGCTCGCAGCAAACTGGAGGGGCTCTGCAGGGAGCTGCAAAGGCACAACAAGACCTTAAAGGTCCGTCACTAATGACGTCATCCAGAAACATTCAAGCGTAAACGATCCAAGAGTCAAACCTGAGCTTCATGCCGGTGTTTAGGTTAAAATAACAGGTGGCGTCAACATAAACCCGGTTCCGCATTAGAAAACTCAAGATCCACACAGTGGTTCGCAAAAGTATTCACACCACTTGAACTCCGACTTTCACACTTTACATCTTCATACTTTCACATATTTTGTAGGGATTGTGTGTGAAAGACCAACACGAAGGAGTGCAATATTGCAAAGTGGTAGGAAAATGGACATAGTTTTTCAGAAAACCTTAAGCATTCGCTCTTTAATACTTTGCAGATCGAGCCGCAAGCATAACTCTCTTGACGTTTTACCTGAGTGAAGTTGGCCACTCCATCTTCTTCAAATTAAACGAAATTGGGGTCAAATGTTTGCGCCAGTTTGTGTAGCCAAACTTTTCGTTTGCGCCCCTGTTATTTTAAAGATATTTAAAATAATACGTTTCTAGAGGTCATCAAAGGTCAACCAGCCTCCACGACATTTACAAATTCACACAAAATATTGTGTCAATCAACTGTGCTAAGGTTGTGCTGGTCTCCTCTGCAAAATATTTTTTGTTTGAGCCGTTATAAATTTTAAAAGATCAACCTACCTTCTCCACTACTGCTTTTGGGGACACTAAGTAGCTGTTTTATGGTGAGATAATTATTAGAAATCCTTCTCTATCCAATATAAATCTCAAAATAGTCTGAATTTTAAAATTTAGTTTTGGTTTTCCGAAAAAAATCTGGCAAAATGGGAAGCAGAATGAATCTGATTACTTAAAGAGCTTTCACAAGTTGTTACCAACAAAAAGTGATACACTTTAATTCAGTTTTCTCTATCAGGTGGTCAATTTTCTCAGAACGTGTTAAGACGTTGGTGAAAAACCCTTCCTCTTCTCAGAAACCACGGGTACTGGGAAATGCTGTGCTAAGTGCTAACACTCCTCCCCGACTCGCAGGAGGAGACGCTGCAGCGGTGCAGAGAAGACGACTTAAAGAGGAAAGAGATCACCACCCACTTCCAGGGGACCCTGAGCGACATCCAAGCCCAGATAGAGGAGCACAGCAGCCGCAACACCACGCTGTGTCAGGAGAACGGCGCCCTGGCAGAAAAACTCAAGGCCCTCATTGCACAATACGACCAGCGAGAGGCGGTATGGAGCTTACCACACACACAGCCGTCACCTCTGTGCCAGACTCAAAGAGCAGATACAGTACATCACAGAAAGGTCAAACCGTATTCTCACTCTGCACCAGAGGGGGGGGAAGAGTATACGTTAATTTGACGCAATGTGCTCATGCAATCCCTGACGCATCTGCATCCATGCATTCATTACCTGCAACTTTCACCCTGGTCTTACTTCTATTAGACACAGTAGTCCAGCCAAAGCTTTCCGAGCGAGAAGTGAAATATCTCTCTGTGTGAAAGCGACTCATAAATCCCCTTGATTGTCTACCAGAACTTGGAAAAAGTTTTCAAGCACAGAGATCTGAAGGAGAAACTTCTGGAAACCAAGCTAGAGCAGGCCAATCTGATCCTGAAGGAGGCCGAGGGGAAGCACAAGCTGGAGAAAGAGCTTGTACGTCCAGTGAATCACATTTGGGTTATGAGTAAATATGAGTCTGCATGTATTAACGTGGGATGTGTCGATACCACAACAGCTTCTTAAACAAGTGGCGGAGTACAAGCTGCAGCTGAGAGGCCTGAAGGAGCAAGAAACAGACATGAGGAGTCAGGTAGGGCAACCTACCTGACTCCTCAGGTAACATTTGCTTGTTTTATTTCAGTTTTAGATTGTTTTCTTTCTAATGTTTTCATAAACTCTTCCCAGCTTGACATGTACTCCAAAAAGTTTGACGAGTTCCAAGGTACGGTGTCGAAGAGCAACAGCGTCTACAGCGGCTTCAAACAAGACATGGACAAAGTAAGAATGGCTTTTTGTAATGTTTCCTTCTAGTTTCCTGTCACTTGCAAAGTTGAAGGAAGCAAAAATAGAACGATCCACCCAGATTTTTAGGAACAAGAAACGTGTTTTGCAGAGTGCTGTATTTGTATTGTTTAGATGGCCAAGAAAATGAAGAAGCTGGAGAAAGAGTGCCATTCATGGAAGACGCGCTTTGACAGCTGCAACAAGAATCTCATTGACATGGTGGCTGATGTAAGCAACAATTTTCAACAAACTTGAGTGTTTTATAAGGATTTTATGTGATAGACCAACACTACCTCCCCTAACACACCAGACAGGTTAAGTGATAGATCAAACGGAAAACACCTGCTACCACCATCCCCACTGTTGACGAGGCAGCCTGCGGTAGAATCGAGCTCTGAGAACATTTAGCACCCCCTGCTGACACGAGAGCACTTTCAGGTGTCAACAAATGCGCCAGTTTTATACTAACAAAGCAAAGCCTTCATAATTTGGAAGTATGTTATCAATCAGTGTTTGAAATATTTACTTAATAATCTACCACAGCTGGTTGTTTACAGCGTAAGCAATTTCCAGTAAGCTTCTTACATGCATCACGGACAAATGTTGGCAATTGGATAAAGCCTATTGGTAACACTAAATGCGTCTGACGCTTTGAGTTCGACGCATGTACACTTTGAATGCAGACGCTTGACATTTTGTTCTACAACTAGTGTTTCGCATGTTTGGCTTACATTTAAAGTCTAAGTGGAGGTGCGTCAGACGTGTCAGCTCTAGCCGTTGTTTTCCGTTGGACGCTCCAAATGGTTGAAATCACGCCGCGCTAGACGCTCAAAACGCGCCGCGATGATCTTGACGCACCTCCACATAGACGTTGAATGTAAACCAGACCCGCTTGATGCCTAAAACGCATTTGGTGTGAATGCACCATCAAATTTAAAAAGAGTCCACTGGGCAACTCCAGTGTCTCAATAGCTGAGGGTCCAGATCCTCCGTATGAAGTAAAGCATAGAACACGGGGCGGCTTTTTACCAGGCTAAGTTAGCAACACAAAAATCAGCAAATCCCACCAATTTCCAACTTGCAAAACGAAATTGTTATACTCTGGTGTGATGTCATTCCCTGATCTGACGTACGACTTCCCAGACAAATCTAAGCACAATTGAGATCAAATTTGCCTTTGCATTTTATTTCAGCTGCCCTGAAATAAAATGCTCTTCAGGGTCTCATGCGCCTTTGGGACGGTCTTTGGTCTAGCACATACATTTTCAATTAAAACATTGATGTTTGTTGTTGTAATGTAAGAAAATACCTCAATTAGAGAGAACTACAAGTGTTTTGTCTGTGTCATCTCAACAGAGAACCATCAAGGAAAAGGAGTTTGAGCTTCTCACCATCAAGAACCAGAAGCTCGAGAGTCTTTGCAGGGCTTTACAGGAGCAAAGGAAGAACCTATCTGAGCAGGTACAGGGAGCTCAACCAGACAAACACCCTTATGAGGAAGCGCAGAAGGAAGGCGGTGAGGTGCCGGAGATTCCTATAGGTCAAAAAGAGGATCATCCAGCTCAGGACACAGGAAACCCCGCCTCCGCTGAATCACTAGCGCAAACAACGCCGCTAACCCAGGCACTGGCTAAACTGAAGGCTGAGCAGGCTCTACTGAAAGAGATCGCTGGTTCTTTCACAATATCTCACACGGCGCCCACAGAATCAGCAGATAGTCAGTCACATGGACTCTCCGAGGGCATCGAAGGGCCAAAGGAGAAGCAAGCAGAGGGGAGCAAACACCAGGACGTCCACGAGGATCAAAATCAAGAACAGCGAGATCGGGAGATGGAGTCAGTTGATTAATACAGAAACCGCTGTGACAGAAAACCGGCTGCATGTGAGAATACAAAAAATATTTTAAAAACCCCAACATGAACTTTTGTCTTTATTGTCCGTTCATAATGCCACGGGTAAAGGTTGAGGTTGCTTTTAGATCTTACCACAAGAGAATTACACATGTGGAGTTTTAAGCATAGTTGAGAATAAAATGGTAGCCTTGGTTTTTGGCTAACATTTAGAACTTTACATGAAGAAAAGTTAGATTAAAACTCCTAGAACTCCAAAAGGGAGAGATGCCCAAAACACACCTAGAAACCAAAAGGTTGAGCATCTCTCGTTCTGTGGCCTAATGAGAGATGCCCAACTTTCTGGTCTCTATATGTCTCTCATGTTTGGAACAGAAACAGCCGTCTACATCTGGCTAAAAAGGGCAAAAGAGACTGTACCTAAACTAAAGAAAACCACCACAGGGTGAACTCTCATTGGGTATTAAGTAGACAGTACAGCAGGGGAGACCCTTATGGTGCGTTCACATCAAAAGCGTTATGAGCGTCAGGCGCGTCCGGTTTACTTTCTACGTCTATGTGGAGGTGCATCGAGGGCCGCTGGGGCGCGTTTTGGGCGTCTAAAGCGTCCAATGGAAAACATCGACTAGAGCTGACGCGTCTAACGTGCCCTAGACGCACCTCGACATAGACTTTGAACATAAACCAGACAGGTGAAACACTAGGTGTAGAGCAAAATGTGAAGCATCTGCACTTTGAATGCAGACGCATCGAATTTGAAGTGTCTGACGCATTTTTGATGCGTGTAACGCTTTTGGTGTGAACGCACCACTAGACCTTCAGAACTGCCTCAAGTCTTTGTGGCATAGAGTCAACAAAGTGGCAGAGACCTTCCTCAGAGATTTTGGTCCATACTGACGTGATTTGTTGGCTGCACATCAAATTTCATTCTACCTCACCCCAAAGACACTCTGATGGATCGAGAACTGGTGAGGTCATGGCAGCACAGTGACCTTGATTTAAGCATGCGTTTTCTAATTTAGCAAAAAAAAAAAAAAAAAATTCAAAGTAGATAAATAATTATTAAAAACATGTTATGCAATTTTTCAGACTGGCCTCTTGAGGACATTTGAGGTGTAATAAGTTGCGTATCTCTTTGAAGAGCCACATTTAAAAAAGTACACGACTAGTTTCTTGTGCCAAGACGCTCGCATGTTTTGTTGAAAGCAGCAGAGCTCTGCTGGACCTCGCTGAGAAAGAGAGCAAGGGAGGTAGGCGGGCAGCGTTTTGTGAGGCCAGACAAGCGCACATAAAAATAGACGGCGGACACCGTGCTCTGCAGTTGGCTGCCAATTTATGGGGGCAGTTTGATTGGTGGACGCAGGAGGCCTGTCAGTCGGTACACATCAGAGTCTAAATGCATGTATTTTGGCTTTTGAAAGGAGTTCATCAGTCAGAAAATACAGACAGACCTAAACCAGTCATTTCTGCTCCAAATTTGTAACAGTGTTTTATATATATATCTGTAAAGCTCTTTGTCTTTATTTTTCTTTACTGCAAATGATCCTATAGACAAAAATGCAGATTCATTAGTACAATTTTGTATTTTTATGTGAAACAATGCGAAACGTTGAAATATTTTCTTAATTTTTTATTTCTGTAACATATTTCAAAAACATTAACAGAAAATATTACACCTTATGAATTCTTTGCACACCAGTTTTTCTGACTTACGGAACAATTAACAACCATTTCTAATCGTCACAGCAAACATTACCACCAAGTGTTTTATTGGTGTTTTATTAACATATCTAAATTGAAGATAAAGACACATTTGAGAAATGAAGTGTGGACTTTTACAGCTGGATTAAAAAATATACAACGTAGTTTACAATTGTGTCAAAAGAGAGTGCTAATTGGGGCGTACCGTTAGCGCGACCCGCATTTGGAGGCCTTGAGTCCTCAACGCGGCCGTCGCGGGTTCGACTCCCGGACTCCCGCATGTCTTCCCCCCTCTCCTTTCCTGTCAGCCCACTGTCATATAAGGGACACTAGAGCCCACAAAAGTCCCCTGGAGGAGGAAAAAAAAAAAAGAGATTGCGTTTTGTGTGTGTTTTTGGTAGATTACATCACAACAGGCATTAAAAAGAAAACATGTTTAAAAGAAGAAATGTTCTTTTTTTAAAAATCCCATGAAAGTAAAGAGGGAAAACTGAGGGAAACACAGAGACTAGCTCAAAGCCACTTGAATCAATCACTTAATGCCATAAGGTGACTAAGGCCGCTGACTTAAATTTGATTAAACAGAAGTGCAAATAATTGCTATTAATTTTAATTGTATTATTTGATTAGTTGTTTTTAACACTAATTGTGGGTTTAAATAGCGTTTTACTGGCTTTGTTTTCCCGTAACATATAATTACCCAGTAATATTTTTACCTCTCCTGTCTACTCAACATCTTTTAAAACAAAAACACGGTGGACCACCGGGCTTAGCAAGTTTTCTGGGGGAAACCCTAAAACAAAACAAAGTAACTTTTTTAAAGATATTTAAAATGTTTTAGGTAAATCATTTCTTAATATTGTCATGATCTGTGTCTTTCTGTGTTTATTTAGAGTTTTCTGTCCCCTTAAGTCTCTTCGTTGTCCTGTCCTCCCCTTGATTGTTCCCAGGTGTGTCTCGTTTCTATGATTACCCCCAGTGTATTTAGTGTCACCTGTGTGTCTGTTCTTTGTCGGGTCCTTGTCGTTACTTGCCGCCCTTGGCGTTTGTCGTGCCGTTCCTGTGTGCCCTGTCTACCTTTCGTCCCTCGTTAACCGGTTGCTACCGGCGTCGAGCCCTGGCTTTAGCTCGGCCGTGCTGCCCGGCTTTGGGACTGTTTTTGGACTGTGTGTTGCCTTATTAAATTCCTTATTCATCATACCTGGGTCTACAGCGTCTGCCTCACCACCATCCACACCACTTTCATGACAGAAGGACCCGACCAAAAGTACGGTGAGGCACGCTAATTACATCATGGACCCAGGGGGCTTGCGGAAAACCATAAAGGACTATGTCGAAGAGGTGGCAAGGCCATACTCTGCCCGTCACCGCCTGAATATAGCCACACGCTTGGTGATTATGCTGGACGAATGGATCCCGCGACGTCCGCATCTGGGGCTGGCGGAGTTGCAACAGGAGGCAGAGAGGGAGTGCCTGACGGCGGCTGCCGTGCTGAGAGGTAACCCTCTGCCTCCCAATCCGCACAGTTTCTCCGCCAGCCCAGATCCAGCTCCAGCTCCGGGACCAGCACCCCCAACCGGCGCAGCCGGCGCACCCGAGGCCGTTTCAGCCGGCGTTCCTGCCGGCGCACCCGAGGCCGAATCAGCCGGCGTTCCTGCCGGCGCACCGGAGGCCGTTCCAGCCGGCGTTCCGGCCGGCGCACCGGAGGCCGTTCCAGCCGGCGTTCCGGCCGGCGCACCGGAGGCCGTTCCAGCCGGCGTTCCACCCGAGACCCTGACCTCCAGCGTTCCTCCCGAGACCCTGACCTCCAGCGTTCCTCCCGAGACCCTGACCTCCAGCGTTCCTCCCGAGACCCTGACCTCCAGCGTTCCTCCCGAGACCGAGACCCTCAGCGTTCCTCCCGAGACCCCGACTCCCGAGACCCTCTGCGTTCCTCCAGAGACCCAGACCCCCTACGATCCTCCTGAGACCCCGACCTTCTGTGTTCCCACTGAGACCCCCTGTGCTCCACCAGAGACCCTGCCTCGGGGGGCTCGTCGTCGCCGTCTGTGGGCGGCCCCTGGGACTCCCCGTTGCCACCTCCAGCGCCGTGGACGACCGCCGGACCGCCTCCGTGGTTCCCGCCTCCAGCGCCGCGGACGACCGCCGGACCACCTCCGTAGTTCCCGCTGCCGCGGACGACCGCCAGACCACCTCAGTGGTTCCCGCCTCCTTTGCCTCCGCCCATCCTGTGGGTAGTTTTTTTTTTTTGTTGTTTATGGACTCTTGGCCCTTCTTGTTTTTCCGCCCACGACTGTGGGTTGTTTTTTTGTTAGTTTGGACTCTGGCCCGCCGTCCGGCACCCCTCCACCCACCCTTGTTGGGTTTTTTGGGTTTGTTTTTTTTTTCTTGGGCGTCTGGTAGCCGCCCTTGAGGGGGGGGTACTGTCATGATCTGTGTCTTTCTGTGTTTATTTAGAGTTTTCTGTCCCCTTAAGTCTCTTCGTTGTCCTGTCCTCCCCTTGATTGTTCCCAGGTGTGTCTCGTTTCTATGATTACCCCCAGTGTATTTAGTGTCACCTGTGTGTCTGTTCTTTGTCGGGTCCTTGTCGTTACTTGCCGCCCTTGGCGTTTGTCGTGCCGTTCCTGTGTGCCCTGTCTACCTTTCGTCCCTCGTTAACCGTTTGCTACCGGCGTCGAGCCCTGGCTTTAGCTCGGCCGTGCTGCCCGGCTTTGGGACTGTTTTTGGACTGTGTGTTGCCTTATTAAATTCCTTATTCATCATACCTGGGTCTACAGCGTCTGCCTCACCACCATCCACACCACTTTCATGACAAATATTGCTGAAAAAATACAAGTTCCACTGATTACTTCACTTACAACTAGTTTTTTTTTATCGGTTTTAAGAATTTATTGACATAAAACAAGCTCATATATCTTGCTGGAAAGTTACTTGTAAGTTGAATTTTATTTCAAGTGTTCTGATATATTTGCATTGGTAACTAGACCAAAAATACTTAGGATTTTGTGTTTTTGCAGTGTAAGTAGAAAAAAAACCTGAAACATTTCTAGGGGTGTGAATATATTTTTTAAGGTACAGTAGTTAGTAAGAGGAAGCAACAATTTATTTCTTAAGAGACCATCAGATGCTGGTCCAGTTCTTTATCAGGTCAGATATTTAACTGTAAACCGGAGGACTGACAGAGTAGATGTCTTTCTACCTCTGCCAAAAATATGTCTGCAGTGTCACTTTCTGCAAAGAACAAAGCGGACGTGATATACTGCCGTTCAAACATGGACAGCACACCTATCCGTACCAAGGCGCATTTAATCAGACTCACGCTCCTGTCTGGGCGCTGATAAGCGGCGATTCCGCTAAAAAATGACCGTTTCGCTGAAGGCTTCCGTCCAGCGTTTTCACACTTCGCGGTAAGTAGTCATAATTCATTGCCTCTCTCCACCTGGGCCACGTTAGCTGCACTCAATAAAAGCTAATAAAGCTTCAGCTTCCTGACAGCAGCCTTGATGTTACGGGGCTCTCCCTCCTTCAAAACATATTTTAATAACTCGCCCTTAGCTGTCGAAATTCCCCCACTGCTTCCCGCAAAGCAGCGCAGCTGGAAGCGATTTTTATTAGCGTCAAAATGAAAGAGTAAAGGTTTCATCTTGCTTGAGCTAAATGAGCTAAAGCTGAATTAGCTATGTCTAACGTGACCAGAGAGGAAAGCGTGTAGCATGTATTTGATTTCACACCCAAGAAAACCGATGATGATGCTATTATGACCAGGGTTTTTGCTATTATGACCAGAGTTTTGCTATTATGACCAGGGTTTTGCTATTATGACCAGAGTTTTGCTATTATGACCAGGGTTTTGCTATTATGACCAGGGTTTTTGCAGTGTGGAGCCATGAATGTCACCATCTCCGCTGACTTAATTTTATTTTATTTTTTAACTCTAATTCTTCTAGGTAAAACAGCTCAAGTTCAGCCAGGCTTGATCAAGAGTCATTGGCTTTCCTTCTGGACTTTGACTAGGCCATTCTAACAATGCTTTGATCTGTACCAATACATCGTAGCTCCTGCTGGAAGGAGAACTGGAAGGTCAATGCCCTCCCCAGTATGAAGTCTTCTGTATTTTCTGACAAATTTTCTCCGTTATTAACTCCATCCATCTCTTCATCAACTCTGACCAGCAGATTTCACATTTTTAATGTGCATTGCAATGGTTGCCCCCTGCTGGTCAACTCTTTTGGAAACCAGTGAATTACTGTGCAGAACAAGCAAACTGCTCTGCCGCAGTCCTGTCCACAGGCCCTGAGGCTTGGAGTCTTTGGTAAAGCTGCTTTTTATGAAATTCAAAGCTTTCTCACTTAGTTTCTAGAAAAGAGCCCAGGAGAAACTGAGAAAGATCAAGAGATTTTGATCAACCATCGGTTGTTCTCTCGTCTATTTAAAAACGGGACTCTTGCTTGGCCTTGTCAGAGTGCAGCAGCTCTAGCAGACCCTGTTGGTGCCACACAGGGAAACCAGCACGCATGGCGAATGTGGACAAACTCACGGAGCACATAGGAGACTTTGGACCCTTCCAGAAGAAGATGGTCGTACTTGGGTCTCTGCCATTGGTCCTCATTGCGTTCGTGTTTGTTGGAGTCGTCTTCCTGGGCCACACTCCGGACCACTGGTGTTGGAGCCCTGGGTCCGAGCAACTCCTGCAGGAGTGCGGCTGGACAGAGGTCAAGGTGCGAGAAGTTACCGTTCCCCACGGCGAAGAGGCCGGGTCTTTCAGCCGCTGCCAAGCGTTTGCCTTGAACTTGAGCCAAAGCCGGGACAAATGCGAGGAGTTTGAGCAGGCGCTGACTTTAAACGCTGTGCCATGTGACGGCAGATGGATGTTTGATAAGAGTCACAAAACTACAATTTCTGAGCTTGGTACATTTTAACTCTGATAAGGAAAAGATTTAGAAATATAAACTATGAGACAGAAATCAGCAGGAAAGATTAAGCTTGGTTTCTCTAGATGGGAGCCGCTTTAGCTCTACTTAGAAGTCTGCCTGCAACGCCACATAATATCCATGTGACCATGCAACAAGAACCAAGCTGTCACTCGGCTAAAAATAAAACAAAGAGTGTACGAACTTTCTGAGAAAGCCTCACACTCTTTTAGGCATTTATCTTAAGTGTCTGGAGATGTTTCCTTGAGAGAATATTTTCATTTTTGGCATTTTTGGCCTTGAAACCCAAACCGTCCATCTGTTTTCCATACCTGCCTGTCCTTTGTAGGGACCTGGGTGTCTGTCTCCGGCGGTCACCGGTCAATTACAGGGCAACACACAGCTACGCATTGAGACACTCACACCAAGGAGTGATTTGGAGTTACAAAATTAACGTAACGGTCATGTTTTATGACTGTGGGAAGAAGCCGGAGTACCCAGAGAGAACCCCATGTTCACTGGGACATTATAAGGTTTAAGGTGAATGCACCTGTTGGTATCATGAAGTTGTTGCTTTACTTATTCTGCTGTCACAGACTCCAATTGATGTTACTGTTTTACTTTAACTAGACGCGAGCAGCAGCATTCTGGATCACCTGATTGATTTGATTTTTTTAGGCAGACATTGTTGCAGTAATGAAGGTAAACGCGTGGAGGAGTTTCTCTAGGTCTTGCTGCAACATTAGAACATTTTATCCTGGAAATGTTCTTCAGGTGATAGAAGGCCGACTTTGTAACCGTCTTTATGTGGCTCGGAAGGTTCAGATCAGAGTCCGTCACTACTCCCAGGTTTCGGCCCTGATCTCTGGTTTCCAGCTGTAGTAGCAGAAGCTGTGAGTTGACTCTAGATTGTTCCTCTTTAGGTCCAAAGATAATAACTTCAGTTTTGTTTTGGTTTCAGCTGGTTAAAGTTGTGAAACATCCACTGATTTGTTCTAATGATCTACTCCACATGTGTCAAACTCGAGGCCCGAGGGCCAAATCTGGCCCGCCATAGCTTTTTATGTGGCCCTTTAGACTCCAAATTACAAGTCTGCAAAACTCACTCAAAGTTCACACATAATCTACAGATTCCCACGTTTTCTTTCTGATTTTTACTGCAAATCTTTCTCAAAACTGGCCTAAAACATCTGGTTTGAGTGACTGCTGCCTCAGCCTTACTTGATGTGACGTTATAGTCCGTGATCGATATGCCGATCAATAAAAAGTCACGTTTAACGTCACAAATTAGTACAAATATCCTAAAAATTCTATACAAATATTTCAAAATTCGCGCCACAAAATCTGTGATTTTGATCACAATAAAACAAACAAAAAAACATTCACAAAATCCTGGCTGGACTGATCAGTGTGAAAAGATGATTTAATTTTAAGAAATCCTTACTGAATGCTGAAACAAACAGGTATTTGTTGATACTTTAACAGTTGAATTGGTTTTATCAATACATTCTGGCACCACCGGCCCCTTTAAGAACGTTCAGATTTTTGATATGGAACAAAATGACAATGAGTTCGACACTCTTGATCTATTCGGACTGGTTCGGAGTTACTGCTAGCACTATAATGTGGATCTGTGTATCATCTGTGTAGTTTTGGTAACTCATCTTATTTCCTGTGTGCAGCCTGAGCCAGCAGGAGCACATAGGTGTTAAATGACACTCTGTGCTACTTTGTGTCGGTGGATATAAAGACTTTCTCTAGGTCCATAACTTTCTGTCTGGGTCGCCATCCAGACAACAATACCTGTGATTGTTCAGTGTTGTTGAACTTAACGGAGGGCTGCCATTGTCGTGGCTTTAGTTCTGTTGAACGTTTACCCAGAGGACTTTGAAGCAGCCAACAAAAGATGGCCCATATACACGGTGGCGGATGAATGGGAAGGCATCATGTAAGCCGCGAAGAAATCTACTGGCATGCATGAGAAGTGGGATTCACTCGAGCCTCAGCGTTCACCGCTGAGACAAGAGGAATGAAAGTGACGGCCGTGGAGATGCCTGCATCCTGTTGTTATCAAAACCGACGCGCTGGATTTACTGCAAAGTTGGGTTTCGTTGGGAAAACGAAGTAAAAAAAAAAAAAAAAAAGGTCGCATTTGGTGCCAGCAATTAAGGCCCTTTTGTCTTTGTCACGTTTATAATTAGTTTTCCTTTTCTTTTTTTTTTGCCCCATTCAGTGTAGCTTCACTGACCTGTTAAATGAGGGCAGAGCGTTGCGGTGGGCTCGCGGACGGGGGGCAAAATTAGACGATTATTTTTAACAGCTTCCCACAGAGGACAGCTCATAACGACGTGGGAGCACGCCGAGGCAGCGCTGCTCCTGGCACAACGTTTTGGTTTGTCTTTCCTCCATCTCGCTTTCTGAGTAAAACTTTGCCGGTTTGGAAAAGCGGTTTTTAGGCGGGAAGATGCAGGAGACGAAGGAACGGGAGAAACTGGCCGAGGCCATCAGTCAGTGGAACAGCGACAGACTGGACTTGTTTGAGATCAGCCAACCTGACGAGGTGAGATCAGTCAGGATGTCACGCAAAACCTAGAATTAAACTCGTGCCACACTCAGTCAGTTATATAGATAGTTATAGACAGGATTATTCAAATAATTATATTATTGTTATCTGAAAAAACTTTAAATAGAACATCTTGATCCAAGTTTTCATTCAATTGAAAGGAGATGAATCAGTGCATAAGGTGTATTGAAATTTGTTAAGAACTTCTCAGATATGTAATCATTAACTGTATGAATGTATCAGTGATGTATGATTGTATTATATAACCGTTTTTCTAACCTGTTAAGGTAACTTTTGCTGTAATCTGGCGCAGCTCCTCAAAAAGTGGCGTTTATGTTTGAGCTGTACATTGTCCATTTCTCAATAAAGCTTAATGCTGCTGCAACATGCCACATGTAAGTAGTGCCTTTCAAAACTACTCCAACAGTATTTAGCTTTGGACTTTGACTAGGACATTCTGGCACATGACTGGAGATGTTCAGGGCTGGCGTCAGTCTGAAGCAAGCTGTCCCCCTAGCATGATGCTACCACCACCGCGTTACACGTGATGATGTCCTTGGTCTTCATGCTAGTGTTTGTTTAGTGCTTTTCTCCAGAAAAAAATTTAAAAAACAAACTTAGAGGCTTTCAAGTAAAAGCTGGATCAGACACTGAGATGAAATGAAACGGATTTGGCCCTGATCGCTTACATGAGTATTTTAAAAGCGACCTTTTTGGGGCTTTTCAGTGACCCTCTGTGTTCTAACAGAACCTGGCGTTTCATGGCGTGATCCGCTTCTCCTTCGAGGATCACAAAGAAGAAGGCAGCGTGGCCACAAAGTGCCTGCGGGTTTGCAGCAGCTTGTCGACTCGCGAGGTCATTGAGACGCTTTCAGAGAAGTTCAGGCCGGATATGAAGATGCTGTCGACAAAATATTCTCTCTATGAGATCCACGCAAATCAAGGTAAGAAGGCCATTCTGGTGATAACCTGCTCCTGGATAACTGAAGCTGCTGTTTCCACCCCTGACTCTGCTGTTCCTCCGTTTCCTACGTGGACAAGCATGTTTTAAGTCCCTACAGCAGCAACCAATGACCTTCTGAATTGAGCCGATTGCATTGCTAATGGATTAATAATTCATTTATTCATAAATCATCTTCCAGCCTTTAAAATAGCTTCCAAACTGCTTGTGGTTAAGTTATGACAGATTTGTACAACACCTGCAATACCTTTATTCATCTGCTTTGAGATTATGCCTCATCTCATGCTACACGAATAGATTCAACAAAACTGTTTAATGTTAAATTACTGAGATCACTTAAAGATGCTTCAACATGCTGCTTCAAAAGTATTTCTGAGTGCTACGCCCAACGTACTGGTGATCTTATTATTCATCGCCTCTTTAATATATATGACGAGTTTGGTGATGTCACCATGTAATAACTTTTTTTTTTGTTCATTTGTGTCATGAGGCATCATGAGTTGCTAATGCTGAGATGTTCTACTTTCGTTCTTTACTTGGTTTCTCATCTTTTGTTCTGCATTGTCCTCTGGTGTTTAGGAGTGAGTGAATGAACAACCAGGCTGTGTTGTAAAAACCAGACTCCTTTTATGAACGCCATTTTATTATAATTAGTATTCATGTACCAATGGCGAGAGTCAAGAGAAGTGTCATATTCTGATTTGCTTTCAAAGCTGCCCTTTCCCTATTTTTATTTATTTTTTCTTCTCATATACAAGAACGTAAGTTGGACCTGGATGAGAGACCTCTGGTCGTACAATTGAGCTGGACCTCGGACAACCGAGAAGGGCAGTTTGTGCTCAAAAAAGCCCAGGAGAGATTGGAGGTAACCCTGCCCTCCAATACGCTTCAAAAACAATGAAAGCTTCAATTAAATATTTAAAAAAAAAACATTCACCGATAAAAGATTCATTGCTAAACCTTTGACCTGCTTACCCAGATTTGATACAATTTTAATTTCTGCTTTTATTAAAATTAGCTTTGAAAATATTTTTTTCCCAGCCTTTCCCAGTTTGGGAGGCCAGTCGTTGTAAGACGGAGGCTAACGATTTAAAAATAAAGACAAAATAAACTGAAGCTGCCATTTCAACCTTTCTTTATGTTATATTAGAAATATTAGCATTGGATTCCCAGGCTCAGCTTCTTTTAACTGATGTTAAACAGCAACTGTAGGTTGATTGGCCTGTTTACCAAACTTTCCGAAACATTCTCAAAGCATTCATAAATGGACAAAAAAAGACACATTGAGCAATAAAGTCAGTTTTCTATTAAATTACTGTTTACGCTCTTTTACACCCACACTTTGAGTCTTCTTCCCTCAGTAACAGAATCCACTCTGAAGAGTGTTGCAATTGGTATGACATAGTAACACTTAAGCACGCTTAGGATCCGATTTCCAGGGACAAAGCTGGAAATCATCTGTCCGGTCCCTTGTTCAAATCATTAAGAAACTGTTTAATCTTTTAAACTTCTGCTCGTTTGCACATATGGCCATTACACATACGCTACCAATCCTCTCCGTTCATATGTTTATTCATAAAGGAAAGTTATTATGAGAAAGAAAAAGAAGGCCTTCTTCAAACCATCAAGAGGACACTGTCAAGAAAAGGGAAAAAGAAAGAGGAAAGCCGAGCCAGCGGAGCAGAGAGGGCGTCAGAGGGCGAGGACGGGTAAGTACTCACTTTGTGTTTGTTCAAACTATCAGAATAACATCTTCTGTTTTTAAATCAACGCCCAGACCAGCTGAAGATCTGCTGTACAACAGCGACCGCTCGTCCAGCCTTGAGCCTCTGAGACGTTGCGAAAAACACAAAAGAAATCAGATTCCTGAAGGTAATATAAACAGCAGATACTGTACGTCCCCATTTGTTTCACAAGTTTCACAACTCATTTCATCTTTAATTCACTCAGACTCTTCAGATCAACCTGGATTACCGGTTAGAGTAAAGATCTGCGACGATGGTGAGTCTGAATCACAACCTCTGAAAGCTGCTGCTGCTGCTGTGTGTTTGTGATGTTGTCCTCCTGCCCCCTGCTGGCGCCTCGTACATTTCAGCCGAGGAGCCCTTCCTGTCCGCAGTCATAAATTACACCAACAGCTCCACGGTTCACTTCAAGCTGTCCCCCGCTTACATCCTCTACGCTGCGAGTCGCTTCGCCCTGCGGCGCCGGCGCAGCGGAGGCTCTCCGTCGTCTGCAAGCACGCACCCCGTAACGTCGATCACAAACAAAATGGCGACCATGATGGGAAAGGTCATCCAGGCGAGTTCATAAAAAACTTTTGTTTCAGCGCACGTAAATTTGTAGTTTGTCAGCCTCTTCCTCGTTTGGTTAGTTTGATCTGTTTCCAATCTAAAACGGTGGAGAAACATAAAACATTTTACCCAGAATTCACTTGTAGAATTTAAACTCATTGGCTTGTTGCTACATCATCAACTTAAATTTCATCAAGTTCCTAAAAACAAAAATGGCCTAAGCTTTATGTTGTTGTTGTTGTTGTTGTTGTTGTTGTTGCCAAAAGTAAATTGGGAAAATAGATTTAAAAAAATAAAATAAAAATAAATAAATAATAATAATAATCATTATCCATGACGATTTTATAAACATACAGACAATTTCAAAAACAATACAGTGTAATATTAATTGTTTCAAACAAATTAAAAACTGTTTCATATGTGCATTACATACAATTATACATTTGTATAGAAATCGAATGCAAGATGCAGCATTAATCATGACTGTATAATATGATTTTGTTTACAATCTTTGGACAGAAAGCCTTCTCTGTTAAGAGTTCTAACCTCTAGTATTCATCCTTACCATCTGATTTTAAGACATTTTAAAATGTTTACTTCATGGCTTAAGAACGATTAAATTAAATAACGTTTGAAGGGCTTTGTCTTTGCAGAGTAGCTATGGTAATAAACACTTTGATGCTGACATTAGATTGACTTGATCTAAGTTTCTCGCATCTGTCCCTGTCAAGTAAACAATCAAAAATAAAAAATAAAAACATTTTAAAAATAGCAAAATCTCACAGTTGAACATTTGCAAGTTTGCTGAAACCAATCTGTTGCTGTGATTGGCTCCGCAGAGGCACCGGGCCGTCGCCGGGGTTCTCGCCTTCTGGTTGGCCAATTCCTCGGAGCTGCTGAACTTTCTGAAGAACGACAAAGACCTTGGCCCGTTCACGAAGCAAAGTCAGCTGGATCTGTCCCACCATGTGCACAACACCTACAGGTACGGACGGATGAACACAGACCTCTGACGCCACAGGCTTGTCGTTTTGCAAACAATATATACCAACAGGAAGCATTTATTGCTGCAGAAGGAAATTTTTTGAAGCGATTTCGCACTTTAAGCAGCTGAATAGTAATGTGTGTATTACTGGTGATTACAACGCGGCTTCGTCAACGTAACAACAGAATCCGGTGTTGTGTTTCCTGAAAGAATCGCCACAGACTGAGCATCTGTGGGGGGAAAAGAAAGGGGCCTAAAACGAGACCATGAGGAACGCCATAATGAAGCTGCTTGCTGACTTATAAGAGGCCATTTTAAGATTCTTTTTTACTTCACCAGAGTGTAACTCCTTAAACAGATTATGTTTTAACAACAATCAGATTAACAGAACCTTGCATCTTTGCCCAGATGGATTAAATACCAACATGTATCTTCTGCTTGTTTGTTTGTAGCTTCCTGCTCCGTTGCCTACAGGGCGAGTTGAGGAAACACCTGCCAACTTTCCTCACTGATCCTGAGCGACACGGCGCTCTCCCGGCCGGCATAGGCACGTTTTAAAACAGAAATTGATCAAACTAGATAATTCAACAGATTCAACGGACCTTACGATGTCGTGACGTATCTCGGTCTGACCGCAGAAATGGTGTTGGACACCTTGATGAACGCCATGTCTCTTCTGCGCCGGTGCCACGTCAACCCGGCCCTCACCATCCAGCTCTTCTCTCAGCTCTTCCACTTCATCAGCGCTTGGCTGTTTAATCAGCTCATGGCGCCAGAACCCGGCACGCCGGGCCTGCGCTCTCACTACTGGGGGGCCGCACTGCGTCAGAGGCTGACCCCCATCGAGGCCTGGGCGGAGAGGCAGGGCCTGGAGCTGGCTGCCGACTGCCATCTGGGACACATAATGCAGGTCTGACACCCTGCTTTGCTAATCAATATGTCAGTTTATTATTATTATTTTTTTTTACCAAGGTTGATTCTGTCTCCTTGGATGCTAAAATAGTATTGCCTGACTTGTTGCTAGGCGACCACGCTCCTGACAATGAATAAGTACTCGGCTTCGGACGCTAAGGACATCCAGACTTCCTGTTTCAAGCTGAACTCGCTGCAGCTGCGCATGTTGATGGACGGGTACATGTACGGACCCAGCGAGCCTCAGATCCCCCCTGTGAGTAGTCCTCCACTTCGCTGACCCACACCACCCACAGATGTCACTGTCAAAAAGGACAGGGTTTGTATTTTTTTCAGACTGAAAACAAAAACGTAAAAGATTTCCAGCGAGGGTTTTTGAAACTGGCCAAAGCTTCTGGCTGTGCTCATTGATTTAAAAGCATGAATAATTAATAGTAACAATGACCGATGTAAAGATGCATAATACATGAAGGACATCAGTGCTTTGGCTTCGAGTGGACAACTTATACGGTTTCCTGCTTAAAGTATTCACACCCCTTGAACTTTTCCCACATTGTGTAAAATTACAGCCACACACTTCTGGTTATTTTCTTTTTTTTAGGATTTAAAGTGTCAGACTAACACAAGCATGTGCATAATTGCAAAGCAGATGAAAAAATATGACTGTAAGTGCTTTTTCTTTTCCTTCTTGCAAATAAAAATCTGAAAAGTGTGGGGTGCATTTACTCTGATAGTTCAAAATAAAAGCCAGTGAAACCAAATGTCTTCAGAAGGACAATAGACACACTTCTGTGTAATTTTATCCCAAAATAAATGTTTAGCGAAAGCCACAGAAAATGAACGCTGCACACCTTCCTCATTGAGAAGCACAGTGGTGGCAGCATCATGCTGTGGGAGCATGTTTCATCACCAAGGGCAGGGAAGCTGGGCAAAACTGATGGAAAGATAGATGAAACTGAAACATATCCATATGTATGTATATTGGGCTAGTCAAAGTCCAGACCTAAAATCATTTGAGAATGCTTCTCTTCATCCAGTTCGACTGAACCTGAGCTGTTTTGCAAAGAGGAATGGGCAAGAAATTCATGATCCAGACGTGCAAAATGATAAAGAAACATTCTTGGAAAAAATTTCTAAAGGCTGGTTTAAATACACATGTACACCACACTTTCCAGATTTTATTTGCGTAATGCCTTGATTTTGATTTCCCTTCTGTTTCATGATAATGCATCAGACTGGTGTGGATTGTTGCATAAACTCACAGCAGAATACTCTGAGGATTGCGGATGTTTCTGCAAAACATGAAGAAGTGTGAGGGGTGTGAAAACTTTTGAGACGCTGCAGGTTTAGATTATTAGTGGGGAAAGAAAACAAAGCAACACATTCATGACTGGAGTTAAATTTGACTCAACCATATTTTTTCATAAAATACAAATAAGTAAAATTACATAAACCAGATGTTTAACAGGCTTATAAAGAGGGCTGGTTCTGTTCTGAGGATCCTCTTCATGACGCTGTCACACAACAGCAGAGTGTTGTCAGTCAGAGGCTTCCTAAAACCCCTGCGATACTGACCTCTACAGGAAAACCTTCCCGAAGAGGTCTCTTTGAAACATTAAGTTTGTTTTTCCTTTGTGATTCAAATTGAATCTAAGCCTGAAGAGAAATCATCCTAAATCAGGCAGCAACAACAAATGCCTGAAACCCAGTGCTGCCCAGAGCGTTGGCGTTGACATCCTAAAGGAAACAACTGCATGGCAGAGCCGTTACTCACATCTGTTCCGATGTTACATCTCCATCTACGGATGTCAAAGGTCACGGTCATCTTGCTCAGAATCATCGCAGGCGGATTGGGCGTTCCCTCTCTTGAGGGAAACATGACATTCGCATCAACTCTTTCCTCTCCCTCGTCGCTCCCGACGCAGGACTTGACGGATGCCGTGGCGAAGGCTGCCAAGGCCTCGGCCGATAACCTGATTCACAGCGAAGGTGGCGAGCTCCGGCTGACGGAGAGCCTCGACCTGCTGCTGCCTTTCCTGCTGCCGCAGGGAGGATACTCCTGTGAGACGCTGAGAGGAGTCCCTCAGGGGTTCAGAGAGTTTCTGGAGCCAATCTGTCAGAAAGGTGGGAGAGACCTTGGATTCAGACAGAGTTGGATTGTATTTTATTCTGAACATATCAGTTAGTTGTGTCATTCTCCGTCTTGCAGGTCTCTGCTGTTTGACGTCTGTGGCTGATTCCCAAGGAGACTGGACGCTGCATTTTACTGAAAACACACACACCGATGGGGATTTCTACTTGGTAAAGAGGAAAGAGACGCCAGATATTTTATGTTTTAATAGGGCTGCAACTAATGATTATTTTAGTAATCGATTAGTCTTATCTTTTAAACTCACGATTAGTTGATTAATTGTGTATTATCTGTGTTTTATGAATACCGTACAGCACTTTGGTGCAGTTAATATCTGTTTTTAAAGTGCTTCATAAGTCAAATTAACATGGACACAATTGGAGTTTTAAAAATTGGCACATTCTGTAGATTTTTTATTTAGGCGCTAAAGCATTGCCTGTACAATATTAGACATAAACAAATAATTCAAGTTCTTTTTTGAATAAGAAAGTGAAGATTTTATAGCCTAAACTGCAATAACATAGCAGTCCTTTCCAATACGCTCGATCATTCGCAGCAAAGGATATTACAAATGTAGAGTAGTAATAATCTGTCGATGTTTTTTTTTTTTTGGTTTAAACGATTATCAGCTAGCAAAAGTGCTTAAAAGGAATATTTTTACAGAATTTTAACCTGGTGAATCTAAAACTAAGCCACTTGTGGAGTGCAAAGGTTGTTTTTATTTCTATCTTAAATGCAAAATCTGTATTTTTTTTGTACAGATTTAACTTAATTACTGCGTTGACTGTGTTGTTCTCTCAGCAAATTGCCTCTTTTTTTGAGTCTCTATACTCCAGTTAAAGATTAATCGATTACTAAATTAGTTGACAATTATTTCAACAATCGATTAATCACGATTAATCCAACTAATCGCTCCAGCCCCAATTTTTAAACACTAACTTATGTTTCTTTTGTACATCTTTTTTTCGTCAGGCAGCGCACAGGCAGCCCGAGGTTGAGAAGGTCACTTTGCACAAGCCTCTGAACAGTGGGATGGGAGTCAGTATTGTGGCAGCCAAGGTGAAAACAGTTTAAACGTGAAAACTGTCTACGATGGAGCGACTCAGTGAGTGAACATGGCTGTAATGTTGTGCCGCAGGGAGCAGGCCAGAGTAACCTCGGCATCTACGTCAAATCTGTGGTCCAGGGAGGACCCGCCGAAATGGTGAGACTGACACTTTTCTCATTCGGCTTTCACTCCAAGGAATATTTTGTTTTGTGTGTGTTTTTTTTAAAAAACAAGATAAGAAATGCAGACGTGTCTTTACTGCGTTTAGAGCGGTAAGCTGGCAGCTGGAGATCGGCTGCTCAGTGTGGACGGTCACAGCCTGGTCGGACTCAGCCAAGACAGGTAGCTGGATCTGATAGCAAGTATGACACAACGGTTGATTCATGATGTACACACAGGAGATTCGTTTTGGAACCCCGAAATTAATTGTTTAATTTGTGTCATTATTACATAAAAATCTGTTTTTATGGTTCTAGTACTTAGTTTGTCTTGTTAAAGTCATGAAGAGCTAATGTCCGGCAACGTTTCTCTAACATGTAGTGAAAGTTTTTGCTTCTGGCCAGGGCTGGATGTAGACTGATAAAAGGCCCTGGGCTAGAGCCAGTTTTGGTACCCTATTCCAAAAGCAAAAAAAAAAAAAGCATCTTATTCATGCAAAGTACAGTACTTGAACAGGTAGCGCTAAACATTATTGGGTGGTTTAAAATGTCTCACATGAGCTGGCTCCATGTTGGTCCCTACCAGATGTACTATAACTTCAGAATTTTCAAATAGTTCAGTATTGTATACATAAAAAAAATGTCCACTCTTGAAATGACTTTTATATAAGGCACAATGCCCCTGTGAGCCTTTTCTAAAGGCCCAGCTTCTGACTGTTTGCTTCTAGGTTACCCAGAGGCACTCATAGTGTGAAATAACAATGTGTCCCTTTAGCATTTAAATGTCTAAAATAGAGAGAAATGCATGATTATCATCTTGTGTTGCTAACAATAGTTGGAACAAAAACAGTGAACATATCAGACTGGATTTCAACACCTTGAACCAAATACGATAATGCCACATGATAATATTTCACCTTCTGTGTACAGTTAGCGGTAGCGCCACGTTAGCTTTCATAAACCTCTTTGACTCATTTAGCGCAGCAGCCATCATGATGCGCACCGGCCCCGTCGTCAGCTTACAGGTGGAGAAGTTTGCAGCGATTTACCGAGGTCTCGGGAACCTACTGAACGAATCGTTCCCGGAAAACGAAACAAGCAGCAGCCATTTAAGACTGGGTAAGGATACCTCACCTACACAGTTTCTTCCTTAATTTTATTTTTTCTTTTACATTTTAGGACCTGATTTGAACCTTTTATTGTCTCACAAGACGGCGTTTCCACACTATACTGCGTTGTGGATCTCAGCCCCTCGGAGAGAAACCACGGAGGCCGCAAGAGAAACAAAGACCAGAGGGCGCAGAAATACCGACAGCTTTATCGCTCCGACCCCAACGTGACCGGTGGGTGACCTTTTTGTTCGTGACTTTTTAGCTGCTGGGCACATTCCTGTTTGTGAAGTCCATTTAATGCGTGAAAAAAGGGCAGCTCCGCATTCATTTGCTTTCCCTTTTACTCCAGCTGGCTTTTGCCCGGAGGACGAAGGTGAACTCTTTGACCCCGGGGTGAGAGGAAACAGCTTTTCATCCGTTTCCAGCGACAACCTTTGTGCCGATGTGAGAATTTCAGACGTTGAATAGATTTTTTTTTTTCTGTGTTCTCCCCTTACAGTCTCGCATTTGTTTGCTACCTTCTTGCAGACGCATCCCAGAGAATACCTGACGCTGCCGAACTCTAAGTCCAAGGACAAGTCTGATTTTGAGCCGAAGCGGCCGACGCAACCGTTTACGATGGCTGTGAATCCTTCAAGTGAGCAGAGCGACAGCAGGAGAGGCTTCATGGTATGTTGATGCAACTCTTTGACAAAAACACTTACGCAGCATTCCTAGCTCTTGTTTTCCACATTTTGAAAGACATTACAAACCTGAATGTGTCTTATTGGGATTTTATGCCAAGAAAAGTCCAGAAAACTGCAAAACAACCAAATCAAGGCTAAATGCCAGAGGAGAGGAAAAATATTTGCGAGTACACTGCATATCGCTTTATGAGCCCACTCAGCCACCGTAGAAGGCCGTCTTACTCACTGTATGTTTTGAGAAGAAGCCATGCAGCTAAGCTCCATGCTAATACATGCTAATTTGAGTTACTACACAAACCTGTTTTTGTTTAAACGTAAACCGATGAAACTCGATCTACAGTAGGACACCTTATGGTGTTATTTGAAATAAATGTTCTACTTGTTTACTCAGTTTTTTTCTCTTATCAGTCACACAATTTGAACAGAAACTGTAAACCGTTTGAATAGAAAAACTGGATTCTGAATTTAAAAAGTTTCTGAATCGAACCCAAAAAATCGGAATCAAATCGCGTCTTCACTACAAACCCATGCTTTTAGAGTTGCCTTTGATTCATAATAACTGGGACATTGGTCAACATGTTTCATATGTACTTGCTTGACAATTTTGATGATGGCTTTTGACAAAATGTAATGTCTGTCGCAGTTTAAAGTGCTATTATGATGTAAGTCACTTTAAACTGCCCTGTTGCTGAATTGTACAATAGGAATAAATCTACGTTCAGGTGTGAATCTCTGTTAAAGTCTCTTTGTCCTCCCATGTAGCGTCACGCTGTCTCTCAGGAGAGCTTGTGCGCAGACGCTGGAGGCCCCCTGCTGGACCAAAAGCAGAACGCACGCACACTGAGGAACCAGAGTTCCAGTCAGTCGACAAATTTCTGCCGATCCGTTGCTCTCCGCTCAAGCGTTTCTACACACTACGTCCCGTCCGACCGCAAACAGCCGCCCCGTAGTCCGGCCGGCGTCTGGAGGAACCCGTTTCCGCAGCAGGCCACGCCTACGCCGTCGGCCCGGCCGATACGCATCGACATCCCCGTCGCCGTCTCCAGAGCAGGCGGCGCGCAGTCACATCCTCCTCTCACCACCTTCCAGCTGAGCCCCTCTGTGCTGAACCGGCTCCGTAAAGCCAGTGAGCAGACAAAGAGCTCCCCAAGCCGAGCGTGTCCATCATCAGCGGCCAAGGCGCTGCTCCAGCCCTTGGTTCTCTGGCAGCAGCAGAGGTCAGAAAAACCCCGATTGTGCATCACTCCAACGAAGCCCGTTTCCTTCCAGGAGCCTCCGTCCGAGCGGAAGGGCTCGGGGCCGGGCGGCCAGAGCGACCCCCAGGTCCTGCTGCGTCACCCCTGGAGGAGGGAGGCCCAGGAGGTGGTGGAGCGGCTGGAGAGGGAGGCACGGCGGCTCCGAGCCAAGGAGCAACGGAGCGACGAGGAGGACAGGCTGCGGAGGCTGGACCTGGAGTGGAGGTTTCAGAAGAGGGTGCAGGAGATTCAGCAGAGAGGAGAGGGAGAAGAAGAGGAGGAGGAGGAAGATCTGGACGTCATGATGATCCTGCAGCAGCTGGACAGAACATCAGAGGTTAAGTGGATTATGTAAAATCTACTTTTTCATCGTGTTATAACGTTATCCTGGAGTGTCGCCTTGATTCTTTCATGTTTGAGAAATGCTTTAATCTCCATATCGACCATTCAGACATGCAAAACATCTGGGTGGATCTAGCTCCACCTTCGAGACGTGGCTCCGCCCCAGAGCTGCAGTTTCCGAGCTTCCGCATTTCAGAGCAGCCCTCCCCCACTCAGCTCCTTCAGACTAGCCAGCAGCAATTAGCAAACACCTGGTGGGACTGTTGAGCTCATCATACGAGCTACTTCTCAGTGAAATTCTGGTAAAAATGTTGTGAAAGGGTTTATAGAGGAGCCATGTTGTGATGACTTCCTAAAAGAGGGGTTTCAGAAAGAGCAGGAGTTTCTTAAAGAGATATAGGCCCAATTTCAAAGACGTTAAATTCCAAATTTAATTTCTTTTAAGTCATGTTTAATGCATGCAGCATTTTTATAACTGAAGGCAAGATAGGTACTTGATTGTGCTACAAAATGGCATTATGACCTGGAAAATATATAATATTGCCTCTTTTGAAGAACAAATGTCACATGGAAAACTTTGAAAGTTTACAAAATAGTGAATGCGGCATTAGGAGCATATTCTGGTGCATAGAATAGAAAAAGTGACTTTTTACTCAAAAGCTAATTTTGCCTCACTCGCATCTGATTTTATTTATTACACTTGGCTAAATACAGCAAGAATTTTAAAAGAAACAACGACCTATATCTTGATTTTATTTATCAAAATTCACAAAATTTTGTTTCTTTTTTTTTTTAACCAATTGATACCTAGAATTTTTGTTTAATTTCTTTTAATAAGAAATGTATTAAACTCCTAAAGTTTTGGATCTAGAATAATTTACACATCCCTTCCCATCAACAAATCTGACTATTTGGTTGAAATAGTCAGATGAAACTATTAGTTTATTGTTAAGTTGGTAAAATATATATATTTTTTTCAGCCCTTAAGTTAATTTCACTGTATAATTTTGGACCATGAAACGAAAAGTTTAGACTCCCCTGTTCTACTGGCTGAACATCGTGTCATTTTTCATGTTTCCACGTCTAGAACAAGATCGGATCCATTGGAAACATCAACAGGAAACAAAACGAGGAGGAAAAGCACGGAGGGAATCAGCATTCCTACAAGCAAGAAGGGAAACCAGGTGAAGAGAATCATCAGAATATTAAAGGATCATTCAAAAGTGAATTTTATTTTACATGACAAAAATAGCATTCTTTTATGTTTTTGGCAGATCTCAGAGAAAATGGACTGAAAGCAGCGTCAGATGAGTGAGTTTACACTTTGAAGCACGTTTAGGGTCCAGAACATGTTCAGCATTCACAAATGCTAAGAAATAAAAACTTATCCCTGAGTAATACAAATTCTCAGACCCTATACATGAAACACAGCAACTTGCTTGTGTCCGTGGAAACCACTAATTTCAAGTATCTGCGTGGTTTTGCGTTAGCAGGAAGCCGTCGGAGAAAATCAAGATGGCGTCGGCTCCTGAGAAGCTCACATTAAGGGAGCGTCGGCATCTTTTCTCCCTGGCAACGAGCGCTTAAGTGAAGGTTCCTAGTTTTCTCAAAGAAAACCTCTGAACAGAATTTAAAAAATAAATAAAAATAAAAACTTCTTGTTGCATTACATGCACAGATTTCTGTGAATTTTAATAGAATTTTACATGACAAAAAGTGTAATTCGATAAAATCAGACTAAAACACGTTAAAAGTTGTTGGTTGAAAGGTGACAAAATGTGAAACAATGAGCGCCTTTCTAAGGTGCAGTACAACAAAGAAGGCAGGGTGTGCGTCTTTAAAACCAGAAGCCTTTGTCCCAGTAACGCCAACATCAGAATTAGTGATTTATTTAAATTGAATATACTTTTAGCACACACACTCCCTAATTCCACATCTCATTTCCAAATCACTGAGTGCATCCAGTTCCAGTGCAGACATAATTTCATGTTCGCCGTCATAGGAAAGCTACTTTGTGCGCTGGGAGAACTGCACCACGGCCTTCTCCTGTTCGTGGGTTTCGATGGAGCCGGGCCGGATCCTGCGGATCTCTGCGATGGCGTCGGCCCCGGACATCTTCCTGTTCTTGACCAGGTAGCAGGCCAGCATGGTGCCCGTCCTGCCGTGGCCGTGCATGCAGTGGACGGCCACGCCCTGGAGACAAACGTCACGACGTCGTCAAACCACCGGCAGTGTTCACACCCTGCTTTGGTTCCTGGGATTAGGCAGGTATTTGCTGTTGTTTTCACACAACTGCTGAAGCTGTGTCTGGTTTCTACCTGCACATTATATATATACACATGTTGCATTGTGTGTTGCTTCCCCCCTTTTTCTTTTATGTTACAACCGTAAGTTTTGATGTTTTTACTGCTTGAGGCACTTCTAAATTGGCTATATGGTTTTTATATTTAAGTCTCAAAATGCTACATCCTAAAGGACTACAATAAAAAATTACTTTCACTGCATTCAGACCTATCTAGAGTTTTCATATTTGTAAAATCTTTCCCATTTTTTTTTTATGCCGGCTTTGTTACAAATCCTAACTTATTATTTTCCAAGAATGAACTGCAAAGTGGAATATTTTTTAATGCAAATGCTCTGGAATAGAATAATTATGTAGATTTCTATGCATCACTATTTTTTGGAGCAATTAAAGTTAAAAGCACAAACTGACACTCTTCATCCTAGGGAACCAAAACGGTGCATGACGTATTAAAGTGTAATAAAGTGAATTTTTAGGGTTTTTTGGTCATTTTCACTTCATTAAATATTTTCAAAAGGACAAAGAAAATTTTATAATAAAAATAATTTCAAAAAATCCTTGAAATGTTTAATAAAATTATCATTTAATGTGAAGATATTGAGACCCAGTTATGTTCCACTTTGGCCCCCAAGGTTCTTTGAGTGTTAAATGAAATTTTAGCTAATTGGCCAGAGCTAAGTAGTGTATTTTTCAATCTCTTTTACCTTTAAACTCCATATTTATCTGTTCTACATTGTTTGCTATCCATTTGTAATATGTTTGTTAATAAAAGTTTCTTCTTTTTTTTTTAAATTGAGACTTGAGTAACATTTACCATTGTGTCATTTTTAGCATTTAAATGGAGGAAGAAAAAGCAATATTGGCAAATGTACACCACACATTTAAGATTTTTTATTAGTAAAGAAATTTGAATTTCTTAAAATGATGCAGTACTTTGTGTCGGTCTATCACAATCCCACTAAATGACATTGAGATTTGAGTTTGCAGCACAAAAAAAACTTCAAAAAGCACAAATACTGATTGGTTGGCTTTTAGACTGTTGATTACAGGAAATACTGGATTTCAATAGCAACTTTGCTTGAGTCCTTATTTTTACCACATGTTCAGCAAGAATGTGCTGCTGTTGAGGAGAGACTGGAAAAATTGTTTCTCAAGTCAAAAGTCAAACTAAACCCCAAATACTGGATATCCTGACAAAGTCTCAATTAGCTCCACTCTTCCAGAGTCGTGATATGAGCGCCTACCTCTCCTTTGGAGTTGGCTCCTTCCACGATGGAGAGAAATTGATCAATCTGACCGGGAGAAGGAGGAGTGAAGTCCGCTATCTTGATGTGGTGAAGCTGCAGCTCTGGGCAGGTGTCGTGGTTCGGTGGTTTCCTCTCGCACAGACAAACGAGGTGTCTGACTCCGTTGTCCAGCAGGTAGCGGTATTCACTCGGCATCCTGGGCATGGCCAACCCGGCCAGCTTCTTGGGTTCAACCCAGGAGAAGTTGTGTGGAGGGGAAGACGCCATGACTGTCAAGGGAGAGAAAAATGTGCTTTTCTGTCCCTCTGGTGAAACTCAGTGATCTATTATGATAGAAAACACAAGAGAGGAACTGATATATACTCAAGTAGCATTACTTCATACATTTACTGCAGTAAATGTTAATCCAGCAAATGGGCATGTCCTACTCATTTACTATGACAAGTGTATGTCAGTGTGTTTTATTGGGAAAGCAATAAAACACTGCAATATCCTAGTCCTTTCATTTCTTACATGACAAAATGTGATAAAAACTTTTTTTTAAGACACCAAATATAGTTTTTATAAACTGTATTTAAAATATAAATAAAGGTGTCGGTTGAAACACCTTCAACACCTTCCACATGTTTGGAACAGGTGAGGTCCAAACATTCCTATGATTTGCAGAAGCTGTGCAGCTTGTAGAAAGAAAACCACAGACAAGTTCAGACATTTCGGCCTTCCCCTATGTTGTCCGTTTTTAATGGTTTTTTTTTTTTTCTGAGAATGTATCATTTTTCATACAACAAACTGAATGTAAAAAAGCTGTTAATATAAGTGAGAGAAGCTCATAGCTTGTACTATTACCCCGGCTATCTAGGAACAAGATTAATTTGACCGTAAGACATACAGAACATGAAATGAGACATACTCGCCACCACCAAAACACTGGAAAACTTAGTAGTAGCATGTAGCTTAGCATTAGCAACAGTGCTAAGTGCACAACTTAGCTTTATTGGCGTAAGCGGACTGCTGTTCTTATCAATGTAAACAGTGCATCCGGGTCTCGTTCGCACTGGGCGAATACAGCACGTCACACGAAACACAACACAATTACTTACAGGTTATGTGAGAACAAAGCGGCTTGCTATGCGCCGAGCTTCTGCTAGCTGAGCTAACTGCTGGCACGCCGAGCGACACGGTCCTAAATAATAAAGTTTAACAACGTGAAGGCGTTTTCTAACGCAGCCCCTTTACGTTGTCTGTTGCAGTTATAGGTGGGGCAGCAGCAACACTCCTCTCATCATTGTGACAAACACTTAGCATTATAAAGTAGGGAGAGAAGTAATGATACGGGTTTTTTTGGAAATTTGCCGCACTGCCAGCCATAAAGCGATTATTTTTTTCTTAAATCACTGTTGTGTATTTGTATCTATACATAAATATACTATAAACCAACAGTAAAGTGATACATGTGTCTGTGCTGTTCATAAATCTCTACAGCTGGTTGATATGCAGAAGTCAGGATGGCCGAGCGGTCTAAGGCGCTGCGTTCAGGTCGCAGTCTCCCCTGGAGGCGTGGGTTCGAATCCCACTTCTGACAGTAACTTTTGATTCAGTTGTATTATTACAATATTAAAATAGTTCCTCAATGCACGCTGCCCTGACTGTTCTAATGGTCTTCTTGCTTTGCTTCTTGCTATTTGCAATTGAGCAAAAGCCTGTTGAGCACCCGTCAAGTGAAATTAATTCTGGTGAAGCAGGAAAATATCTGAAACATGCAGGACAGTGTGAAACATTTGTATAAAGTAATTCTGTAAAGCAAAGAAAGTGAACAAGGCTTTAGTATTTCACATGTAATGTTTGTTCCTGCCACGCTTTTACCAACTTCAGCCAAAGTTACTTTACATGTCACTTAAAAGAAGATCACGGAAAGTTTTATTTTGCTCTGGAAAATTATTTTATAGCAAGAAACCCTTCTTTTCTAAAAAGAACTTGGATAATAAACCTCTTGTGGGATCACATATCCTCCTGAGACCCAGAGAAAAAAAAGTTTTTGAATTTTTTTTTTTTACACTACATGACTCTTTGGAGTGGAAAAACATCACTACAATTGAAAAAATTTCAAAACATGTTTTTATTTATTTTTTAGAGTATGTCCTTTGGAGAGGACATCGGGACTCTCTTGTGGCAAATATGAACACATTTCGAGGCCCAGGATGTCATCTCTAAGGACCAACAGGATTTAACACAGTTGCATGCATGGTTTCAGAGTTATGAACAAAAAACCTATGTGCTCCACAGAGGACAAAAATGTATTGCTGGGTCTCAGGAGGATATGGCATGAGGAAATTAATCTTGAGCGTGTCATTTGGATACTTATTTTTTCCTCCCTCTTTTTCCTATGCTCTAATCAAATCTTGTTGATGCATGCATCTGCACTGCAGTTTGTCTTTGCCATCACTCCAGTCAACACGAGGGGAGAAGAGAAGGAAGAAAATCCAGTCACTTGGTAATTAGAAAGGCAGATGCTCTAGCAAGTAATATAACTGTATGTAATATAGTTGGAGTGATGCATATTTTATAGTATACATTATAAAATATTCTGGAATGGACACCAGATTTATGAGAAGGAAGAGTTTTTATCTACTTGCATGTGGCCAGACCTATAGGAGTCTGCTAATCAAGTTGCATAACACGATTTACTGTAACACAATTACAGACCATTGTCCATAAGAGTGCAAGTTTTGTGACTGGCAGATAAGAAGTGCTCAAAATACAAGGAATCACTGGAAAAAAAAAAAAAAGCTAAACATGTTGGGTAAATCAATGCAGCGTATCTCATTGCACTAGCATAATCTCACTTTTCCAACCAAAAGTACAATTTATATTTGATGTTTAAAAAACAAACAAACAAACAAAAAAAGCTCATCCACATGCCAACCAATTTGGGAGGGATGCTAGAAAAAAATGTAGCATGTGCTGCCCTACCATCACAAACATAAGGATTTGCTGAGTACTACTGGGACTTGAACTGGAAATGTGCGCATCCATCAGGTGAGACTAATAGCTCACTCTGAAATCTGATGGCTGCGGCATTAAAATTATAATATGAATAATGAGGGGGGCAGGGGAGAAAAAAGGTCAACAACAAAAAATGTACGTAGCGCATCAGAATCTTGGGAAAGAAACACTCTTCAAACACAAAATGGATATCCACAAATATGGTGGTGGACGTGTGATGCTGTGGGCCTGTTTCTCTTCCAAATATCTCATCGATCTGATATCATGTGAAATGAAACTAAATGTAATTATATCTATTCCACCAATACAATGTTACTTGTTTATTGTCAGCAGTATTTCTAATAGTACCTCTTTAAATTCATCTCAGTAATTGCTCTATATCAAATTAAGTAGCTTGTTTTTTGAATCCCCAAACTAAATAGTAATCCTAGAGCAACAAGTTAGCAACAACAAAAAAGGTTAATTCTGAAATAATGTTAATAAAGCTTTTATCAATACTGGTGAATAAATCTATACTAATAGATGTTTTCAGTTAATATTTTCTAAAGAAAAAAAACAACTACTGATACTAAAAATTTTAAAGAGACATTTGTATGACTATTTTGCACACATAGTGAGAATATTTATTAGGTTTCTACATTCAAAATATGTATTTAGTTGGCCACATTATGAATATTATTTGGTTATTTTGGTTGGTCAGCAGTTCTCTTATGTTTTCACTCGTAGATTGAAGCTGACCTGCGCAATTAAAAGGAAAGGAAGAAGAGTTTGACCTTTTCGTGTTATAATTAATGATACAAACACAAACATGTCGAGCTCACACCACAGCACAGTTTATCTGCTAGTCACTTTGTACAAACAGTAGAAAGAGGGATTGAGTCCGAAGGAGACAAACTGCATCGTATTTGTACGAGTCACAGAAGACTGAAGACTTTCAGACAGGTGTACAGAGAGAAACGTCCCGCGATTTAAAAGAAAAAAGCTTTCACTAACCCATTGGTTTATAAAACAAAAAGAAAGAGCAAAAGATAAAGGCTTCGTCAGTCACCTACATACAGTTATAGAAAGATTATCTCGGTGAAATTGGTAAAAAGGCAAACAACTTAAAAAAATAATAATAACACATTCCAATAATAATCGGGCGGCGTCAAGAGTTTTGGCTGCTTGTCCCTGTGGTGCTTCACCTGATGGTCCCCAAAGAGCAACAAAACAATATCCATGACTTCATCTGTTTTTGAAATTTATACACAATAGAGCCTGAAAACCCGGTCGGTTGATTGGTTTTCCGTCGCGTCCCTGGGTGTTTATCGCTCCCTTCATCTTCCCTTTTCAGTCACCTAAAAGTACAAATCCCTCCTACGTGCCACATATCCTCCAAAAAAAAACAACAACAAAAAAAAACATAACACCCCCTTCATTGGTTACATGTTTACTCTGTTGATTGGATCTCTTTAAATGCCAAGCGTTTGAGAGGACAATGCGATGCCCTCCTATTAGACGATTTCTGCGGGTTCTGAACGTCTGCGTTCAAAGTCCCTCCGACAGCAGGCGGCTGAAGGGCCATGCTGGGTTTACAGGATGGCGCAGAAGAACTTCTTCTCCCTGAATGGGTTTTCTGACGCTGGCACCGGTGACAACAGGGGGTCCTCTTTGGCATGAGCTTCGCAGTAAGACATTAAGTCTGCTGCTGCTTTGGACACCTGGAATTAGACACACACACACACACACACACACACACACACACACACCAAACTAAGTTTAACCAGTGAGCTTTACACTAGAGTTCAGAGTTAAAGCTGTGGAACCTGTTTAGTCTTGGTTCAGAACAAGATTGGTACAAAAGCTTTGGTTTTAAAATTTATCGTTTATGACATCCACAAAAAGTTCTCTAAGTGTTGCTAACATGCTAGGCTACATGAGCTGAAACTCAACAGCAGCTTCATTTGATTTAGTTGTTTTTTTTAAACTAATTTTATATTGCCGTAATGTCATTACGTTAATGATAAGTGGAAAGTATCCTGTGTATTTTTATGTGTACATACAGTCATATCCAATAAATTACACTGTATGTTCTGATAAGGATCATTTACCAGATTCAAAGTACCTTTTGAAAATGTATAACATTTAAGCAGGTATTAAACCCACTTTTCAACAAGGCTACATCTCTGAGATAAACATATATTTTTTTATTGATGACGAAAATGTAATGTTTTCATTATATGTAAGCAGAAAATTATAATTAAAAGAATAAAGGCTTTCAATCATCTGTCTGTGTACATATATTGTGTTACACTTGGTGACAAGGTTGCTGAAATAAATGGACTTTACAAAAACATTCTAATTTATTGAATATTTATTGATTTGAGGTTAGGAAGTATTATATTAACTCCCACTCACAATAAATAACATCTGTCAGCAAAAGGTTGCTTATTTTGATCTTAACCTTTGAAATGCCATAACAATAAATTGGCCCAACAGGTTTCAGAACCTACGAAAATAATAATAATAATCAAACATTATTTGTGATACTTGATAACTTTGATAACTAAGCCGGTCCACCATTTCTAAAAGCACATACTACACAGCAGAACAAGTAGTTCATATCGAGCATATCTGTTGCCATGTCACGGGGCCCACGTTTCGTGGCGGCGCCCCTGATATCGAGTACAAAAAGAACGCATGCAAATAGTTCACCTTTATCCTGTCAATGTTGGCCTCCATCTTCAGCTGCTCCACCAGCTTCCTGGCCTGTGCGATGCTGGCCGTGTTGTTACTCGCCATGGGCGCTCCCGCTCAGTTCCTGTCTGCTCAGCCTGCGTGGAGGAAACAGCGGCTGAAACATCCCAGACATTTTACTGCACTGGGGGGGGTGAGCAGCACTACACCGGCACGCAAAGACGCAGCGCTAGGAGCAGAAAGCCTGTTTCTTATCACATGCCAGTAGAGACACACTTGCACATGCAGATGCAGGCGTGTATTATTTATGGTGGCTGTTGCTAGGCAGCCCCTGACAGTGAGGAGGACGTGGGAGGAAGAAAAAAAAAAAAAAAGGACGGTGACATTTTGTCCAGCATTGTGTTCAAAGTAGTTAGATAGATGAGAAGTACAAGTGGTTTCATAAAAAACTGCCATGATTATAAACAATGGCACAAAGAATGCTGAGTGAGCTGATGGATGTTTGTGTAAAAAAATTAATTTCTTGACCATATTCTTTAAATTTTATTTTACTTTTTCAGAATTATTCAAATAGTGACTCGTCTGTGTTTCTGTAAATTATCATGTATTTTAGATTTTGGTTCGACAACATGGACTTCAGTCGCAACTACACCATTTGCTGTTGCCCTCCGTTTAGAAAAAAAAAAAAAGAGACAAATCAGTGTCTGCAGTTGATGCCTATCAAAATGCTGTAATACACATTCTCCTCTAGTAGGTGGCAATAATGTCAACATTACCAGCATCAAAGTTTAACAGAAGAAGATTCCCAGAGCGGTTAAAGCAGTGTAAGAGCAGCTGAAACACGAACCTCATTCTCTCAACTAAAACGTTCTTCCGCTTACATTTAAGGTTTATTGGAAACAGACCCACTCTGAAAAGTGTTTGTCACAAAAAAATAGATATTTGCTTGGAGGTGTTAAACACAGCTGGAAGTCTCAGTGCTTCCAAAATACCTGGGTAAATGTAATAATGCACATATAGAGTAGTTTTTTATAGGTGATAATAGATGTGTTATTGAAATCTCATGACATAAGATCTCCTAGTTTTAAACAACCACAATTCTCACATAGTTAGCATCTGACTTTGTTTGGTCGCTATTGGCTTATTGTCCAAAATACAAAAGTGTGTATCTTTCGTATCTACATAGATACTTCATCGTATTTATATTTTAGACTCATATTTTTAAGTAAGAGAGGAAGTTGTTCTTGAATGATGGACAAGACCAAAACATTGCAACGCGTTAGCCCTGGCAATGTGAATGCTGCTAACACTTTGCCAATGTTTGCTAACTGGCAAACTGTTAGCTGCTGATGACACTGAAGTTAGCATCTGCTTCTTTTTGTATAATCATCCCGTTTTTTTTTGTAATCTGAATGTGTTATACCCCAACAATCTGCTAGAAAATGTCCCATAAGGTGGACACTATTATATTTAAAACTATGCCTTTTATCAGTCAGTGACCACATACCGTACATTACAGTTACCTTATACAGTTTAGTTTGTTCAGAACTGCTTTCCATAAAGTGTTGTCTACAAAGTGTACGGTGCTAATTTACACCCCCATGTTCGATTTTACAGATCAGGGTCTCAAAAACAGCATCCTCCTCCTTCGTGGTGTTAGATCAATCATCCCTGCGTCGCTCTCCGTCATCGGTGTGTGTGTGCACTGTGGTGTGACTCAGTGTGAGGTCAGTGCTGACCTCAGCAATCTATGTATATTAATGTTCCATGGTAGCAAATCTGCTCATCTGGCTGAGGGAGCTACTGTATTAATTAAAAACCTAGCGTCGGGTACCAACAACAAGGCAATAAAAAGTTATCTTTTTAAAAAACAAAATTTTTTCCCGTCAATTCAGTTTCACTAATCACATGTCAGAATGATAATTTGGACGTTCTGGACTTTTCTGCTATAGCATAGAATTACACAGTGCTTCCCCTCCTCCACCTGTTGCTGGAAACCTGATTGAAAGAAGGCTTTTGCCCAACAAATATTATGACTGGAAGAAAATGTACTTGGAAATAACATGAAGTTGGACATGGTGTTGCAATTAAAAGAGTGACAGCCGTTACTCTTAACTCTGTTATAGACTCTTATGGCACTGTTTTACAAGCTGACTACCAGAGCAATAGTCCATCTAATAATTAAAGAGTTGACTTGTGTAATTCAATAACGTGTGGAATTACAAAAATGCTTCCTCCCCACGCCGATTAGCACACACTGATGTAAAGTTAATGATCAAAACACATCTATTATTCGCTTTTCAGTAGCTAAATATTGGCATCATTTAGCTTTTCTCTCCTTTTTTTTAGAAGACTTTACTGAATACACCACAATTATTAAAGTTTTTCAAGGTAGTTTTCTGTGCAGAGAGGTTGGACTTAATCTCACAGTCAAAGTTTAATTCTGGTCTGTTCGAAGCATTTCCAGCTGGAACATCTCTGAAAGTCGTCAGTGCAAACCCAGCGGCAGCTTGAGGAGGATTCCTACAAAGAACCCGCGGTAGACCGAACATCGTGTAACCTAAACAGTCGCTGCAGCCGAACCATCCTGGTTGTTGTTAGTCTGACGAGTTCAGCTCCTTGTACGGGCATATGCTGTCAAACAGGAAATGGAAAGATTTATTGGAGTTGTTTAAAATGGGGTCCAAACTTACTGCAAGAGCCCAAAGATCAGAAATCAGACCTCGAGTTTCACACAGCAAGGTCGTGATATTGTTTTATCACTCGGGGGACGTCGAAACGGGACACTGCATCTTCAGACTATTGATAGTAATTCATGTCACACTTTAAGGTTTCTGGGATGCCTGCCGAGAAGTAGGTCTTCCATTTTTACGCAAAACACTGTCACAATAGCCCATTTTATGAAGATTTGTTCACTCTTTCTTCTTTTTTTTTTAGCTGAAATAGACGGTCATAAACTAATAAACTAACAGCCAGGTAAAAAAAACCCAGTTGTTTTCTCACACATTTTAGGACACCACAAGTAGCACGCAACCACATCGGTCAAAATAAATGATAATGGGCTGACGGCTAAGTTAACTTAGCATGCTAAGATAAACTTTTAACATTCCCATACGTACGGTAATTTCCTAAACCTCTACACCATGAAACAACCTTTATATTTTACCGCTGGACCTGCAAACTTGAGAGATTATGAGGAAATTGTAAACTAAAACTAAATTTTAGATTTGTGTTGTTAAATCTAATCACTAAACATTTCTAAGATACTCACTAAACTACAACGTAAATAGCAAGTCACGTTTCACCTGCTTCTGTTTCCTAACAAGCAACAGTAGGTAAGACATAATGAATACATAACCGAAACTTATGAGCCACACCGGTCACTGAAGATCAGAATTTATCAGCTCTGATTAGTGGTCAAATATTGAAAAACCTGATTTTATATGCAGTAAAACTAAAAACTACCACCATTTTCAGTCTATAAATGCATTGGTTAAAACACCTGTTCTTTGATTAACTTTTCTGAGTTTGGTAAAAACCAGATGGAGTTTAGGGACAAGAGTTTGATCTTCTGCCCTTGTCCTAGAGCAAATATGACTTGATGAATAAAGGCAATTGTCTTTATTTTGTAGAGGATTCTAAACTATTTCCTTTGCCAATGAACCTGCAGCACGTCTTTTAATCTTCGACGAGTTATTTCGAAATCAGTTGAGATCAGCTGTTGCTAAGACGTGGCTGTAAGAAGCAGTTTGTGAGGTTTGAACAGTTTACTGGCGCTACATGTTGCTTCATCTGCATTTTTTTACCGTGCTCCTTCAGTTCATGTCACGAGCTGCGTTTCTATTACAAATGTTCAAAGTCAATGTTCTGCTAAAGTTGAAAAAAAAAAAACAACACAAGTTTGTAATTGTGGTGTTTCCATTAAATAAGAAACACGATTAAAATCCCACGTGAATAAGTTTGTTTATGCCAAAAGTTGTTAAAAATCATGCCAGGCCATCGCCCTGCTACCACTTCCTGTCGTCTTCTTCGTCTTTTCCATCAGTAGTAACATCTAGCTGCTGATCATGTTGCAGGGTATGATACTGTTGGATCTGGTCGTTTTGATTACCTGCAGTTGTTTGCCGATCGTGTCTCGATTGGTTTTGTCTGTTTTGATTATCTACATCTTCAGTTTGTTCACCGATCGTGTCTCGATTAGTTTTGTCTGACTGGATGTAGTGGACCGCGTTGCTTCTGCTCCTCCATAATAACACTGGAAGCGAAAGGAGGAACGTCGTGTCCGTGTCGTTTTTCCCCTTTACAGGGTTATCAATCACGTGACTCGCGTGATGTGGAAAAAAATGTTTCCATCGCAGTTTTGCCAAAAATACTAATTTTGATGCAGCCGAAAAAACAACTTATTTTAGCGCAAAAGGTTTTTAAAATTTATATATTAGTTTTTTTCTGAGTTTTTTTCCGAAATTATCTTGTTTCTATTGAGCAAATTTATTATTTAATTCCAATTTGCACAACCATAAGGTCAATGGAAACGCAGCGACAGTCTCTACTTCATGCTGTTCCTCCAAAATACAGGCTGGAATATTAAATTGTGTGAGACAAGGTCTGGCAGCCAAGTGTTAGGTATTCGTTTTGAGATTGACACTCACAGATCACAGAAATTGTTTTTTTGTTGTTATTGTACGAACTCGCTCACTACAATACCTACCTCGACAATTTGAGAACAAAAGATAGCGGTACTAAACTGAGAGCCACCCTGCTGCTTAACGTCAGTGGAGTTCCTCCCTGACACTCTCATATCTGCAGAGAGGCGGCCGAAGAAATGGTGACGTTAAGCAGATCCTCCGTCTGGAATGGCCGACGTCCTAAAGGCAACAAGAAGGGGCTAAACTACATGAAGTATGACTTGTAGTCTGGAGTGTTTCAGCTTTAATGTGGAAAGTGATTCTCCCCTCTCCATCTGCTGCAGTGAAATGTTTTCATGTTTTCTCACCAAACTGATTTCTGCAGGAATTTGGTTGGGCCGCAGCCTGACCTCCTCGCAGATCATTCATGCTTTAAGACAAAAACAATCAGCTTTATGCCGTGTTTTATTGCTTTGTCTTACCTTGTCTGCTTGCTCCTCCTTACGCCTCCTGCCCTGGTGTCTGCCACCCGCTCGGTCAGAGGCTTGTGTCTGCCACGCTCTCCGTCTGCAGGGAGGAAAATGGAAACAGAGGAAAAGAGAGGCTGAATCAGAGCGCTGCACAAATTTGTTTCTGCATTCCAGATGCATTCCTCTAAACCTTTTATTACGTCACCCATAAGAGATATTCATAACAAAAAAAAATGGTTCTCTCTTTTAGAGAGAATAAAGAAAAACATTTTCCCCACATGTAACAGAGAAATTTAGCTTTTAGTGACAATAAAATGTAGGTTTCGGAGCTGTGTTTTAAAGAATCAGTGTAGAATAATCCAGCTGAAATCTTAAAATATTTAAGACTCTATTCAGAAACAGACATTTAATTTAACTCTGACTCACCACGATCAACTTTAAGAATATTTCATGGCGTTCAGAAAGTGTGAAATCCATAATGATTCTCTAAATATGCAAAAAAGCAACAGAAGGCTTGTTCTTGGCCCAAGTGACAGTCTTATTTTCGCCCCATGGCGCCCCCTAGGTCATGTCACCCACAGTAGAAAGCCACAAGAGAGAAGAAGTAAAGCACACGGCCAACTTTATTTTTAAAATATATTTTCCAGGGACATGATGCCATTTTATAGTGCAATCACATAACTAAATACCTTCAGTTGTATTTCAAAAACTGTCTTTGAATCATAGCCGTATCTGACACCTTGAAATTGGCCACTGTCTCTTTAAGAAGCTCCAACGCTCTCCGACACTTCCCCCTTCTGCATGTCATGACAATACTCCTCCATGATGCCGTTTGTAACCGTTCTTAGGAGCGTCGGGCTGAGAAGTAGTTCGTATGACGAACTCGGCAGACATGCAGTTCCGTTTGCTCATCGCTGCTGCCGCTAGTCTGTAGGACTTTGCAGCAAGAAGCAAAGCTTTCGGTAAAGAGGAGGCGCTTTGTGAGAGCAAGTTTTCAGCTGAATGGCTGCCACAGGAGATTCAAGGATTTCTCACACAAGCATGAATGAATCAAGGCAACACTCCAGGTAACTTGTAATGTAGTTTTAATGTTACCACATTACAACATGATGTAGAGCTCAAAAAAGTTGATATTACCCACCATTTAAAATGGAAGTATTTGAAATCTGAAGATGATGATAGGAATAAATACAAAGCAAGTGCATATTTAGACTAAGCTTTTGTAAGGCTATACGGATTTATTTTTGCTTCCTGTTCACACTAAATAAGTGCAAAGCAAAGTGGAGAACAAGAAAAGAAGCTGATGCCTGTTTTGGCAACTTAAGCCTAATGGGAGTCAACTTTCAGTAAGAGCACAAAAGCATTTCCCAAAATGTCAAACTGGCCCTTTAGGTTTCTCTTCTCTCCGCGCTGACACATACGTTCAGCTTCTCTCCTCCAACTTCTCTGCTTTCAGATTCATTCGTAAAGCATGTGTGACTCTGCGCCTCCGTCCTCGGCTGCCTCTGATAAATGGACCAATTACCGCGCATCAGTAGCTCCACCAAGGAAGGGAATCCCACCCGTTATAAATCAGGGCAGGATGCAACATTAAAGCGTCATTACAGAGAGGGATCCATTAACAAAACCTCAGCAGCAACACCGGACCAGCCTCCGGGCCAAAAACATTCACGCAATGTTAGAGCTGCTTAGGGAATAACAAAGGCATAAAAAAATTAGAGATGTTAGAGGAGCACTTTTGATTGAGACAATATGCTGAATGGCTACTTTGTGATATAAATATGATTTCATTGTTCACAGACAGAGAATGGGAATATATAACCCACTGTTTGCTTTGGGTCTTTATCAATTGAAGTTGATATATGGCCAATTTGAAAGCTTTCCTAAGAAAATGTGCAAATCATGTCATCTAGAACAGAGTGAAGGGAGCACCTTTCCCTTTGACCTCTGAACCTTAAGGATACATGGAAACTGGTTGAACTGGTTTCTACTGGTCCGATACGGGGTAATACATTGAAAAGAGAATGTGTGTCAGACTTCAGACTGGGCTTACAGTGGCAATAACCCAGGGTGGCAATTTTTCGGGGGTACAAAAGATTTGTCTTTTTTTTTAAAGAATGCGTGTTTTGCAATATTGTATCTTATATAAACTCTCAAGACGATATCAGGTGAGTTCTATTAATATTTTAGTGTTTCTATAAATTCAAACAATATTCAATGATTTGAAAATAATGAAGATATTTTTTAGTGAATTGGGCACCAAAACTGGCTCCAGCCCAGAGGCCTAAATCCTTGTGAATCCGTGAATCCCTGCTTAGCACACACAAAGAAAACATTCTTAGATGCACAAGCACACGAGTCAAGACAAGAAACAAGCAGCGTTGCTCAAAAAATAACGCAAACCTTTAAGTAGCTCAAGGTGGGAACCTGCTCGTCATTGCCCAATATGTTTTTTCCCCCTTCTAAACACATTTGTTCACTTACTTATTGCAGCATAAGGTGCTTTTATTGTTCCTAAAAACTCTACAAGTCATTCTGAGGTCTGTGCAAACGCACTTATCCCTATTATTATTGACTTTGACCTTTTCTCCTTGGAGATGAATTCACGTGACAGTCACATGATCATAACTGGTTCACGTTGTATTTGTTCAGGTCTTGTGCAAACGAACAAACACAGAGAGCATGGCACGCATCAGACCATAATGACGTTTGCTCTCTCGTGTCTGTACTTTGGCTGGTAACCAGGTGAAAACGTTGAATTAGTCGAGCAGAAGTGCGTCGATGTTTCCTGGCGCACAGAACCGCAACGCTCCAATCGCGTATTCTTTTGTTTTGCATTACAAAACTGCTAAAAATATATATATATATATATATATTCATAGGCACAAAAACAAGCAAGCTAAAATGTGGTTAATCTTTTAAGCTTCTGTGTGTTTAAAAAGGAAGGCTATGTTGTAAGCTGAGTGGGTTGGGTGCTCAACCAAAGACTCTTCAAACAGACTGGGAGTACTGGGAGCAGTCGTCGTTCCTTGGACATAAAGGCAATAAATTGATCTACTGACACGGAAGTTAATATACTTTTATTTTTAAATTAAAAAAAACATCATTGTAGTCTTCACATTGTGCAAAAGAAAACGAAATAAAGAGGTGTTGCCGACTGATGATGCTCTCATATTCTTTTTAGATCAGTTCACTGCTGCAAAGGCAAAAAAAACGAGAACATAAAAAAAATGGAGGAGATGGCAAATTATTCCTCGAAGAAAAGAAGAAGCTGTTGAGCTTAGTTTCTGAATGAACAGTTTCGCATCATCGCAATTATCAAGATCACGGGATGAGAAGCGAAGACAACACGGACGTGTAAGCGCATTTCTTGAATTGATTTTCTTCGACTTGGCGGTTTTCGTTCCCTCCTTTGACGTCGGCGAAGCGCCTCGAGCCGAGCTGCGCGGAGAGGAAAATCCATTTCCCTCCCATGTTCCAGCCTTCTGCTTCCCATCCCTCCCTCTGGGGCTGACAGGTGTTCATTGAAGGAGCAGAACCCGTCCACACCTCCCACGCTTGCCCCAGTATTCTCTGCCCTGCTGCTAAGACCACTGAATCAATGTGACCCCCTCCGTCATCCTTCCCTTGCCATTTGGAGACCTTTTTTTGAACCTCCTCCCCTGGGACCTCAGGGGGTCTGTGTTCATCTCGAGGCCCTCTGCTGATGTGATTATAGCTCAGGGTGTTGCTGACTTAAAGAGTGATTAAGCACGGCTGGAAATATCCTGGCGGAGATATAATTCCTGACCTGTGGAGAGAGTGACGATCATTCGCGTTCTGCTACGCACGCCGCCTCCCTCTCTTTATTTATACCTCTTCTCTGTCTTTACGCTGTGCGAAAGGTACGGCAGCCAGGCAGGGGGTGTTCTGCCCTCCGCCGTGCCCAGGGTGTGAAATCGGAGCGTGATAATTAAAAATGTGTCTCTCGCTAAGCCATCTGGACCCTGGAGAACAAGTGATTAACCTGCAAAAGGTCTACAGGGATGGCAAAGAGGAAGGAAGCAACTGCTCCGCAGAGTTATCTTAAGGCTCCTTTAAAGCCTTGTGAATACTAAATTTGCTGTACTTGGAAATCTTTCACGCTTTTTTCATTTGTCTATGGCTACAACGACGGCAGATTTTATTCAGAAACAATCACTTCCTGCTTTCAGACCAGCAACCAGCAGAAAAGTGGTTCTACTTTGCTTCCTACTGAAATACAGTATTTGTCTCTAAGCTGCGATGCAGGGGCTGGTTTTAACACAACTGTATCAGTCCAAATGAGGATCACTAATTTGTTATATTTGGATATGTAAACATGAATTCACCTGAAACCAAAATCCAGACATCCACGTCAAACACATCCCTTAGTTTTGTGCCTCTTAAACTTTTTCCACATTTTGTCGCCTATCGACCGCAAACTTCATAGTGTTTTACTAGGACTTTATGGCCAAAACCAACAGAAAGTAGAGCAGAACTGTAAACTAGAAAAGCTTCTAAAACATTGGAAAATACAGACTACATGTGTCTACCAACTTTGTACATCTGGAAACTTATTTGCGGAACTTAATTTCAATCAGACTGGATTATGAGTCGAGTCTTATTGACTCGTAGTCCACAAATTTTGACTGGACCTTTATAACTCCGGGTTTAGACGAAAGCATATACAAAGGTGTGCAAATTGCAGCAGCTTGCGTCCCATAGACTGATTTTTTGTGTAGTTGACCAAGTGCAGTTTCATTTTTAGAAGGCACAGCTATTACTGGGAAATTAAGATCGTCTTGCAATTGAAAATGTTAGGTACAACACAATGTATTCGTCTTTTGGTTACCAGGTTTTTGTAACAGATGCAACAAGGTGCAAACGGGCAGCAAACATCGAAACCCAACTTAAAAAGTTAACGACACATGCCCTTTGGCGAGAGAGTGGTATGTCTGACGCTGGTCGCTGCAGATAGATGCTAGCCTCCCCAACTCCTCCACTGTGAAAAATGAATCAGTCAGTGAATTCACACACTGCTGACTGACTTCCTTCTGCTTACATGTTGCTGCGGTGAACAATAATAAGGCATGATTATCTTATAAAAGTATCACAGCTTCCAACTTCTGGTTTAGCTGAAGAATGCTGGGTTAGGGAGTGTAGCAGACATAATTTGCTCTCTGGGTGAACCAGGCTGCCGTAGATTTATTTATTTTTTTGGTCATTTGGAAGAAATTTCCATTTCATGAGCATCGCAACAAAAGATTTCTCCTAACCTGAAAATAGGCGTGACTGCTGCAAAATTTCTAGAAGTGCTACATAGCTGACGCAGAAATTACTCAGTAATAAAATTACTGAAACTCATGCTACAGTTTGCAGACACTGTCTGTGCTGATGAATCACGAGTCAGATATTTGCAATGTTTGGTTCCAGCGGCACAGCAGTTCAACCTATTTTCTATTAATTTAGCCAATGTAGGTCTAAATTTGTGGTGAGACATGATAAAAATTATCTAATTAATTTAATTTTGATCAAGTACATTTCTATCAAATGGTTGTACTTCCTGGTTTTCCAAATAAACCTGGGAAAACCTTCTAAGGTTTCCTAGCTAGCGTTAGCTACAAGATTGTTATAGCTAACGCTAGCTGTGGTTTCTGAAAACTGTACACTTGTGCATTACCGCCATCCAGTGGTCTGGAGTTTGTACAATGTGTCCTTTTGTTTTAAAGTATTTGAATATATTTTGTGGGGTTTTTTTTATCCCTGTATTTATTACTGTTTTTGTGTATTTTGCATGAAAATGTTGATTACATGCATTTTCCCAATATTGACCCAATTTTAAAAATAAACAAACTTCATGCTTGAGAAAGAAATGCTACAGATGGTTTAACAAATTAAATTAAACGCACCACTATTTTAAAATGTTATTTATTCTGTAATTTAAGTAATGAAATTGTACATGTTAAAATCACAAGTCAAATATATGAAAAATATATACCAACATACTATATGGAAAGGCATGAAAAAAAACGGGAAAGAAACGGGAGTTACTTTATATATCCCTGACAAAGACGAACTAAAACTTAAGATTTTTTTATGAATGGAAGTTACTATGTAAAAAAAATACCAGCAACAATGCCTGAACATGTGGTAACACTCACAGGCAGCGTCGTCACAGTGACCGTACCGTCCTCCGTCATGAACCAGCAATAACCACACCATGACGCCCTGCAAGGTCACTCTGAAACCAGAGGCAGCAAGTTGCTCACTGACTCATCTAAAGTCAGATTTACTGAGCTGAGTGAGGATATAACCAACGAGATGCTCCAAAGTGGCTTCACCACCGACTGCAGTCAGAAGAAGTGACTTCAACCTGACCTCCAGAGTTGTCAGGAAACTCAAGACAATATTGACTACAGAATGTAATACAGCACGGCCACCTGCCCTTGAATATGAGAAAGGGACACCTGTCCCTCGTGTGCACAGAGCGGTGGGACAGCGAGAGCCAAGCTGTTAGGTTGTTATACGCTGCAGAGGTCATGCTGGGAGTGACACTGAGCCTCCTTCACTTTCAGAGCTTTGGGACTTGAGCAGCAGGCAACGGCTTCACGTTTTAAAAAGTTAGACCTGCTGTAATCTTCATAACGGCTTTAAAAACTCTTGAAGGTGAAATGCTTCAGAGGATGTTTTCACACCTGGTAGTTCGGTAGACTCGGTTCGATTAGGGACCAAAATTGCAGCACCTGTTGCATTTTCGGATGGCGTGGCTTGCTTGTGAAGCGAACCACACCCTTTGAAAAACCTGTTCCCAAGTACCACAGAAATAAATTACACAACAACTTCTGAAGAAGACATGAGCGCCACTTCCTCCTTCACAAAATGTAAACAAACACGGAGAGGCGTCAAATTCTACCAGCTGTAGAATTTCTCTTTTGTCTTTAGTAAAAGATTACAAGCCATTTCTAGACTCTCACGTTTGTTTTGGTTGTATTTACCCAGAATGTAGTCCACTTTCTGTTTTTGGAGCATTCTCCAAACCTCTTGGCATCCTCATGTTCACTAGGAACTGAAACCTAGGTTTGTAGGCGGACCAGAGTTTGCTTTTTTTTTTGGTCCCCAAACGAACCGGACTTTCTAGGGAAACAAACTAGAGTTCGATTAAAGCGGACTAAGCAGATGTGAACGCACCCTAAAAGGAAGGAGTGCTTTTACGATAGTTGATGTCCACACAACTTCCCTGTTAGCTAGCAACATGAAACTGATGGTACTATCGCATCGACTGTAGGCAATGACATATATTAATTAGCTGTAGACTGGAAAATTGTTGTCATCAATCAATCAATCATCAACCAATCAAATTGTATTTGTATAGCAGGTTTCAGCAACAAGGCATTTCAAAGTGCTTTACATCATAAAAACACAAAGTCAACAAAATCACATTTTGCCGTGATTACACATCAGATTATTGATTTATGTTTTATGATTTTAGTTCAAGAGCAACTCTAAACAGCTGGGTTTTTAGTCTAGATTTAAAGGAACTCAGTGTTTCGAGTTCGAGTCAAATTTTCGGGTCACAATTAGTGTAAAAAACATGAAAACCATGGATCCTGCTGCCTTATTCCACCGGTTAAGGCTAATACTGATGACGTAATGGTATAGGGGACATGTTAAGAGACATATTTAGTCTCTTAACACCTCTTAAGATTCATTTCAACATCACCGCTTATCTGAGTATTTTTGCTGACCATGTCCATCTTTCATGACCACATTGTGCCCGACTTCTCAAACCTGAAATCCTCTCAACCAAGTTTCTTGAAGATGACGATGAACCCACTTGTACGCCGACGGCTTCCAAAGTGATCAGACCTCATCCAATCCAGGAGAACATCTTTGAGAACCCATCGCCATGCATGTCAGTCTTTTTTAAGAGTACTTCCTCACTTCCTTCTCTTGTTTTCTCTGCCTCTTGGTCACACCAGCTCTCCCTCGCTCCTTCGATTTGCCTGGACACCTGTGCCACCCTCAGCGTGCCACGCCTATCCTGCCGGCTGCATGAACGTGCATGTGAATATCACACGCGTCTGTGTGCTTGTGAGTGTTTTAGGTTAATCTAGGTCCCGCAGGCAGGTGGGTGGGGAGGGGGGCCAGGAAACGGTGCCTCCGCTGGGAGTCAGGCAGGCAGCGGGGTGGAAAGTCATTGCTCCAGGGAGCCCAAATGTGTTCTGTTATGTTTATTAAATCAAACATGTGCAGCCTGGTGTGGGGCTTCTTTGTTGCATCCAAGCAAGTGACAAAGGAATGTTTTTTTCTTTCTCTGAAATATTGACTGCAGATGACGCAGAAAAACACAAAAACAAAGGTGGAGCCAGATATCACTGCTCTTTTTTTTTCTCCTCTTCAAATGCTACCCAGCAGTTTGTTGCGCTCACTGAAACGACGTTTAGCTTTGACTTCCTTCTGTGTGACAGATTAGGTTTCAATCAGCCTTGTTTTTGGTTCGCTGCGCTCCCTCTGCTTCAGTTGTCACGAAGAGCGCAAACAGGATGTCTCTGCATTTGGTTTGAGATGTTAGAGTCATTACAAACGTCAGGGATGGCTCGGTACTGCAGGGAGAGGCGATCGGACCGTTTCAGGCTCCGACTTGCGGACTAACCGGTGTGGATACGTTTGAGAACTATTTCAGTCCACGGTGACGGGGAATCGCTTTGACTTTTTCATTTGTTATAAGTCCAAAGCTTTGGGTTAACGTGTGGTCTGAGTGTTAACCGACTTTGGACAAATTTTTAGATTGTCATGAAACTTTTATTTAAGAATTAGATTAGATCAGCCTTAGATCAGGAACCGGGCAACAGAAGACTTACAGGACGTTGCAAAAGCCCACATGTGAGGTTTTCTGCACTTTGCCACATCACAACCACAAACCTTAAGGCAAACTGTTTTGAATTTCATGTTTCCATCAACACACAAGGCGTTGAATGATTGCTGCGTGGGAAGAAAAGGATTGCTTTCAAACATTTCTACAAATTCAAATCTAAGAAAGATGTGTCGTTTTGTTTTGTCTTTGCAGCAAAATGAAAGGCCTGATGCGACTGGCTGTCCGCGGTTCAGGGGGAGAGGTTGCTGCGACGTCAGCGACTTAATGCGATCTCACAGCTTTCTACTAAATGGAAGCTGATTGCATCTGAATTTGAATGAATGCAAAATGACTGTGATTCTGTCAATGCAACTGGAATGATTTAATGTATAATGTATATTTTTATTTTTGGGAGAAAACCCCCCAAAACAAAGCATTTTGAGACATTCGTTGTGAATCAGAACTGTATAAATAAACCAAAGGAACTGAATTGAAATTTTTGCCCCCCCCTTTTTTTCTTCTTTTTTGGAAAATAGTTCAGACATCTTTAGAGTGAACTGCCATTTTCAAGGCTTGCAACTGAATCTCACCTGGATTTAGGTCAGGACTTTGTTTAGGCCCTTTCAAATGCGTGACTATGCTTTGATCTAAATCATTGCATTGCATCTTTTCAGGTTTTCTTCCAGGATCAACCCATGTTCAGCTCCATCCAGCTTCCAACTTCAAGCTTTAACCAGCCTCTGTGCCGCCGCCTGCAGAAACTCCTTTCCCACAAAATAATGCCGTCACTGTCAAGTTTTGCTGCGTATTTGGATCAAATGTAAAAACCGGAATCTCACGATGAAGATGAAGGCGACACACAAAAACAAGAAGCGGAGCGAAAAGAGATGAGACAGGACCTGAGGAGAGCAGCTGGAAGGGAGTAATGAACAGCAAGAACTGACAAGGAGTGAAGAAAACAGGCTGACATAACGGCTAGGGAGGAGATTAGTGACATGAAGCAGGTGAGAACAAATCAACAGAGTGCTGTGTAGCAAGACGAGGACCTAAATGAATGAAGGAACTTATTTCCCAGAGATTTAATGCATTTAAAATGACGCCGGGACTCGAGACGTGACCCGAAGAACTTGAGGCCTGGCAACCGTAACCCTAAAACTACAGATATAGATCAGACGGTCTAAGTTGAAAGTTGGTGAGATAAGTCTTTCTCTCTCAGTTTAGACTCAAAAGAAAATTGTTGTCTCATAGAGGACATAACCAATTAATCACATGATCAATTAAAACGAGCTTTTCCTCTTTTCTCTCTTTCTACCAAAAGCTGGATGACGAAAGTCTTGAGTCAACATCAACTTTGTTCACAGAGACTTCATAATTCATTTTATTTATCGTTTCTGTTGTCTTGTTAATCTATTTTGGATATTTGAAATGTCTTCCAGGTCCAGAGTTTAATCTTCACTCTAATTTAAAGCTTACTGCAGAATGTGTTCTTGCGTTATTTTGCCGTTATTATATCACTTGAACACGTCAGAAACAACAATGTTCCCGTTTAAGGCAATAACTTCTGGGACAATTTATCGTCCAGGAAACTTTGTTGCTATGCCAGGTCTGGTCTCATATCATAGCTTTAGGATGCTTCAGTGGAGAATGAGTGGAAGTGTAGAAATCCACGTTAACTGCATCTTCACTCGGATTCAGCTACTAGTTTTTAAACCTTTATGTTTCTTTCTGAACCCTTTCATCGTCACAGGGTAAAGTCGACTACTCTTCAGAAAACCTCCACTGTGAGTATGTACAAAGAGCACTGAGCACAAATGCTGAAGTGGCCCGAGCCGCAGCATCCTGTTCATCACCCCCCACGCCGTCCCTTCGAGGACCAAGACTTCTCCTGTGGTTTCCACAGCAACATTCGCACACACAGTCTTCAGGACTTCTGTTTCCTCAAACTGGTGGCTTTTTGCCTCTCTGTTGTTCTTTTATTTTAAAGTGGACATCTATTCTGACAGTCAAGAGGTCAATCATTTTCTTCATCCCGTCTGCGTTCCGTCTGTGACATTTGACCCCTCTCACGGTGCCGATCGCTTCCTGGGCTTGTTTACCGCGGGTCTCCTCCGGTCTGAACCCCCGGTGAGTCCGAGGCCGCCGTTTGTATTCTAGATGCGCTCCGGCCCGCCTGGACGTGAGCGCTTGAGTAATTTATGACTCACGGCTTGCGCTCGCCGTGGGCCCCGTGGAAAGCAACACCACTGGGCCGACTTAACGCGAGCAGAGCTCGACGAAGCCTTCGTGACGAAACAGAACGGAGGCAGGGGTTAGGGTGGTGGAGGGGCTGAAGAGGCACGTCTGCGTTTTGTTGTCTTGGATTTCTGACAGTCGTGCGGTGTCTGCTGAGCGACGTAGGAAACCAACCAAACAACCAAACAACCTCCTTCTCCTCCTTGTCTGGACATCCGCCTGGAGCTGGTGTGTGGTCAACGCGGTTCTTCTCACCAGAAAACCTCTCACTATGCCTGAACCCAACACACTGCCGTTTCTACCTCCATCCCCAGAAGCAGATGTTCCTCTGGCTTCACTTTCTAAGGGCTACCCAATGGTGAGGGGAGAGAAAGAACGAACGAAAGAAAGGGGAGTCCATTCTTTATTTCTTTCTCTCCTCCCACCTCCCCGTCGCCGATGCATGGAGAGAGGAGAGACGTCGCCAGGGCTCAAAGCGGGGAGAATTTGACTGATTTCATTGGGACTCCATGATGCCGACCAGCCAGTGGCATCAATCTCAAAACGACAGCACGGACACGAGGAAGCCCTCCTCTTCCTCCTCCTTCTCCTCCTCCTCCAGAACACAACCTGTTTTGGTTCAAATTTACCCACATACCACTTTTTAAAAAAAGAGAGAGAAAGAAGAAAACATATTTTTAAATTCCTACCTTTCTTTAGGTTTTTTTTCCTCTCTTTTTCTTAGCGAAGCCCCCACGCATCCAGCGCTGTGGAGTAGTATCCACACACTCCGTTGGCGAGCGAGGCGAGGCGAGCAAAGTACATCCACACACACACACACACACTTCTCCCTCCGTATCTCTCTCTCTCTCTCTGTTTCTCTCTCTGTTTCTGCTCCAGCTGAGATCCCCGCTGCCTCCCTCCTCTCCGCTTGCCGAGTCTCCACCCTCCGGCTACAACCCGCTCCGGCTGCAAGACGCTGTAAGCCGCCGCTCTTCCTCCTCTCTCCCTCTCTCTCTCTCTCTCTCCCTCTCTCTCTGTTTCTTTTCTTTTCTTCCTAATCGGAAACGCTCGCGCTGTCTCTCAGAGGTCCACCGGAAGAGCTCACGCGGCCTGCATAAACAGTTGCTGTAAACAAGATTCATACCGGCGTGTTGTTGATTTAAGTAACATCATTTTTTTTTTTTAAAAGAAAGAAAAAAAATGATAACCTCAACAACATCCTGTGTGGCGTGCATACTTGTGCCCCTGCCAAAGCGGAAGCTTTTAATCTTTTTAATCTACTTCCATGTCACAGTGAAGCTACAATAGTTCATAATAATACTAATAATAAAAAGAGAGAGAGAGATAGAAGTTGAGACAGAAAGCAGCTGTACATCTGGATGCTCTGCTGGCCACGTTGATTTGAAATCATCTTGATCGAGTGTGCAGTTCTTTGCTGTATTTTTTTCCCCCAAAATAATTTTGTTTCGCCTTAAAACGCCCGACTTTAAAAAGTAAATCTTGCTCTAGTTTCTAGTGCAAATATTTTACCACACTTGAAAGTAACTCGCAGGTTTCAGCAAGAAGTAGGAGCTTGTTTCAAGTAAATAGTTCCTTAATTTTCCATTAGCAGGTTATTTCACTTGTACGGAGACATTTGAAGTGAAATGACGTGCCAGTGGAACTGATACGTTTTCATCAAGCCTGTCTTATTTCAAGTGTACTAAAATATTTGCACTGGAAACTAGACAAAAACCACTGTTGCATAAAACAAGACAAAGTTGCGCAAGAAAATGGTAAAGTAGAACAAAGCCTTTTTTCAAAAAACACTCTGAAAAGTGTGGTGTGCACTTGTGTTGCGCAGCGTACAGCCAACTTCGTCTCCACCAACAAACGTTGCTCATTCTGAGTCAGATTGGATGGACACTCTTTGAGTCCTGATGCTTCATTTAATCTAGCTTTGGCCTTTGACTAGACCACACTAGTGTGTGCTTTGATGGACAGCAACATGTTTCGGTCTCATGCTCGAGTCTTTTGCAAGTTTTCCTCCTGTATTTAGCTCCATCTATCTCCCCATGAACTCTAACACTGTCCCTGCTGAAGAAAGGAAAACCCCACAGCATGCTGCTGCCACCACCATATACGCTCCTGGTGGTGGGTTTTCTGCTCAACTACACTTTTCTTCTAATATCTGTCCACAAATTCTCCCATCTGAATCACGAATCTCGACACGTTGCACGCTCGACAGGAAGGTTCTCCTTCGCTTTTGGTCGCATGTGCTTTGCGCGAACTCCTGTTAAAGCTGAGCAAACCGTCAGATCTTTGTCCAAAATCACTTAACGCAAAAGATCGAACGCAGTGAAACTCAAGCACTCCGAGTACTTCAACATTTCTGTTTTGAGACTCTCTGCAGATCCGCCCGGCAGGAAGCCCCTGGACCCCTTCAGGGACTGAGACTGTGGATCATCAGCGTCCGTCTCATCCTGTCCCTCGCGTCCGCCGCTGTCACATCCTCGCATTCCTTCCCCCAGCAGGCGGCTCGTCCGCTGGTCCGCAGTGTGTCGGTCGATAACAAGGAAAATCTAGAACATCCTTAAGTTTCCCTCCCGCTGTATACTTTTCATTTTCATTTTAGGCCACATTAAGATCACGAATGTGGCAGAATGTCTTGATAAAACTTAACAAACTTTAAAGTATCCATAAAAAGCTACCGCTGCGCACAGTGAGTACTTCCTAACGTTAAACATTACAAATTGCTTCATATTGATGTCATTTGGGGCTATACAGACAACTACTTGGATTTGACTGATAAAATATTACTTTAGCACGCAGCTGTTATGTTGCAGGTTCTATTTGCAGTATGTGTCAGTCTTGATTCAACTTTCTCAATGCATGGAGCCATTTTCGCTCTCAGTCCAGCTAAATAAGACACGATTAGAACCACAAATACTAAGACATTTTGTAAAAGCGAGAACTTCTAATTGTGATTTTTGGATAAATATCTAGGACGGTCGTCACTTTTAAAGAGCCACTACTTCATTTCTATCCTGAGATTTTATAATAAGGAAGGAAAACTTTTGCAAAAAGACCTTGAGAAGATTTTCTTCTATGTAAAAAAAAAAAAAAACGCCACAAAGTTTCAAAAGGCCAGGATTTAAATAGGATTTAAAAGTCAACAGGGAGATAACAGGGGGAACCAGCAAGGAGTGACTGAGTTGATTAGAAACAGGTTGCAGGTGTGAGCAAAGAGAGAGAGAGAGAGAAAGTGGCTCAAGGGGCGAGGAAATTAATTTAACATTAAAAAATCACTAGGCATAAGGAACATGATAAAACTAGAGCACTAGACACAAGAAATAAACTAGAATCACTAGGAAGGACTAAGCTAAAGTAAAACAGAAACAACATTGATCTAATCAAAGAGACGCAGAATAATAATAAGACTAGAATCAACAGATCAAGCCCCAAAACAACCCAAAGATCCAGACAGAAAGAATCATCTTTTCCCTACAGCTCCGGCATAAAAACACCAAATCAGCGAGTGACAGCCTCCGACATTGTGAACGTGAGACAACCCGTCCCCATTTGTCACTTGTGAGACGCCGCGTCGCTCGCCCGCAGCAGGTACGCCCAGCGTGACCTCGTTGGTCTGAGCGTCACGTTCTGCCCGGGTCACACTTTCCTCAGCTCCATTCGTGCGCGCGTCCTCCACCGGGAGGCGTACAGTAGCAGCTCGTCTGGAGAGAGGAGGGCGGCGAATCAACTGAGCTGAGCGTCGGTTCCTCCGGCGACGACAAGGCCTCGGGTCGACACGTCACAGAGTTCCTAGTGTAAACTGGAGCAGGTGATGTTTCGGGTCTTTAATCTAGATTACGGTGCTTGAGCTTTTCCACGCCGCGTCACCACAAACACCGGTGAATTTTATGTGGTAAAACGACACAAAAATGATGCAGGGTGACATTTTGGATGTAATTTCTTTGCTCGGTTTACGTTAAGATGGGTGAAACCTGACATTTTCAAACATTGCGACAGATTCTTATTCGGACTTTGACTGGTCCATGAATCTGATTGGATCTAAACCACTGTTTAAGGTTTTTTTTTTTTGTTCAGTTGAAAGGTGAAATTTGACCCAGTTTTAAATATTTTGCTGCCTAAAATGTATTTTGTTTTTCAGTGCAACCTGGTATGTGGCTCAGTAAAAGCATGATACCGCCACCACCATGCGTTACAGTGAAGATTGTGTGTTCAGGGGTAATTTGCTGGTCGTGTTAGTTTAGAATTTAGATTATGAGTTTTAATTAGGCGCAGACGGAGTTTAGTTAACTTCTGAAGACTACTGGATTTTATTAGCAGGTGTCAGAGTGAAGTGTGGCACATTTTTTATTATTTGTTATGAAAATCATGTATTAACTTCCTGTCACCTCGTTGGTTTCCCTCAATCCAGCTAAATGAAACGGATTTAAAGCTGCAGATGTCACCTGACCTTAATACATTCGTTTTGACGAACAACTACTAGAGAAAATCTGTTGTAATTTTAAAATATAACCAGAAAAAAAAGATCAAAATGGCAATTAAGCACAATTATTCAATAAAAACAACTGAAAAGAAATAGCCACTTTAGTTGTTTATCATTTTAGTCAAACCTATTAAGGTCCATTGTGGAAGTTTCCAGAGAGCCGCTTGCGGCTCCGGAGCCACAGCTTGTAAACCCCCCCGGGTCTGTAACATAGAAACCCATTAAAATAGTTTGTAGTTGTAATACGACGCGCATAGCAACACTTTTGCACGGTGCTGGAGTTCTGCAGGCTGGCTGAGCGCCACCAGAGACAGAAACAGTGAAACGCTTCCCTGCAGAGGAGCCCAATCCAGAGATTTGCTAATTCGTAATCTGATTACTGAGTTTTATTGTCAGATCAAGGATCATCTCCGGACCTTTTGGTGTGACTGCAGCTGTTGAGCTTAATAGGCTGCTCTGCTAAGTGCCTTTAATCCATTTTATTTTTCAGAGCTTATGAAAAAGAAAGAAAGAAACAGCTTGCGGCTTTTGAGTTGCTAATAAAAAGCCCTTATCTTACGACAACGATGTTTTCTTTTTGTTTTGCACGAATGTTTTTGTTTTCCTTTTCTTTTACCTTAATGGTTGAGCACCATCGTTGTATTTTCCGAGGTTTTTCCGCCCCCGTCAGCGGCGTTGTTTTGTTTTGCTTGTTGGAGGAGGCAGATGTTGCGGGCCGGGGTGGGGTTATCATCCAGGCAGGGGGAGGGGCCCCGATTTTCATCTGTGATTTGCAGCCATCTGCCTCCTTCCGAGGCCGAGCAGAGCCGCTCCGTCTGTGCTGTCCCGGTGCCCTCTGGAATTTAAAGAGAGAGAGACAGAGACTGTGTGTGTCTTCTGAGATGCACTGTCACTCAGTTTTCTCTGATAGTGAGGCACATGTAATAATAATAAGAATAATAATAATAATAAAATGCCGATGAGGTTGTAAAAGCTTAAAAACATGTTGGATATGAAACCACAATGCTCCAAACCGAGCGGCACACTGTGAAACAAGACAAACGGCTAGAGGAGGGAGAAAAATGGGTGTGTGTGCGTGTGTGTGTGTGGTGACAGGACCAGAAAAAGGATTTCCCCCCTCTGTGTTGCCATGGAGACAGCAGTGGATGGAGGATGACTGATTTCCTGTACAGCTGTAGAAAGAGGGGAAGAGGTGGAGCCCGGTGAAGTGAGTGAAGCATCCAGGTTTTCTTTGCCTCTGCTGCACCAGAGCATTCTGGGATACGTCTTCTTCCCCAAGTTTTGGAAATTTACCGAAAGGAAGAAAAAAAAGGAAAGAAAGAAAAGAAAAAAAGAGAGAACCTCAGACGTTAATCTGTTCCAGCTGCTGATTGGAGAACAACACATGGAGCTTCTTTTTTTTTCTTTTTAAAGAGAGAAGGGACCTGCAGAAGAACGTTGAAAAAGACGATTGGTCGGCTTTATTGTGAGGGTCAGATCTGACGATAGCGCTTTCTGGAAATGGTTTACAGAAAAAAAAAAGCAACTTCAAACTGTAACGCGTTTTATTTTTCATCACACTTAAGCTTTAGTTTACCAACCGAGAACTGATTCTCTTCATTGTGAAAGTAGCAGCAGAAAATTGTTTCGTGAACAGAGCACAACATGTGGTGTTTTTTCTACTTTTTGCAGATAAAAATCTGAAAAGTGTGGCATGCTTGTATTCAGTCCTATTTGTCCTGTTGCAACTACAATGGTGCGTACACACCAAAAGCGTTTTGAGCGTCAGGCGCGTCTGGTCTACAAGCAGGAGTCTATGTGGCGGCGCGTTTCGAGCGTCTAGCGCTACGTGATTTGAACTGTTAGGAGCGTTGTGAGCGTTTGATGCGTCCAACGGAAAACAGCGGCTAGAGCTGACCCATCTGACGCGCCCTCGACATAGACTTTGAAACGTCAAGCGTCTGCACAAACGTCAAACCTGAAGCGTCGGACCCGTTATTGAGGGGCGAAACGCTTCCGGTGTGTGTACGCGCCATCGGGAAGCAGAGACTGTTTCTAAAAGAAGGAGACTCATGTTTACAGTTTGTCACGAGCCATGTAGAGGACCCCCACTGTGAAACATGGCGGTGGCAACATAAAGCTGCGGGAGTTGCTTCAACAGCGACAGGAGAGCTGGTGAGAGTTAAACAGTTCAATGGTTTAGTTTAGAGAATGTCAATGATGCGTTAGAACGGTTCAGTCAAAGTCCAGACCTGAAAACAGGGATTATTTGGGCTTTATGAAACAAATCTCTCTCTCTTTTGTTAAGGAACATCTACAGCTACATCTACAGGCTTAAAGACATATTTACATTTTGTAGCGGCCCGGTCACTGAAAGAGTCTGTGGAATAAACGATTAGGGTGATGGCAAAGAGGCCTTCCCACCTCAAACACCTAAAACTCATCAATACATTGAAATCAACAAAATACAGAGAGCAGCATGCGAAAAGCTGGCCAGCATTTACAAGAAGAAAACTCTGCTAAATATCTAAATATAGCTTAAATACAAATACAGCACAATTTATGTAACAATATAACTATTGACACAAAAACAGCAGAAAACAACGTACCGATATTTCAGATGTTCTCTCCTTAGATCACCAATATTTATAGAGAGCTGAGCTAAAGTACAGTAGAGGCGACGCAGAAGCCAGTCTGTTGTGTGGTACTCTACTGACACCTTCAGGTCAAGTTTAGTTATTGCCGACGAATGTGTTCCAGCAGAGGGCAGCATAAGCTAAAGAAATATTAGATTTTTTTCCTCTACTTCTTCCTCCTTTCTTTTTTTCCTGAAAGTTAATTATATATTCATTACACACATATTCCAAGTATTTATTGCTGTTAATTTCGATGATTCTGGCTCACAAATAGTGATGTCCCAATTCTGCTTTTCATAAAATTTGAATATTTCATATTCTACTAGTATTTTGCTAACTGCAAGTCAGTTTACTGTACAGCATAATCAATATCAATACTTGTTTGGGGTTCCTTTGTGTTAGTTTTTGTATCTTTGCATCATGGAGATGAACTGTCTGTGGCTCTAGTGAACTGTTAAACCCCAGGTTGGTTTAATAGTGACTTTAAGTAAGATATATGAACTCTCTCAACTCTTCCTTTGCTTTCTGGGACACCAAGTACCAAATTAAATGCAAATTTTGATTTAATCAGAAAGACAAATCAACAGTCCTGTCTTTTTCCCCCATAGCCCAGGTCTTTACCTATGCTGTTGGTTAAAGAATAGTTTATCTGCAGAAATGCAGATGTTGTCCAGTTATGCACATTTTTTTCTTCCAGCTAACTTTCTATTTTTATGCGTGGACATAGCACTTTATGAAAAGCATTGACCCTTTATCAAGTATCCACCTGGTGTAGGGGGGCCAATGATGATCTGCTGGGCAATCATTGACTATGTAGGTAATAATTAGAAGATTTCTGTCAAAAATCATTCTTATTGTTCTTCAGCAATATTCAAATATATCGCTTTAGAGGTGAATTATAAAATAAGTTAAACTTTTTTCAATTGAACGACTAAAATAAATGAACCATTCACTTATACTCTGAACACATTGGGAAATCTGCACAGCGTTAGGTAAATAACAGACAGCAGCTCAATAGTAAGATACATGTACCTGTTTATTAGATGTGAGGAACATTAGTACCAAAAAGGCACAGAGCAGATCCATTATTACAAATTATTTTTTAACAGTATGGTGACAAAAAAAAAAAAAAAAACTCTTCTTTTCCTGCAGGAAGATCCTTTCACAGAAAGGATTACGGGACACACAGACTCTTACAAAGCGTAAGTAAGACCATTTACTAAAGCCAAAGAAGTAAATCACAATGAAATGATGAAACCTCTCAATGACAGGGTTATGCCTGCATGGCTGTGTACCTAAGCATTTAAGTTCAATGAAGAAAAAAAATAGTCTTGCTGCTTATCAAAAAATGACTTTGACACCTTCGATTAATGAACAGCTGTTGTAAAACCACAGGAAGAAACAGAGAAATTCATTAAAATTTCATAGCATTATCAATTTAAAGAAAGTATTTTGTTCTAGAGATTCTAATACTTAAAACGGACCTGATAAAGCTGCAGAGAGAAGCGCGACTATCCACCTTACTCCTAGCCCCGGTGAGGGTTTACCTGATTTATGGGCGCGACTTCCGCCACAAACCGGAACCGCCATTTGTTTACATGTTAGCAACTCGCTAACCGGTTTTTAGGCTGTAAAATATGTGGGAATACCAGCTATCAGAGCTTAAACGTTGTAATATTGTTTTGCCGCTACCTGCAGCTATTGAGGGGAGGGATGGTGACTTAAAGAAGTGACCGCAAATAACCCACACTAGCATATGTAGCTACTTCACTGACTCATTGCTCCGAATACAGATGCAGGTTTTCTTCCGTTGGCTTTTTGTCAACAAAATGAAACGAGCACAGATAAACCATTTTGGGTTCTTTATCAAGTTTATACTTTTTTAAGCCACATTCTTTTTGTTTCCTCATCTGTTGGTAGGCGTGGAGTGTTATTTTTGTTTCTGGAGCACGTTCAAAAGTAGTCACAAATTCAATTTGGTCTAATTATTTAGAGTGCAGTCACGACCAGAGCAACGGCTACCGGAACTCCGCGAGGGCATCTTAAGGCGATTTTCCACTGGAAAGACTCTAACCGGTTCATGTGTGGGCCGGTTCTAGCCCAGTGGGGAGCTTCTCCATATTACTGTCTGGAGCGCACAGCGGCTGTGGTTGCCTCTACGCTTGTGTTCGTGGTCAAAGTCATAATTACGCTCCTCTGTAGTGAGCAGCTGTCTGACAGCAGGCACCGCTGCTTCCGGTGGGCACCGGAAGTAAGACCCATAACCGTTCCACAGCACCTTCTCCCAGGAATAAGGTGGATACTATATTACTAATTAAATGTGAGGATTTATTGCTGACACTTAAGGCAACCATGTGGATCTTAAACATCAGCCAACCAAAACAGAATCTTAAAAATAATAAAGTTGTGATATATGTGTAACAGTTATTATTTAAGAAATAAGTTCATGACGCACACCAGAACTTTGAGAGCACTTCAGACTGAGAGCTAAATGTGTTTGTTAGCATATCTTAGCATACAGGCTAAAAATAACCAGAACATCCAACCTGACTAAAAGAGCACATATACTAAGTTGTATTTAGAATAGAAAAGTTTTTAGATTTAAGACAAGTGAACTGATGAAACCATTAAAGACAAAACATGTGAGCGAAGCCTTATGAACGCACTTGGTCCTGTCAGTTCCTGAGCATATTTTTATGCTAACATGGGATTAGTGGGCGGAGCCTGTGACAGCTTCAGCTATGAAAAACTTTAAATAACTCTTCTAATGTTGCCAAAAGTTTGTGTTGACGACGTCAGTGTAAAAAAACAGAAAAACAGGCTTGTGATCCAAAATTGAAGTTTCGAAAATATGCAGAGAGGAAAAACAGCCACAAGGAGCAGCAAAGAGCTGATAGGAAGACGTTAGTGGCTGGCTAAGTGTTTCCTGCCGCCAATGCAAGGGTTCAAAGGTTAGCGCAGTCCACGCATGGGTCAGATGGAGGTTCCAAATGTTTATATTGCATTGTTACAAAGATTAAACTCCTTTTATTGCAATGCCAGGTGGAATTGGCTGCTTGAAGCACACAATTAAAAGAATGCTGCCCCTCCCCCACCTATTGCTGTGCATTGTTGGTCAACTGGCTTAAAGAAAGCTGCAACATGTGTCCCTTACTTCCAAGAAAGTTAAAATTAACAGTTGGAATAAATACCCAGACCACAATCTTCAGCTTCTAACACTGTTATAAAACTACGGTAGACAAAAAAGACCAATATTTTGTCCAACGTAAAGTTTCAGTGAGCGTTCTGTATATTTGTTTATAGGGAGTTAGAATTTTTTTAAAAGTGAAATTCTGTCCAACGGTTAGAAGCGGTTTAAATATTTCTGCAGAACAGGAAGTGAGAATTCTTCCTTTCCTGTTTGATGAGCTACCAATTTAGCATCCAGTGTGGCCGTCACATATATAGACCATACTGAAAGTTATAAATTGAAAACCAGTCTCATGTAATATATTATATTTACAGTGGCATTCAGTGTTGTGAAACCACAATTGGTGAGCATATTAAATTAAAAAATGAGAGAAATACATAGTTATTGTTGTGTGTTAAGAGAAGTTGACACTAAAAAACCCCACAAATCTCACTGTGTTGGAACTTGTGACTAAAACTAACTCAACTTCGATGTAAAGTCCCTCTCCACTCTGACTTCTGAAACTAATGGATTGCAGGGTTGTGATAAATCCAGATCTGTTGGTCACAGAGGCTGAAGCTAAAGGCTAGTTCATTGTGCTAAGCTAAAGCTAACTTCTACTGGCTTGAAGTAACTCTAGTAACAAAAAGACCAACAGTGATTATGAAGATTAAAACCATTCTCAGGTTGTAATGGCTGCTTGTTAACAAAAGAAGCAGATTATTATTTACAAAGGAAACAGAGGCTGGGAAACAGTGCGTCAACAATAATCTTCCTCTGTGAAACGTACAAAGAAGAGAACATAAAGTGTTCATGGTCTGAGTAACAGAGTGATAAAAAGCAAAGTGGCATAAATATGAATTAAATAATGTCACAAAGTTACTCTGACCGGAAGTTGTTTTACATGTTTCACTGTCTGTTTACGTTTCACACAGGAACATTACTGGTGACGCACCGTCTCCAACCTCAATTTCCTGAGTAAATGACCAACCGATATAAACATGACAGCGACTTAAAGGCTAGTAAAATAGAGTTTACATAAAATTTTTTGAGACTAGAGTTTGTATAGAAATCCGCTTTGGCCTTAGGTGTCCATGCAGCTAGCAGTTAGCATGATCCAGACTTGTATGAAATGAAGATGCCAAGGTAAGATAACTACCGATAAGATCTCACTTCCCTTTGTCTGCTCATCAAAACAGCATTAAAATCATGTTGCAAATAACAGTTAAAACTGCAAAAATCTCCACATATTTTGGCATAAATGTTGCTTTTCTGTTAAAATATAAGATGTTCATGTTTAACATATAAGTGTAAGCAAAGTTAAACCTTGGTTTCTACTGTTACAGTGCGAACCTCTCACTGACCCATGCCTGCTAATGACTGTGGTTTTGTTCGTCTTGCTCAAGTATTGCATCTCAGAAATGTTGCCTTATATAACAACACAACTCAGTGTTGATTGTTCTGTCTTCTATTTCGAACAAATCCCTTTTTTTGTGTAACGTTTCAAGACTCAAATTGCGTTCTGTCGCATTTAAAACTAAGAAACTATTAAACTGAAGCCTAACCTGCCACGCTGTTGCATTTGTTCTTCTGATCCGTAACAGAGCTCCATGTCTATCCACGTCATCTGCAGTGTATCAACATGTCGGCTGGAACACCTGACCGCCTGTATCGCCACGTCCTCAAGCCGTCTGGACTCTTACTGGGAGACTGAAATGACTAAACCAGATGAAACCAGTTAGTCTGGTTAGTAGCTCCACATCCTTAACACTGCCACCAAGATTTGTTTGTAATACTGAATGACAGCAGCCACGCACAGGATAATAGCTAAACATACACTATATTTTTTTTAAATGTAAAAACACATCTAAAAAATGTTTTTGTTTTTCTTGGTTGGAGGAGGATGTGAAATAAAAACAACAAAACAGAATCCATTTAAAAAAAACAAACAAAAGATAAAAAAATCAGCACTGATAGAAGGCTAGAAGTGTAAAAAAAACCCAACACATAAAGCATCAACATGCATGGGTTGTTTTGGCTGATAGCTCCACTTTTGACTCCACACAGAATCATATTTTGGCCACAAAACTCGACTGCATGTTGGATCATGTAGGCGTTCTCTCAGGCTCACTCCTGCCTGGAAACGGCTAAATTTCGCAGGACGAATAGAGAAACGTCAAAACCGTCTAAAAAGCTACAGAGTGAGCTCGATTCGCTCACTTAAATGCGGATGAGAGGTTTAAGAGATTGCAGAACCTTCAATCTTCATGGCTTGAACGTTGGGAGAGGGCTGTGATTGTCAAGGCGAGCGTTCGACACCTGCATAGTGTTGCCAAGGCACGGCGGTGGTGTGTTCACATCGGTTTAGTTTATGTGAAGAAGAAGATGATCGTAGCTCTGGTTTGTCGCGCTGGAGGAACGGTGGACGTAGAATCAGGCGTTCTAGTTTAATTCCACTTTTTGTTTTTGGCTCGTAGCCCAGAAGACGTCCATCTATTTATTTACAAACAGGCCTGCTTGTCTTTTTTTACCTCCAGTCTTTGCATGGCTTCAAAAAGCAGCTGAAACAAAAAATAAAGATAGAAGGATCCCTTTTGTTACCTTTGAGCAAAAACAAACTCCGTTCAGCCATTTGTTCTGTCAACATGTCTCTCTTCACCCAGAATCCTCCTTGCCTGCAGGTCAGTCTCAGGAAGTGGACGAGCTTTCTCATCGCTGGTTTGCTAACCGTTAGCAAACCCGCCGCCCTCGTCCGCTGCCGTCACACCACAAACTCGGGCACCTCGTCGTTGGTCAGGTCCAGGGAGAAGTACTTGTTCGTCCGCTTGATGGGGAAGGGCTGCTGCTCGCCGAGTGCGCCGGAGCGCTGCTCCGACTGTCCCTGCTGTCCCTCGCCGTCGTTCAGTTCCTGGGCGCAGCCGAACGTGTAGCTGTGGGCGGTGTCCTGGCAAAGCTCCGCCCACTGCTGGCAGTCCTTCTGGTAGAGCCGGATGTCGTCCAGCGATTGGCTGTGGCGGTCCGTGGAGGACTGAGGCTTCCGGCTTGTAGTCGTCTGTGAATGTGAAAAGGAACAATGTTGCTGTTACTTTTACTAAGCGGTGCCTTTTGGTTTCCTTGGCGACCAAATGAGGTTGAAACCCATTTCAATGTGCCTGTAGCTTACAGCTTAGAAAAGTAGCAACATTTTTACATTTTCAGCAGTTCTCTTTCACACTGCGCTGAGCCAAACAATCTGAACTAGTTGAACAACATCTGCCCCCAGTCGCCTGTGGTGGCGCTGCACCAAGAACCACTGAAGGAAACGACGAGAAAACCTCAGAAGAAGACACGAGTGCAACTTCCTCCAACGCAAAATGTGAACAAAAATGGAGTGGCGTCAGGCTTTAGAGGTTGTGGGATTTTTCTTTTGTCATTGGTAAAACAATCTCTCCTACTAGTGCAAGACATATGCTTGTTTTGATTTTAATTACCCAGAATGCCCTGCGCTATAGTTAAATTCCTGCTTTTGGAGCAGCCTTTGGTCAACTAGGCATTAACATATGCATTCGAAAATAGCAAAAATGTAGTCAGTTTGGAGCAATAAATGGAGGATATGCGTTTGAAACTGAATAGATGTTGTACTTGAAAATATGTTGTATTTTAATAAAATTTCAATTTGTCTGAAATCTTTCTTCCCCAATTGGAAATAAAGCGCTTCTATCTGCACCAAAATGTGCAGGAGAGCTAAAATTTTTTATTATTCTTGAATTGCCACGCTTTGAAAACCTTTTCTCTATACTTAAATAGACCTGGAAATCACTTTTTTCAGTTCCTTACACTGCAAAACAGGCCCATGCTGCTGTCAGATCAATCAGATCTTCAGACTAAGTCATCCCTGTGGTACTGTTGCATGTTTGTGCTAAATTATGTGGCTTTCAAAGGGAGGAGGGAAAAAAAGAGCCACAATGGCTGAACGTTTACCTCTGGAAGGGTGGAACCAACTGTGTTAAATTAGGCTGGACCGTATAACTGGGCTGAAAATAACTTCAAAACACTTTGGAGGTTTGTCGTCGTATTTCACCCTGTGTTTGCTTCGTCTCAGTGGTGTTGTTGCATGTTGCTGAAATGAGTCGGGAGTTACCTGAGGCAGCGACTCGATACTCTGTCCTCTCATCTTGACGACGGTCTCCGAGGAGCTGGAAGTGGAGGAGCTGATGTCTTTTACTATCAGACCTGAAAAGAAGCCAAAACACAAACGCTTTAGAGCAAATCGCAGAAACGTGGACGCTGCGTGTCGTTCCCTAAACTTCTGTACCTGAATATCCGTTGGTCTGGTCTGGTGACATCGTCAGCATGTCCTCGGTGATGTGGATGCACAGCTCCTGATCCAGAGCCATCTCGTGAAGCTCCTCGTAGTCTTTGGGGTCGTCAACCAGCATCTCGATCTCTGCTGGGGACAAAAACAATATCAGAGTAAAGAAAATACACAACTTCAAACTGGTTCAAATGCCTGAAATCCCCTCAGATATACATCAAACTCTCAGCTGTAGAGCAGCTTTTATATGATGTCGTCCAAGACGAAAACACAAACCTCCCACAAGAGGAAAACAATAACAAAAAACATAAAAACTTGTCAAAAGAGGCAGAAAATTAATCTTTTAACTGTTTGTTATAATACAGACACAAACCTTTACTTTCTTATCTACAAGGAAGTAAAGAGGAATGAAAACCCATGTTTATAAGTAAATAAAGTGGCTAAATTCTAAGCATACTGTGCTAATAAAAGAAACATGAGCTAAAGTAAAAAAATGGATAAATTATTTAATAAATAAATTTTAAAAAGGATTTTTTTTTTTACATATCGGTATCGTCCCGATACGATATTAACAACCGATATTTATCATCATCTTGACGTAATTTGTAATCATGTAATTTTATTCTTTGGCTGAATATAATATTGACATCGACATCGATTTTGATAATGGTGCAAAAATGAAGGGAAAAAATATAGAATTATGGTACTAATTGAAAACAGGTAAAATAAAACGAATATAAAGATAAAATTATTTAATTAAAATTATTCCCTAAATCCTAAAAATTCTTGGTTGAAGGAGCAAGTAAGACCTGTTTTCCCCTGGTTGCGCAGAAGAAAGTTAACAACAGTTGTTAACTTTCTTCTGCGCAACCAGGGGAAAACAGGTCTTACTTGCTCCTTCAACCAAGAATTTTTAGGATTTAGGGAATAATTTTAATTAAATAATTTTATTTCTATCATGTAAGGCTTGTGTCATCAGTCTGCATAGCTGTGCATGACCATGTTTCCAGAAGAAAGGGCACCAAGTTTAAAAAGCACTGGACCTTAAAGTCTAATCTTGTGAAACAGAACATTTCACTGCACGTCTCTGTGAGCGAAACTAAAAACACGTCAGCCTAAATACAGAACAAATGGGGACACAAACCATCCACTCTTACCGTCGTCATCCAGGATGCGCTCTTTGCCGCTGCTCTCGATGCCTGAGGTGTGGGAGCTGCCGTGGCTGGTGGTGGAGGAGCTGCAGGTGCGCAGGGGCCGGTGAGGGGCCTGACCCGGGGCCCTGAAGCTGTCCGTCTCGATGCCGGACGTGTGCGAGCTGCCGTGGCTGGTGGTGGAGTGGCGGGAGAGGCGCTTGTGGTGGGACACGCTACCGACGCTGCTGCCGCTGGCGCGGGAACGCTTGTCCAGCTGCTCCATGTCCAGCTCCAGGGCGTCGCTGATGTACGACTCCCTGTACTGCTTCTTCTCTGGAGTTACGACAACATGAGAGAACTTTAATATTTAACACGTTGATAATTCACAATCTTAAAATCATTTATTTTCCTTTTTCTTGCAGAAAAATGAAGAAACACTGCAACAAGATGCAGTGCAAAGTAAAAAAACAAACAAACATATTTATAACCCTTGAACCTTTGCACACGTTATAGTAGAACAATTACATTAAGGCTCTGACTAACAGTTATTTTAGTTATTGGTTCATCTATCAATTCATCTGTAAATTTTTCAGACGATTAATAATAATAATTTTGACAATTAATTGACTAACAAAATTGGCACAACCTGGAGTTTTTCTATTTAAGCCTTTTTTATATAATATTGTCACATTCCCAAAATAATGACCTAAGTTAATTTTTTTTGCCAAAAGTGATTTTGTTAAAGAAAAAAAGAAAAATCACCACCTCGTCACTAACCCTAACCGTATTGCATAAAAAGGCTTTGATGAAGGTTGTGCCAATTATTTTATCCAATTAATTGTCAAAATAACTGGTTAATCCAATGAATAATTGGATCGCAAAAGTTGCTTAATACAATGTTTGTTAGTTTTTTTCTTCTTTTTTTTACAAAATTTTAACCAAGTGAATGTAAAACCGTCATTTCAGGAGTTTTGGGTAGAAAACATTTACAGACAAAGGTGTTTATTTAACCTTAAATGCAAAATTTATCCTCTTTTGGTACAGTTTGTACGGCTCATATAGTGTTGTTCTTTCAGCAAATGTTTTTTTAAAAATATATACTCCAGTCAACCATTATTTGATCACTAAATTAGTTGATGATTATTTCAATAATCTATGAATCAGATTAAATTACATATTTCCAGGCTTTTAAATGCTTTTGTTGAGCAGGTAAAGGGAAGCTGGTCAGAGTAATGTGGGGACAGAAGAAGCTAAGAAAACTGATGTTTACAAACATTCTCTATCTACTGCATTATTGTTTCCACGGTGACTGAATATAATAAATAAACTATGAACAACAAACAGAGCGTCTTCAGTCAGAGGCTTCTTCAAATTTGTTGTAGTACAGACCTCTGCAGGAGATCTTTCCTGCCTACAGCCACCACCGTCTGTAATAACTGTTTAATTAAATAAATAAATCATTTAAAATGTTTTCCTTTGGGACTAATAAAGTATTTTTAATTGAATACAAATATGACTTTAATATAAACGCACACCGCACTTGCAAAACCGTGCCTCGTTTTCCTTCCACCTCACAATTATGCAGCACTTTTGTTCTGGTCTGTCCATAAAACCCTAATAGACCGGGCCGCACGCCGCGGTTCAAGAGGTGTGAACACTTTAGCGGAGCAGCGTGTGTAAATGAACACCGAAATCACCTTCGTTTTCCTCCAGCCGACGGACCTGCTTGAGGACGGGCTGCAGGTTCATGTAGAGCCGGTGGCTGTTGCTGAGCAGCTGCAGCAGGTGGCGGGAGCGCAGCGGGCAGCCCGTGTAGTAGATGAGCTTCCGGGCCGAGGGCAGACCGTCGGGGAGGATCTCAAACTTTTTCCCCTGAGGGAGTACAGAGAGGGGAAATAAAACACTTTAAAAGTGGCAGAGAGGCTGGAGGGGTTAGGTTCAAGCAGCGGAGGGTCAGCCAAGCCCTCCTTGTTGCCAAACTGCAAGCGGGTGTCAGTTCATGTTTCTGTTCTTTATTTTCTCATGCAGAATTTTGATGATTTTTCAGAGAGAGGACTTGTTAGATGGATACATGGAAAAATTTTATCGGTTCATGTTTTCCTTTTTTGTCTTTAGATGCGTCTAAAAACATCTGTTTGTGTGTCTGTTTCTTGTGTACACCTGAATACTTTTCTTCTTATTTGAACTAAGTTCTGACTGCAGGGCTGAGCTAACCTTTGTTTATTTCAATGTTGCTTTTTTAATGTGTAAAATATGAGCCAACTTTTATTTCAATTACACAGAGCTGTTAGGAATAATAAATATTCAATACGTTGAAACAATCCAAACAAATTGTCTTAACGTAAATCACCTTCCGGCTCAAATTAAATGCCAAAACACAAAATATGAAGAAAGTTACAAAGAAAATCTCTAAAAAAGGTTTCCACTACGTTTTCTGGTATTTAGCAAAATGAAATAATTTTGGTAATTCTAAATAACTTAAAACAAGAAAAGTGTATTCTGGTTTAACTTCAGACTGACAAAAAAATGTTTCTGTGTCTTTTTAGTAGGTGTGTGAAAATATCTGGTCCCAACTCTAAATGATGTTTTCCAAATTTAGGCCTTTAATGAAACGTTAGATTACACTTGATTACATAATGTTTGAACATCAAGCACTTTCAAGGACTTTTTACAGAAATCAAGCACTTTCAAGGACTTTTTTTACAGAAATCAAGCACTTTCCAAACCTTGAAAACACCTAATTAAAATCCAGGCACGTTTAAAAGAAATGATTACAGCTGAAATAATATCTTCCTAGATATTGCAGCAGCATCTCAAGCCTTTTCTGCCACTCTTGTGAAACATCAGGATCAAATTAAGGCAAGATGCAAAATAAAAAAATATGCCAGTCTAGAACACGCACCGCCTTCCTGGAATGTTTTATACCAAAGATAATCTCAAGTCCGGAGCCCTAAATCCTTCTCCCAAACCTTCCTAACATCTGGTGCTTATTAAACTTCCCGTCCGTCTCTCCGCGGCCCGCACGCTCGCTCTCAGACTTGCCCGCCTATGGAAGACGCGACCCATGGGTTGGGTGAAGCTGGAACTCTTTTACTATTCTGAAGAAGGGCAGGAGAAACCGTTCAGGTCCAGGCCACCAAACCGCAGCCCCGCCACGGCTCGCTGTCATGACGCTCCGCGTGGGAAAACCACCCAAAAAAAGAGGGAAAACAGGACGTCTATCACAGCAAACCCCAAAACAAAATGAGGTTTGCTCTATATTTAAATCTAGATATTTAAATTATTATTTTTTAAAATCCAGATACCTTTCAGTGTCTTGATGGAGAAAAACGGTGAGCTGGCAGAAAACCCCCCCGGCTATATTGAGAGCTTCTCTGGCTCACTTAGAGCGAAGCGGCTGCTGGGCTCAGCTTAACGACGCGCTGAGTCAGAGCAAAGACGAGGAGATTCAACAAGGTCCCCTTTAACGGCCGCAGGGTTAATAATAAAATCAATGAAGCATGAGGCGTGTTTATCAAAAGGCAGAAATTGTTTCTGCTGATTACTAAAAATCCACGTGAAGTATGCAGAGTGTGTTGGTGTGGGTGTGTGCTTGAGTGAGGAAAGTCTTCCAAAATCCCCGATTGGTTCCAGAGGACTCGCCGGCGAAGATAAATCAGCAGTTTGGAGGGAAAAAGAAGGCCTTGCATAAAGATTTCCTGAGTAAGAGCTCACTTTCCACACGCATCCACTCCGAAACCCAGGAGGATGCACCGTTTTTAATCGACGCTGCAGCTGGTCTAGGAACTCAGGAAGAAGAGCCTTTCTGAGGAAAACGTCACGCCGCCGCCATTCGACTCACCACAAAAACGAGTTTGCCCACGTTGGTCCAGGGGAAGTCGTACAAAAGCTGCCTGACCGAGCCGACGTTCTGCAACACAGAGAAGGGGAGTGAGTATTAAAGCCAACAAAGAAACAAGGACAACACTCCTGCAACCTGAGAAACGCCCTACTTCTACAGAGATATGCTGCATCACTAAGGTGTCCGTGCTTTGAAACATTACAGCCGGCAACTTTACTGTTCTCTACTGAAAACAAAGAGAACGGGTGATCTAACTTATATTGCTTTGGTTGATCACAAGGAATCACGTTAATTTCATCCAAGTTCATTTATGAAGTTTATTAATCTGTGAAGAAGTTAAAACAAACATAAATAAAGTGAGTTTGACAAACTTTATTGAGTTATTAACATTATTAACATAATTTTTTTAAGTTGCAGCGCCATTCTCTTTTTTTTTAGTGGTGAATAATTGGAAAGTGGAAGAAAAATGATACCTGGTTTTAAACTTTTAACCAATAAAAATCTGAAAAGTGTGGCGTGCATTTATAATTCTGCCCTGTGAGTTATTACTTTGTAGAACCACCTTTTGCTGCAGCGGCAACAACGGATTACTTTATGATCCACTAAATACTGCAAAAATGACATGTGGAAATGTCTTTGGTCTCCCAAAAGTACTCTTTGTTTTTTGTCTGTTTTAACTTTTCAGCATTCTGTCACACCCAAAATCTTTTGTAGTTTCAAGTGCAAAAATGTTAGCACACTTGAAATAAGACAAAACTAAGTTACAAGTAACTTTTCAGTGAGAAATAGGAGCTCGTTGGATACAATAATTTCTTAATATTGATGAAAATTTATTACTTCCACTGACAGATTATTTCATTTATAACATGGGAAAATATCTTGTAATAAGAGAAAGGACCTGCCAGTTGAGCTAGTAGTTTTTCATCAATATTATGAAATTATTGACTTGAAACACGCTCTTATTTCTTGCTGAAAAGTTACTTTAATCTTCTTTCAAGTGTACTAACATTTTTGCCTTCAAAACTACACAAAAATACTCAAGATTTTGGGTTTTTGCAGTGTAGTGTGACAAAATGTGGAAAAGTAAAAAAAAAAAAAACTATGAATACTTTTGTGAGACCAAAGACATCCCCACATGTCATGCTTGCAGAGAATGATACTAAATAGTTTTGAGACCCTAAAATCAGCACAATTCAGCCTCTTATTGGTAAAGACGAGACTTTACCTGAAATATCTGGATTCCACGTAAGGTCAGACCCAGTGTGAGAGACGCCTCAACTTCTTTCTTATCCTGTTGACACGGAGGAAAACAGATGTGAGAATTAAACGGAACATGAAATCCGGTGAGCTGCGGAGCTTTTCTCACCTTGTACAGCCTGTAGTAGTGGACCGTGACGTCGTCAAGCTGAGCGCACTCCTTTATGTACTTGAGGTGCGCCTCTGAGGCGGTGAGTGCAAACTGGTCCTTGTGCATGTTGGGGATGTGCCTCAGGATGTACTCCCGGCCACGCTTGGCTATCACCTGAGCAGAAGGAGAGGCAGAGGGAGCCGTCAGGCTGCAGAGAGCGAAGGCGACGTAGGTGCCGAAGCCGCCTGGCGCAGGGCGAACAGACGCCAGAGAGGACAGCATGAACGCTAGCCAGAAACGTTGACCAAGAAGTGCGGCCGCTGAGCTTCTGGCTGATCCAGTAACTAAGTCATCTCCGTAAGCGCGGCTAAATCTGTGTGAGATTTGCTTTGGGGAAAGCGTACATTGTTGACATTCCAACAATTTCCTGTAGGCACCGGTTTGTGCTGCGATAAAGAGGCAGGGGGGCTAATCACAGGAAGCGGAGGGCAATCAGACGGGTGTGGCCGTCAGAGGGCCGATGTTACCAGAATAGTCATCTTAAGGAACTCTGTGTGCCACTTTCAGGGTCAAAAGTAAACTAGAACTCCCAGTTTTCATCGGGCCGCATACTAAAACGTATGTAATAGTGTAGAGTTTTATCAGCGTCATATGTAGATAGTTTGCCACGAATCCAGCACTGTCCACTCTCGGGGTCAGGACACTAAAGGTGTAAAACTGTATGTGTGATTTATTCTCGTTATAAATACAACTGTTTTGTGAAAGCCTCAAAGGTTTCTTATAGAATATTACTGAACAAAATGCACTATGAAGTCAGTGGTGACCCCAAGGGGTGGGTTCGGGGTGCCATGGCCCCTGTTTAAAAATACTGGATACCAAATTGGCCTCCATTATAATCATGTTCATGTCATAGAAAACGTCTTCAATGAAGACATAAATGGTAAATAAATACAAAAATAAATAAATAAATGAAAATTATTATATTATAATATTATTATAATTTTTTTAGCTGTTCCCCCATAAAATGTTTAGTGGCCTGATCTGGCCATTTTGATGAAAAGTTTATTTATTTATAAAAAGTTTCTGCAGGCGGAGCCACAATGGAGTGATTTAGATTTAAGCATATATATGTGTCAGAATGGCCCAGTCAAAGTTCAGACCTAAATACAAGAGAATCTGTGTTCAAACTCCCATCTAATCTGACTGAGTTTGAGCTCTTTTGCAAAGAGGAAGCAAAAAAAAATGTCTGTAGCTGTGCAGACAGGTGGACAAATTATCGAATAGACTTGCGGCTGTAAACTTCAGTGAAGGTCGTTCTACAAAGTAACCAACTCAGAGAATCTGCAGTCGTGCAGTTTCCCTCCAGTTTTCCCATTATGCACTACTTTTTGTCTGTCTATTCTAATAAATACAATTAACATACACCAGGATTTGGGAACAAAATCTGAAAGAATGTGTTGTGAAATATCTAAATAGAAGAACATACTGCATTTCCTAAATTATTACTTAAATTAAAGACGTGTGATGTGAACAGAAGACCATCTACATGCAGCTTGTGAGTCCCACTCACCCATTGGGGGAAGTAGGCCTCGGGTTCAAAGTACTTCCCAAAGTGCTTGTTGCGTTTGAAATTCCCGAGGTCGGCCTGGAGAGCGAAGGCTGCCAGGAGGAAGTAGGCCTCCTCTCTTTGGATGCATTGTGAGAGCAGCACCTGTTTCCTCAGGTGCCAGTAGTAGTAATACCTGGCTACCCGGTCACTGCACGACACACAGAGCGAGGCACAGTCAGCTCAAGTTTCTGACATCACTGTTAAGTGTTGGCGAATTAGGAAAACAAGGCTCACGAATCTTTACTGACCTGATTAATCTCCCGTTCTCCACATAATACTGAGCTCTGAAGTGAATGATCATTGGAGGCCCAAACTGGTCGATACCCTGGAAACACACAGGAGGAAACACATCAATCACTGCAGCATAGAGGAAAGGCTGAAAGTGAAACAAAATATTGGTTCTACATATTTTTTTTACAACCAAAAAGAATATTTTGGTTCTATAACCAAAATATTGGTTATAGAACTATAGTTCGTTTGCATGGAAAGTCCGGCTCACTTTTTGAATCAAACTCTGACACGGACCAAAGAAGCAAACTGTGATTTGCTTAGAAGCCTCAGTTTGGTCTCAGTTCTGTTGAAGTGAACTCTGGTGCAGTTCGCATACTCATGTGAACGGCAAGCAGACTGGAGACTGTATCAGAGGCAGGAAGTGGACTATTACTGCAGGGCATTCTGGGTAAATACAACCAAAACTAACGCGAGAGTCTAGCGCTAGCGAGAGAAATGGCTCATGCACGTTTACCAATGACCAAACCTTCTATAACCACTAAAATTTGACGCTGCTCCATTTTTGTTTACATTTTGTGAAGAAGAAAGTTGCGTTGATGTTTTCCTTTGAGGTTTTCGCATCGCTTCCTTCAGTGCTTCTTGTTACAGTGCCACCACAGGCCAGGAGGGGAACTAGTCTTTCAAAGGGTTTGGTTCCTTTGACACAGCGCAGTGGAAAAGCAAACAGCACCAAGTAGAAATGTAACAAATATTGCAACTTTGGTCTCTAGTAGTAGCTGTAAGACACTAATACTGATAGTCCGGTATTCACTGTTGTAATGTTTACTGTCATTTTCTGAACAGTTAAATCCTTCAATAACAGGCATGGTTTTAAAAAACCCCAGCAACAACAGAGCCAAGTCGCCACATGAGTGCATTACTTCCATTTCATGGGGTTATGTAATGCAGTTAAACGTCGTAAACAAGATAGAGGATGAGATGTTTGTGCTAGTATATACGAACACCTCAAAACCCAAACAAACTGCAGACTCTAAGAAAAGTTTTGCTGACAAACATGTGATTTTTGCACATTAGAAGTTTGGGAACTATCAATTGTCGTCTTCTCATCTACGTTTTATTTTTTCCTACCAGTGTGAGTAAAAAAAATGCTGAAATTGCATTTTCTATATTTATTTAAACGAGTCGATTCTGAGCTAAATGTCACATAACGTTTTTTCTCACCTTGCTGGCTTCTCTCTTCCACTCTTTGGGGCAATACTTGGACAGCTTCTGGTCTAACTCCATGTAGATGTGTTCATTATCTGTGGGTCAGGAAAGCAGGCTTCACTCACTCATTCAGCACATGCAGATGTTGGAGAAACTTTCACTAATCTACCAGAAAAAGATGCAGACAAATAAAAAAATCTTGAAACGGAAAAAGTTAGGTACGACACACACGTTTTTTGTTTTCATTCTAATTTTGTAGGAGATGCCAAAAACATTTAACGACGGGGTCCACCCAGTCGTTAAACTTTGCTACAAAAAGCGAGTATTTCTGAAGAAAGAATGACCTTGTTTCTGGTTGCCGAGAGACACAACGTAAATACAGAGAAAATGGAAAACAGAGTTGACACAAACAACTTACTTACTTTTAATGGATCCTTTTCTATAAAAAAAGTCTAATGACTTTGATTGTTTTAATAAAATATCACCATTAAGAATAAATATCACAAATCATTCCAGCATTTTTAATTTGAACGTTTTGACACGGCCGCCATAAAACACGATTTAGATTTGTGCTCCGCTGTTAAGAAATAAGCAGATTTTACTGCCAAAGCAAGTTCAAACTTTGTCCCACCCGTTCAAAAACACAAGAGAAAAAAAACTTATCTTCATGCAGCAATATTGGATGTAAGGCTTATCATCAATCAGACAGATGTCTGGACTCCAGTCCGGAGGACAGCGGGTGACAGATGGGGAGTGGGTGGCCTCTTTGTTTGCCTCGGGGATTTCATGCTGCTCAGACAAGCACTCCAAGAATGTCCCTCAATCAGAGCCATTGGCTCCCGCTCAGCTGACCCGCTGTGCCGCCATCAGCTCATCAGGAGCCACGCTGTGTGAAAAACACTGCTTTCGCAACGGATTCCCTCCCATGACTCCCCGCTCCCCCGACTTGTCGCTGCCAGCAACTGTCACCAGCTGCCTCCTCGCCGCGGTGCAGACTCAGTGACTCACTCCGTCAACCCGTCGCTGTCAAAAACAACTGCAGCTCGGCGGGAAGCGGCCATGATAAGGTGGCTCCAGGTTGCTAGGCTGCAGCACGACAGGTAAGGTGTGGGAAAGCGTGTTCAGGGCAGATTTGTGCTTTTCTGTCAACTTACTGAAAAAGTTACAGCCTACTTCCGATTTTTTTGAGTTTTTGTGACACGCAGTTTAATAGGAAGCCATCTCTTTGCAGTTAATTCGGGCTGCGAGGCAGCGAGAGAGAGCAAGACGTGTGGAAAGCAGAAAGGAGTTAAAACTTTCAGCGTTTTTTTTTTTTTTCTTTTTACTCAGTTTCTAACTACTTTCTGTCACGAGATCAGCGAAGCACAGTTGCCGTATGAATGAAATATCGGAGAAGAGGAGACGCCTTACTCTGAATGACGCTGAGCCCAAACAGGTGACAGTCCTTCAGCCGGAGGAGATCGCAAACCTGGACCAACAGTTCCTGGCAAAGAGTCTTCACCTTACGAGGGAAATTCAGGAGGTTTTAAGTTTTTCTCAGAAAACACAAAAGTTATCTAGGGCTGCAACTAACAATTATTTTACAATCAATTATTCTGGTGATTAATCGGTTAGTCAGCTTTTTTTTTTTAAATTGCCATATTCTGCTGATTTTTTAATTTAAAAATAAGTTTATTTTATACACAAATAATTCTATTTATTGAAAAATACTCCTAACATTAACATGTGAAAGGTACAGCCCTTTCAGTTTGGCTTGGCATCAATCAATAATTTTTGGATTAGCCGTTTACTAATTGGACAGCAAAAGGTACTTAATGGAAGAACTTCTTTTATTCAATACAATTGGAACCAGGTGGAGCTGAAATTATTCCACATGAGGAGTTCTGGGAAGAACATATTTACAGACAAAAAAACATTTTTTAGATTCAATTAAAAAAAAAAAAACAACATATTTTTTGTTTGGGCTTAATTGCAACCCTCAGTATGTTCTCCCAGCAAATTGCCTTTTTTAGAGTCTGCATATTCCAGTTAACGGTTAATCGATTACTAAATTACTTGACAATTATTTCAATAATCAATTCATTATAATTAATCCGATTACTCGTTTCAGTCCTGGTTATATCAAAAAATTTAAAAAACACATCTTGTTCTTGACTTTAAGCTATTTTATTCTGTTAATAATTGTTCAAGGATCAACACAATCAGGTGGAAAGGTCAAAGTAATAAACACTTCTTGTTATATTTTCATATCTGTAAAATATCATATGTAAAAGAAAAAAAAAAGGGTTTACTCACGTTGACGATGATATTGAGAGTGTCATCATTGGGCAAAAAGACACAGACACAGCGGCGGTCCTGCATTGTTTTGTTGTTATGGAAGCTCAGTCTGTTCATCTCGAGTGGCAGGAGGCAGAACAACGCAGGCCTTTCTCCGCCTGCTATTGGGGGTTCTGGGCCCTGTGACGACCCACCTCCACCACCGCTGGCTCTGACACCACCACGTCCAGCTTCTGATGTCCCGCTTCAGTTGCAGCCCAGAGGAGGTCCGACCGTGGGCTCGGCAGGCCAAGCAGAGGTGACAGGACAGGGCATGGGGAACCTGGAAGGAGCCGCCCCCCTGGAAAGACGCACAAGACAGGAGTCATGCGACTTCGAAAACAGGTTTCACCGTTTGAGCAGCAATGGTAGATAACAAATCCACACTGAAAGCATCTGACAGAGCAGAGAGACGGAGGGATGGAAGAGAAAAAAGGAAATATTTTGTGTTTACGTCTAGAAACATAGAAAAAACATTTTAGAAGAATGTCAGTGACTCCAGAAAAACAGGTGGCTGGTTTGGAGATGGATGACGTGAGAATGGTGCAGAAAAACGCCCAGCAAAGAGACTCAGAAGTGGGTTTTTAATGCGCTATGTAAGGCTGAAATGATTAATCCAATTAATTTTGATTAATCAAATTAATCATGATTAATCGATTACTGGAACTAATTTACTAATCAATTAATTGGGGTATGCAAACTTAAAAAAAGGTAATTCACTGAAAGAATAACACATTTAGAGCAGTAATTAAGCCAAAACTGTTAAAGCATATATATATATATATATATATATATATATATATATATATACACACACACACACACATATGTTCTACCCAGAACTCAAGTGGCCCTGTTTTAGCTTCATCTGATTCAAACTCCTTAAAGAAGAAACTCTACTCTTAAGCACCTTTACTGTCCAATTATTTAAAAATCCAGTTCCACTGAAACAAAATAGAAGGAAACTAAGCTACCGACATGAAGTACGCTACCAACACCTGAACCCTTTTCAATCTGTATCCTCACAAAAGTGCTGCTATTAGTTCCCAACTGCGACTTCTCCTGCAAATCAACCACTGGGGACAAAGTGTAGACACACCGCAGCTGCACAAGAAGCACAGCGTCAACTCCCAGCCAGAGCTGCACCTGAAGAGGTGTGAGACCTTCCCAGGGTGTGAAACATCTCAAGCCAGACAAAAGAATGTCGCGGAACAATCAGTTCACATTATCACTTCTTCCTGTTTACAGCAGCTCGCCTTGAAGCCGTGCTATCACTGTAAACAGATAGGATGGATACCAGTGAGGCTCACGTTACGGAGTGAAAAGTTATTAGCATTTAAAAATGGGGCAGGAGTCAGCGAGGGTACGGCTAACTGAGTTAAACTCAGCTCTGTAAGAGTACAGCATAAACTACACACATAAAAAGGAGGAAGTTACACTTTAAAGCTGAAAAAGCCACTCAAATTACTGCCTGGGCTGATAATAAATAGCACCTTACAGCACTAAAAACCCATTCAGGCTTTCCTCTATCCACTTCTAACACTGCTTTGTTTCTGCAGAGACAAGGAGCACTGTGGCCAAAGCCAACCATAAATATAAATGCGTGCAGCATCAGTTCTCATTAAAGCCGGTGATTGGATGCACAGCGTGGCAGGCAGGTAGGTAGGCGAGCAGCCACTGGGTTTGCTGATGGACCAGGAGGCTCTGCACTGCTGCTGACCTTGACAAAACACACGCCTTCTGCTCTGCACACAGCCACAGATGTATCTGCACAGGGGCGAAGCTTGAAGGGAACCACAAGGCCAGGCAGACGGGCTAACTCATTCTCTCTTTAGCAACCATTTCAGCTGTTACTGCAGGACAGTTAGTGGGGTTAATTAGGGGCGAGAAGTAATCTAGTCAATCATCCAGAGAGCTGAACCAGAGCCCATCGGCTGAGAAATAAACCAATAGAAACTAATAAAACTGGTGAAACAGCAAGTGGTGAAACAACTTGTGGTTGTTTTCCACACCCACAAGTTTAGGGTGTGGGAAAATATGCCGATACCTTCCTTAGTACCTTAAATGACCAGTGGAGATTAGGGATGAAACGATTAATCCGATTAAGCTTGATTAATCAATTATTGAAATATTCATCAACTAATCAATCACTAACTGGAGTAAACGAACTTAAAAAGAAGTTCATTTGCTGAAAAAGAAAACCCCAAACATATTCAGACTTACTATACGAAAGCTGCGCTTTTGTATTTTAGGCAATAAAATGTTTATTTTCTTATTTTAAAAAGTAATTGAATTATTTGTTTATTTGCATCGTTTAATGTACTTCTAATATTGCATGAAAAGACTTAAGTGGCTAAATGAAAAATCTGCAGATTGTGCCATTTTTTCTGACTAATTGTCAGAATATTCAATAGATTAATCGATTAGTAAAATAATTGCTCCTTACAGCCATAGCAGAAATTAATTGATTATTCTAAGCAATTAATTTTTCCTATGAAGCGGCAAATTAGTTTATCTTTTTTTCACAATAAACATACTGTATATTTTGGGATTTTAAACTCATTGAATTGTAAATCTCACGATTCTGTTCAACATCTTAGTAAATGCACTGTACCCAAGCATTACTGTGCTGAAAACAACACTCTTCAGTGTGGGTGCTGTTAATCAGAAAGCCTTATTGGAACATGCTGCATTTGGAAACGATGGCAGGATTCAGTTAAAGGCTACATTCTCTATATGGACAGACACACTGCTGTTTCCTAAACACTAGCTGCGCTACTTAAGATTAATGCTAACATAAGACACTAAAGCTGGTTTAAAATGTAAATTCTGTATTTATTTGGGGCTTTTCCTGTAAGTAGTAAAAGCCTGGAACACACTTTTATTACAGTGTTCCACTCGAAACAAATGTCAAATTATCCAAACTCAAAGTCAGCAGGTCAGATCTCAAAGAAAACCAGAAATTAGTATCGTTCAGTAAAGGTTAGAGTTGGTTAATCTCAAACAGCCTTATGTAACCGCATGGCTTCATGTATCACATTCACACAGCTACTGTTGTCAATAAGTGGATGTCACTTTGGTTCATAGAAGTGCCTTAGTATTGCATCTTCAAATATGAAACTGAATCTGGACCAGAGAGGTTCAAGATTGGTTTTACCAACTCTAAGTCAAACATCAAGTCCTTCGGTCTAGTCTTTTACACTAAGTCCAGGTCAAGTCCCAATGTACACCATCTCTTCTGCCTCCAGTACTGTATGAATGAAACTCAAGGTCTGAGACCACAGTTTAAAGTCAACTCAAATTATTTTGTGACCTAAATGTGTCCCAAGTCAAGTGTCACACTGATACTTGAGTTATCATCTGTGCCCTGGACTTCACAGACATGATAAAAGCGCTGATTTATCACATCAATTTATCATGAAATATAAAAGCTAGTAGAGTCAGCAGTAATCCAAAGATAACTGTACATAAACATCATTAATGGGTTTAAAGTAGGGCAGGAGAAGTCAAAAGTAGTCAACACATCTAACATTTCTAGTATAATGACTTTAAAACCAAATGACAAGGTGGACTTTCTTTCAGGCTGTTTAGAGGAGAAAGTGCTGAATAATCAAATTAAGCTTTTTCACTACAGTGAAATGAATGATGTACGATGTGATGTGATGTACAAGTCCAAATCACCCTCACGTCTTCAAAGCTTAACTTGAGCACACTTATGCCTAATCCATCAGACAAGGTCTTTATGCCAAGTTTTATCCCGATTTTGCCCTTCTAACAATATCACAGACACCCCAATTATTGGGCTGGCTCTTAAGATAGTCTTAAGAGATTTTCCTGCCGTGTGTGGCGTGTTAAGAGTGATCTGGTCCACTCAGGATGTCGGGACAGCTCTGATCTAATATCAGGGATATTCAAGATGTCGGATGGTCTTGGCCTGATATCACAACTTGCAAGGTGTTGTGCAAACGACGAATGAGAAGGCAGCTTGCTGAAAGTGTAGCCAATCAGAAAGAGGTGATGAAACCACCTCTTTTTCAATCACAAAACAACTGCAATGGCACACCAGACAGTCCAGTGAACACCGGATGAGAGATGCATCGATCAGATGTTAATATCTGTATTGGTCATGATATTGTAATAAATTCTATATCCAGTATCGGTGACAATATGCCCGATCTAATTAATTATTCCAATGAACAAATTACACTTGGGTTGTCTTTACATGTTTGACCAAGGTCAAACTTGTGAAGCTATTGGTTTATTTAATCGTCCTTAAATAAACCAATAGCTTTACAAGCTTGGTGCAGAGTTATCAAATAAATTTGTAATCCAGTACATTAATGTCTGTGATTAACAAAAGAAACCTTTTAAGGCAATTTAGCGATGTTCTTCTGTATCGCATTAGTATCGGTCGATGCTAAACTTAAGATATCTGTATCAGAAGTGCAAAAAATGTGGATTGGTACATCGCTGCAGTGTTTTTCTCCGTTAAACACCATCCACAAACTATCACAATTGTTTCTTCTTCCGAGGCGGCCATATTTGTTTACTGTGAACTCACGTTTGGTCCCAGGAGATTTTGTGAGATTTCCCGTCTGACCTCTGGCCTATCAGGTTTTGAAAACTGTCCGATAATTTTAAAATCTTGCCACGTGAATCAGGCACTAGGGAATACAGTGGAAATCTGTCACAGCTACATCTTTCTCTTTATGATTCAGATACGCTTACAGAGTCAGAGAGAAAGAGAGGCACAGGAAGGCAAAAGGAAACTTCAGCTGCTCAGAGAGGAACCACCGTGTATTCACATCGACTTAACAAAACCTTCAGGTACAGTGTTCATCAAAGCAAAGAAAACAGAAAGAGAAGAGGATGGATCCACACAGCGACGAGCGAGACGGCGGGAGGGTGGGAGATTTGAGCCGGGAAGCGTCCAGAGCTCAGGCATGAAAAAGGAAAAAGAAAAACTGCTGCAGTCAGGAGAATTCCTCGCTAACATCTGCTTCTCATTCCCACAACGGCGGCCTTTGATTCCTGATGTGCACGACCCACCACACAGACACTACCTCCATGTGCCCTCCACCTTCTGACAAAACCCTAAAACATGGAACGGCACGTGTGAGCTCTAATCCTCAAACAAAAACTCAACCCTCACTGGAAGAGGAAAGAAAGAAATTAAAGTCTTTTTTATTACTTAGTTTAAATGGTCATTTATTTGATCAAAAAATGTATATACGTCTATACTTGGCAATTCTTTCCGATTGGCAACAATGGAGGCCTTCATTTAGAAAGTTGTACTCTATTTTTTAGAGAAACTGACTGCTGTGCTGAATAGGAATGTTTTCAGCTTGATTGGTCAGAAATTCAAAAAATCCATCCAACAGAAGTCTCAGCTGTCCGCCAATGTGGAAAATGTGACAAGGTGGCGGTAGCAACAACACTCTTTGGTGTAGAAGTTGCTACTGTCGTAAGAAGTTTACAGTTCTGTCTTTGAACGCCACTGAGGTGTTTAAATTAAGAAGCACATTAAGGTAAAAAGCAGAAAAAGTGTATTTCTGGACATTTCCAGACATTCGGGCTGCGAGAGAGAGCAAAACTTGTAATAGATACCAGGAAGGATGAGTGGACTACAGCAGATGTAGCTTTTTGAAAATCTCAAAACAAAGGTAATGGTCTAGGGCAGGGGTGTCAAACTCCAGTCCTCAAGGGCCGGTGTCCTGCAACGTTTAGACGTGCCTCTGCTGCACCACACCTGAATAGAATAATTAGGTCATTAAGGCTCTGGAGAACTGATCTACACAAGGAGGAGCTAATTAAGCCATTTCATTCCAGTGTTTTGTACCTGTGGCACATCTAAAAACTGCAGGACACCGGCCCTCGAGGACTGGAGTTTGACACCCCTGGTCTAGGGAGTGCGTATATACCAGAAACCGTTGCTAAGCAATGCTAGTCATTTTAATCGCTAATATAAAAAACTTAGCACAACTTATGCAGTCAACTCTGCAATCATTTTGTCTACATTTAAAATGTCTGTAAACTCTGTTCATTCTGTTCTTAAAAGATTTTTATTTAGTGGTGGGATACAGTTAAAATGTTTAATTACAGGGTCTGTGATTCATTAATCAAAATTAATTCCATTTTAATTGAAAACCAGATATTGACTAAGCATTTTGAATTCAAAAAACATTTTTGTTGCTAAATTATCGGACAGGCCAACTCCCAGTGGGAAAAGAGATGCGGCTTTGTTGTCCATCACTATTGTTTATCAGATTGTGCATCAGATTTACAGGTGTACCTGAAACATACAGGCACAAAGGTTCCGGCTTTGGACTAAAAGATAACACCAAAAAATGCTTGATTGTGTTAAAATCTACAGAATTAATTAATCAAAATTAAAGCATTTAAGTCCCAGCCCAAGTTGTATTATATTTTTCAAACAGAAAGCTGAAATGGAAGATTAGAGACTGGAAATTGTTCACAAAGGTTTACAGTATTTTACATCCATAAAACGGCCATGGTGCATCACCTTCTAAAGCGATTTAAGCTCCATGTGCTGCCAAAATATGCCTATGTCAAAATAGGGTTTCTGTAGAGACAGCATAATTTTATAAATAACCATCAGCCTCTAAATCTATGTGGACGCTGGTTCTTTTTCTTCTTTAATTCCCTGCCAAGAGACCAATAAATCAGTTGCTGACAAATGTTGCTGAGATGACAACAAGTTGAAATCACATTGGTCACAACCTGGCTTTCCGCTAACAGCACTGCTTCCTTTCTTTCATGTCCTATCCTGAAAACACGGTGCGCTGCACTCGATAAACTAACCTCAATCATGGTTTTTGCCTTTCAGAGCTGTATGTGGAGCCACTGATAAATAAGCATCTAAACTGCCTGTAACAGCAGACATGTTGACGTGCTACTCTTTAAGTGCCTGAGTGTTTTAAGGCTAAGTTTAGGAAAACACAGCTTGTTTAAGACACTTCTGATCCCTTTCCCACAGGAAAATGTACTAGATATTTTTACACTGACACAATTTCTTTTTTTCTTGTTCAAGAAAAAAAAAGACTTATCAAGGAAGGCAAGCAAAGAGATCCTCCACAACGCTGATAGATACAATAAATAACACAATCTACATGTTTCCGGATTCCAAATCAACAACGCGATGGTTGAATACTCGGGCGTATGCCTTGATTACTTATCACGCTTACAAGCTGCTGAAGATCAGGCCTGTAGACAGGAGATTACTGCGAGCCTGAGGTATGATGTCTTTAGAAAAGCACAGAAATAATCCTGGGTGGCTTCATGTAAATGTTGTTTCAGGATTTAGTCGTTAGGGGAGAAGTTATTCCCCATGGAAATAATCCTTTTAATCCTTCTAGGTACTAAATTAAAATTTGTTATGGATTTAAACAATCACATTGGCAACTGCCATCCTTGAAATATGTGTCTGCCAATATTGGTTGACTTTACACAACCTTTATGAGCCCCAGGAAGAAGGACTTAAACTGTTCAGAGTGAAACATTTTAACTTCAGTGTATTTTGGAAGATAAATCTGAATAAAGAGTAGCACCCCGTAATATTTCTGCTATTGCTAACTTAAGTGGATATTTTTCATTTTAGCTCTTCACTGGACATAACTGGCAATGCGTTAAGCAGAAAGTAGAAACAAATTGTCATCAGTTAACCATCTAGTAACACTCCTTCAGGGTTTTTGCAGGTCTCACCAGCTTAATTTCAGACTTTTTTTAAGGATCTTTGTAAGATCATATTGAATGAAATTTAAGCCCTTTATCGCTACAGAAATGTACTAGCTTTTCTGCACTGGCTAGTTAGCCAGCATGGCTATATTAGCTGCCGTTACCAACAGCCTCAACCGTCTTGAGTCACAGAAGAAGAAGATGTCTGCACACAACTCAAACCTTTGCCAAACAAAAAAGTCCCACAAGAAAAGAAAATACAAAGTATAAATGAGGTTAAATAGTCCTGCTACAACAAAACTTAAGACTTGTGATTAAACATATTTAAGGCCAATTTATTTTAAAAAAAGGAATTTTAAGGCCTTAGTTTTAGATTCGTAAATTTAAGTTTCCTGAAGACAGGTTATCCTGCAAGTTGCTACTGTGGAAAAGAAGACTCAATGTTAACAAACGTCAGCATTGGTGAGGTGTTTAAAATAAAGTCGGAAGACGCAGAGACATAGGAAGATGTTTAAGAGGAAGCTGCATGTTTCTATAAGATGTTGAGAGACAGCTGTGGTTCGCTCAGACCGTAAAGAAGAGAGGGAGAGCAAAAGAATACCGCATTGTTGATCTGCTTTATTATTCTGAGCTTTCAACGCGTCACTGTGAAATGCTGGAGATCTTTTGGAAATGTCAGAGCTGCATTCTCAAGAATGTACACAATCATGGCTGTTGTTTTGTTAATGCAAGCCATGCTAACCTTGCTAGCTGCTAATATATGTTGACAAAGACAATTTTCTTTTCCTGTGTTTTAGAATAGTAAAAAATTATTTTATAGCAACCGTTGTCACACAAACAAAATGTGACACCATCTCAGCAATTAATATAAATAAATGAGGGTGGTTTATGACAGGAAGTTAAGAAAGACTATATTTGGGCCGTGCTGTGGTGGCGCAGGGGGTTAGCACGCCCCACGTTTGGAGGCCTTAGTCCTCAACGCGGACGTCACGGGTTCGACTCCCGGTCCCGACAACCTTTACCGTATGTCTTCTCTCCTCACCCTCCTTCCTGTCTGCCTACTGTACAAAAAATATGAGCCACTAGCGCCGCAAAAACTCTTTGGAGAAAAAAAAAAGAAAGACTATCTTTAATGCCGTTCTTATATCGGTATATGTAATGAGCTCAGAGAGCTGATCAAAAACGATCACAATCTCTACTCAGGGTTTCCAGTTGTGCTAGTTTTTATGAATGCTAGATTGTTGCAAGAGCGATCTTCTGCATAATGACATTCTGAGAGCCGGTGAGACTTATGTGAGCGCACATATCTCTGTGGACAAAGAATAATGTGTGGCGTGTCCGTTTACATCTCAACCCCACGGCTCGTGTTCTGATGCCACCAGCTCATCACAGACGGGTCTTTTTCATCCAGAATATCAGTCAGAAGTCTCATCAGAATATTCCTTCTACATGCTGACTTGGATAACCAGCAACCACTTACAACCAACAAATCAAAACACCAGCAACAGAAAAATACAAAAAGACATAATGCAATAAATAGTTGAATTTTGTACCCTAAGTTAAGCATAAAAATACTCTTCGTGGTTCATTTTAGGTTACAGTTATTTTAATCTGTTTTACATTTGAATTAAATAGCTTGTTTAAGATCCAATGGCTGATTACTTGCTTAGGTCTTAACTTTAGGGCAAAACATTTAATATTTATTTTACCTGTATTTTTTGTGTTTGTCTTTTTCAAGTGTCTAAGTCAATAATGTCTATCAATAACAACATAAATATCTAGTCATATTTTCAAACTTCCTGTCAACTTTGAATTGTTCATGTTTTCCACTACAAAGAAAACTAAACAAACCCGCCAAGCAGCTGGGCGATGTAACATCTCTCATTCAATATCATTGGCATCATTTGTAAGGTGGAAATATATAGTATGTAAATAAAGAAACAAAAATAACCACCAAAGTTAGTCACATATTATAACTGCTCTTCAGCACCGTCACCGCACTTGAATCGCGTCCATTGAGGTAAATCCGGCTTTAAAAACTTGTTTTTGAAGCAATGATTGAGAAGAGTGCAAGGAAAGTTCCCTCTTAAGTTAGTCAACCTTTATATCTCCAGCACTTTGAATGACATTTAGACAAACTGCCACATATGCAACAGCTAAACGCTTCTCTTATATAGCAACCCGGGGTTGCTTAAACTCTTATATAGCAAATAAAAGGTACCTGAAGTTTGAAGAAGCAAGTTCTCCGAGAAGTCCGACTTCGGCTCACATTGGAAAAATGACTTTTAACAAGTACAGCATCTGGCATCCATGTGGCTCAGAGCAAATACTAAGACACACATACACACGCGCACACACACACACACACACAGACAGGCATACCTCAAGCTGCCAGCGCTGCCAGACATGTTTGAACAGAGTCAGCAGTTGCTCCCTTCCCTCCCCGCCCAGCATTCAGGCTTGGACTCAGCATGAGTAACCTCACAAAACTAGCAGTCGCAGTGCAACACACCACAGAAACATCAACCCAGCCATTACGTATGCTAGAAATAGTGCAAGCGCCCTCAAAGGAGGGGGTAAGGAGAGAAAAAAAAAGAGCAGCAATTATAGCAAACCTCAGCCAAACACTGTCTTTTTTTTTTTTTTTTAAGATTTAGTTGAAAACTTTCTGTTGCGGCTAGATAACAAAAAAAACCCAGTTGGAGCAGGTGAGCTAATCTGTTTCCTGTCGGCAGCTTTTGTCTCCCTTTGTTGAAAAGCCGTCACACCTGAGGAGTGACAGGAAGTTTGCGAAACAGTTCCACGCGCATCTGCAATAATTCAGCGTTGAATCGAATATGAAGATTACCCCGATTAAAAAAAAAGAAGTAAAAGGCAAAGCCAGCTCGGTGTCAGGCGTTTGACCTGCATGTGGAAGCGTCTCTCAGGAACACATAACCCTGCAACCAATCCTGCTGAAGCAAACAAAATATCCTGAAGGAAACCCTAAGAGCTGCAGCGAGAAGCATGTGAAACTAGCTAACATCCTCAAGAGAACGCCTGCAGGTTGAATCCCTTTAGTCCACTTCCTTGAAAACACTTCACCCCGAGTCGCCCAACAAGCAAGACGGAAAAAAACAAGGACAGAAGAAGACAAATGCAGGAAGAGCCGACCCAATTTCCCCCCTTCGTCTCCTTGGTGAAACCTGCGGCGGTGATGCGAGGAGCCACAATTTAGCATCTCTGCAGTTAAAGTAAGGACATCCAGCTCCAAGGTTTGCACACTCAGAGCCTAAGCAGCCGTAAAGATAGTCAAAACACATTAAGGATGGAGAGTTTATATGATTCATAGGTCAAAAACCTCCCTGACATACAAGGTGTGAATACTAAAGTAGCTTCAAGGACCGAGCCCAGAGCAAACTGGATAGCTTACACCAAGAGAATGTGCAAACCCTCACACTCTAGACCTGCGGAAGATAAGACGAGCAGTCGCATAATAACAGATAGCGTTTCTCGTACTTCAGTACAAACTGTAATCTTGTTCTTTCCCATGGAGATGTCGTGTTCTTTTTTTTATTTTTATTTAATCGGTCACTTTGTCTTGACACTCCAAATACAGCCCATCCTTCATCTAATCTTCCAGCGACGAAGCTAAAGGAACGCTAAGAGATAAAGTCAGAAAGCACTGCTTTTCAATCTAGTTAGATTAATAAAAAAGAAAACTCAAAGCATAAGAATCAAAGATCTACATGCTGATGCTGCGCCACTCTTGACAAATGGTTTAAAAAAAAGTTGCTACACTTTTAAATCACTGAGGAGTAAGACAAATTGTTCGAACTTACTTACAAAAAAATGGGATCAGAACCAAAATAATGGAAATAAGATGTAATAGATAGTTTTTAGAAAGTATTATGCCAATACATTTAATTTTACATTTAAGCAACAGGAGGAATTGCTGTAATCTTTCAGTTTTAAATTGAAGGAATCAGATCAGCCTTAACATTCAAATCATCATCTAATTCTGGTTTGTGTGTTCAAGATATAACGGGAAACTGACATCGCAGGTTATGTCTTGTTAGTATTTCAGGTGCACAACATGTTGTATTCACTGGTAAAATGTTCAAAGTAATGATAAAAATTTCACATTTAATTCAGAAAAGCAAAGATCGCATCCAGAAGTTACAAAGACGATGATGCAAAGTCTCCCGAGAACTTTAATGACGATGGCAGAGAGAGGGTCTGCCTTGTGTAATTACGGACCATCCCACTGACATTCCAACGGACTCATCTGAATGACCCAGGACACACACACACACACACACACACACACACCAGGAATTTTTGTTTTCTGTTCACACACACACACACACTTCCTTAGTATTTCCTGCTAAAGCCCGGTTCTTCCTGCGCACACGACACCTGCTCCATCACTTCCCTTCCAAATTAGCCGTTTTCTTTTAAACTAAAAACAACGGAGCCGAGAGAGCAACTTGTTTTTTCTTCCCTCTCTGGAGAAGAGCCCTGGATGACTAGTTTGTAGAGCGTCAGCGGGTCAAAGGGGGGTGATTAACCTGCCCATAAAGCAAACTGGATGTGCCTCCGGACCTAAATAGTGGGGGAATCCCCGGGTTGAACGATGAATATACAACAAGCCAAAACCTGCTTGAGAAACACGGTAAACAGTTTTATTTTATTTTTTCACACGCCATTTGTGCGTTGTGTAATAGTGTTAGTGTCATTAGTGTCTTGGCAAACGACAAAGTGAGCTAAAACAACCAGCCAGAGGATATGAGTTTGACTGTGGTGGTGAAACGGCTCGAGCCAACACACGCTCCGACGTCTAACTCGAAACAATGCATACCAGACTTGATGAACCCGAACCGTGTTTACAGCTTTAAATAAACTACAGACCAAGAAGGAGAAAACTAGCCTGTTTGCTCTGCACTGCTTTCTGGTCTAATATTAAACAGAAGTGGAGGGGATGGAGGGGGGTGGGTGGAGGCATTTTTAACATTCCCGAGTGGAGAAATCTAATTACCACTAATACTAACAAACTAGAATTTGTTAGATCATAATAACTACAGGAGGCTAACGTCTTCTAGCTAGCTTCTTTCTAAGCTCTGACAACTATGTCTGAGTGTGTGGTAATTACACATGTGTAACCTCTATGAGACAACTTCCCTTCACTGTATAATAAAGATGGATTAAGGGACTAACTAAGAGACATATTCACACCCTACGGAGGATGCTGAGTTGTTTTATGGATAACTTTAATTCCAGAAGAGTGGAAGCTTGAGCTAAAGCAAATATTTTGGACCAGTTAACCTACTTTGGAGCGACGATTTCTGCTCCATAACATAACATTGAAACATAACATTCAAAGTGAGTGGACAACAACATATCCAACCAGCGTCGCTGCCAGTAAGCAACAACAAAAAAAGTCTAGATTTTTTCTTACCAAATCTTGTAACGCCCAAATTAGCAAAAAAATATTAAAGACGATATCCACTTCCATATTTTCTGTCTGCTGACAATAAACAAAGTCCCGGCGTCTACTGTAGAGTTTTTCAAAATACAAAGTTTATTTAAAATGCTGTGCAGAAAAAAGACTAATTCAGCTATGTTTGTCTTGTATTTGGGTCATTGACATCACAAGAGGCACAGGAATTGAATTGGTAAACACTGTGGCAGAGTGAGTTTTGTCAGATTTTTAAGGCAAATTCAGGAAACTTTTGAGCTGCAAGACATTCAACATTCTTGGTCAGAGCCACACCAATGACCCCCAAGCCCCGATGAATACAAATGTTGACAACAAGAATGATTAAAATTAATTAATTCTACTAAAATGAGATTTTTATTATTATTATTTTTGGCTCACCTTAAATAATTTTTTGCAGTATCTACTGTGTCATGGCATACTGTCTGAGCTCATACTATTTTTCCGCTTGCTTTGCTTTCCTCTTGTGTGGACTGGAAGAGCCAATAAGAAAAAAAAAAACAACCAAATGGGTATAGCCAAAAACTAATAAATCGCCTTAAGTGATGTCACCAGAGGTGAAGCCTCCTTTTAGATGGGAAGGTTTTGTCATTGAATAGAAATGGTAAAACCGTCAGAAAAATTGCCCATGGCATGTTTAATAAGCTTAAGTATATCTGAAGTGAATATGGTTAGTATTATGGGAGAGTCTGTTTAGTAACTTTAACCATAGAGGATAGCTGAGTGTAAAAGAAAAATAAAGAAAACGGCTGCTGCGGCAGTAAAAGTCTGAACTCATAAAGACGGATAAGTGCTTAAAAGTATGAAGAAAGCGAAACAAAACCCACCTTTACACGGCAAAAACACCTTATTCCTTTCAAAACGATATATCCAAACCCTTCTCTTGTAAGCAAAAAAAAAAAAAAAAAAGGATGAAATCCCCCAGTTTGGAAAAGTCTGCTGGTAGTTTGGGAAAAGCGTCGTCGTTCCTCCGCCTCCGCTGTAGCCGCTGTGTCCGAGCCAGCAGCCCAGCGTAGAAATACATGTGCGGTGAGAGGGAGCGGGAAACGGAGGGGGGGGGGCCGAGGGAAGATGGAGGCTCTCAGTTTGTTTCAAGCTAACATTACAGCAACATCTTACATCAACCGAGGCACTTACTTTACTAAAAAAATATCTCCAGTAGTATAATTAGGATCTAAATTACATTCCAGACGTTGAATATCGCCTCCGTCTCGGCGGGACTCCCCCCCTCTGAGAGCATCCCGACTTGGTATCTCCCACGGCTGCCTCTCATTCCGTTCCTCCCAACTGTGCAGGACTGGTGCCCCGCTGCAGCAAATTTGGAAGTGTTGCTCGGACGAAGCGGCAACAGCGACGACTGCGTGTATTAAAAGAGCTCTAAGAACAGTTTTAAAACGTAGGACGCTTTATTTTTACGCCATGATGCCAAATGAGTGAGCTGGCTGCCTGTCTTTCACCAACGACACGTAGAAACAGAGCGACACAGACATTATAAACAGACATTACATAAGGAATAATAAAACGTAGCCATTTAACAACACGATGGATAGTACATTTTTGATAATTTACTATCAAAATTATTTGATAATTTTGATAGTATTTGAACTGAGTTAAACCCCTTTTCTCCCAGCCCTATGGTAATAATATTAATATTTAATTAATTAATTGTTGAATCACAAACTTCATATCAATAAATAGCATATTTCAGCAGAAAGCCGGTTCAAGGTGCTTCACATTAAAAAACAATAATACGCAAAATTACAAAGTTATAAAGAAAACACCATACAGTCAACAGCTGGACAAACATTACAGTTTGATGAGTGAAATCATCAGCGTTTCAGTCATTTCAGACACCAACCATCCACTGAAAACACCAACTATTTCTTACAGTACTTTTACTGTGTACCCATTCTAATTATTACTTTTGTTGTCTCGGGGTCCCCACTCCCTTTTGCAAGAGTGTTTTTTTTTCTTTTGTAACTTAGCAGCTCTTACATAAACAAAATGATCACAAGCTGACTCCCAAGAAAATCTGCAGACCCATACTACTACTAATAATAATGACAATTGTAAATAACAACCGGACATACAGCATCAGAATAATTACCAACTCCTTTCCAATGTACACCCCATAAATAGAATAGAATAGAATAGAATTCAACTTTATTGTCATTGTTGATTGTCACAAGTACAAGCAACGAGGTGTAGTTTGCATCTATCCAGAAGTGCTCTACAAGATATAAATATTTATTTACGGATGTACAAGACTATGTATGTATGGACTATAAGGGGTTATAGCAAGAGATATAAATATTGTGTATAAATATAAATATGGGAGCTATATGCACAGATTATACAGATTATACAGAATATACAAGAATGTTAGGGAATGGATTATAGATAAATAATGGCAGATAAAATTTACAGGTTGTATGTGTGTGTGAAGAAAACAGTCCGTGATGTGTGTGTGTGTGAGGATAGTCCATGTGTTATTGTTGTATGAGAGGGTAGGGGAGTACAGTCCTTATAGTTTATGTTTATATAAACTCTTCATAATCTCTGTTATGTAACAACAAATAAACTAACATGATATTAGTTTATTTCAAAAATACATTGAAGTTTGTGGCAACAATTCAGCAAAAATATGCAAAAGCTATACAGGTGTAAATACTTTTGCAAGGCACTGCTTACTGCATTCATCTGCTTTCTAAAATGGACCATCCTCTGCCCACCCGCGTGATGTCAGACAGAGGGGAGAGCCGTGACACCGTGACCCCTAATTAGTGCTCAGGGGCCCCAGCTTCTGTTCCAAACTGCTTGTCAGAGAGAGAAATGACTCCGCACATGAAAACGGACAAGGAAGTACGGCCGGTCAGGCCCAGAACACCCCCAACCGCCCCACCCCCGCTCAGACAGCACAGAGCTTTGAAGTTACATCAGAAAAAGCACCTGTGAACAACAAAGCTACCAAGAGACTATGATCTCCAAAAAAGAAAATAGAGAGAGAGCAAAAGGGAGAGAGAGAAACAAAAAACACAAATCCCTGGATCAGACACTCAGCCGATCAGGTTACTGTAATTTTCAGGGCTGACATGTGATATTAAATGTGATACTGTGCAAGAGATTTTCAGTCGCGATTTCGCTTCTACAACGTTTCTCTTCTTCCTCATCTCCTCTCTGCCTCTCCCTACTCCCTAAATGCATATCCGCCGGAGCAGACGCAACACACCTGACCTATTCCACAGCTTACAGCCCCCCCAGCCCCACCACCTCCCTCCTGAACTAGCTTCCTCCCAGCTCTTGTGTGCAGACGTTGCTGTCTTGATTTGATTAGCCGTCTCTGGCTAGGCTTGAAGTGCAGCGGGGAGCACGATGGGCTTTCTGCTGCTCCCGTATCTGGCTAATTGAAACGACTCCCTCTGCGTTCACCCTCTCCCCAGGGGAAACAGCAGACTTCGGGAAGCAGAGGGAGTCCTCGCCATCTGTCCTTCCTTTGCTCGGCTTAATATGACACATGCAGCTCCATAGCAAGGATAAAGAGGGAAGACTTTAATGCTCTGCCACTGCAAATCTCATAAAAACTCAGCACATGTCACTTTGAACGCAGCAGTTAACTCCCACGTTCTTGCAAAAGGGTTTTCAACTTTCTTGAATCAACTCAAAGTAAAACCGTTTACTTGAGCAGCTTTTTGGAAAACAAAATGTACTTTTAGGAATTACTTTTATGTTGGTCTTTAAATACCAAAATTTCAACATAACTTTATATTTTGGTCCTTCTTGTGATGTCATTCTTAACCCTTTCATGCATAGTGGCCATTTTCTTGTGTTTCTTGTGGATTTTATGTTATAAATGCACACAGACCACTAAAGTGGACGCTAGTGCATCATACAATACACTGTCAACTACTCACCATTAACTGGAACTGCAACAAAATATTTGTTAAATCCAAATATTTGGCAGATGAAAAAGCATGCCGACCAACCCAGACCCTCCTTCTACTGCAGAGGACTCTTGCAGGTAAAAAAAAAAAAAAAACATATTGTGCGATATCAAGTAACCCCTAAAAACAATACTACTGCGGTGGCGCAAGGGTTAAGCACATCACAGGCGCGGCCGTCACAGGTTCGAATCCTGGCCTAGTGACTGTTGCTGCATGTCTTCTCCCTCTCTCATTACCCTACTTTCCTGTCCTAGCCCTACAGTCAAAACACCTTAAAAAGAAATATATATATATATATATATATACATGTATATTCAGCCGTGTAACCATAATGTGGAAAAAAGGGGTGAATACTTTTGAAAAAATAGTTTTTTTTTCTTTGTCAAATCACTGGCTAAAAGTTATGTAAGCATACATACCTGACTTTTTATCAAATATACTGTAGGAAACAATAAATCTAAGAGCAGCACAGCAGATCATGTTTACTTTAGGCATGGATTTATTCTCTAACAATGAGGCAGATGGTCTAGTCAGGTGCATGAGATCATCGATTCAGTTTTGCCAGCCCTTGGGGAAATTTTGTGAAATTGGAGGCTGGCTATCTGCTCAGAGCCTGTTACAAGGAACCAGAGGCTGAAGGCACACTCTGACGTACCGTCATTTTACTACGAGGTAATACTGAAACATCATTTGAAGTTTAAAGAATGAACTTCCTGTAGGATCTCAGGGACAGAGTGGCTATAAATGTGAATTCCTCATCGAGTCAATCAAGAAGAAGCAGAAGCACGGCGAGTTTTATTTTTCTGTGTGACGGCGTTAATTTAAAATCACCTCCTTCGGATGCTGACTGGCAATCTATTAGTAATTCCTTGCTTGGCTCCATAAACGGTTCCGTGCGGCAAAAACAATCGAGCGGCGATTAAGACGGACTAATATTGTCCAAACATGGCACACCCAAAAGCTTCTAATGAACGCTTCGCATCTTTTGACGGAGAACGCGGCGATGCGACGGGCCGCCCTCTGAGACAGACGTTGCTGTTTCGCAGAAACAAAAGGAGTCATCCAATTTGCTGCTGAACTATTCCAGCCTTCTGCACAGTCAGGACCTTGTTTCCGAGCGCACACTTCTCACTAGAGATGACGCAGCTCTGGAAGCACGATGAGAGAGAGAAAGAGGGAGAGAGAGAAAGGGGACAATGTAAACAGAGACAAAAAGAGAGAGAAAGAGAGTAATGGGGGAGTGAAGTCACCAGATGGTACAGTGAAAAGAATAAACAATGGTAACAATAAACTGGTTTCATTCAGTGAGCCTCTACTGCAGCACAGCATGCAGCTCTGGAGTCGGCAGGGCAGGAAATTGTTTTTAAAACCTCAAAAGTAGTTTCATTCAAGCAAATATTGTCTGAAGTACAAGTATTTGTACCTAACAAACTTTTTGATAGTCTGTTGTGTATTTTATTCAGTCTTTTTGTGATAGAACAACACAATGTATCACATAAATAAGAAGTGGAAGGAAAAATATGACTTATTTTCCTAATGTCTTGAAAAATCTACAGTCGAATACTTTGCAGAATCCAAACCAGCATCTATAAAAGCTTAATTTTTTCATTCTTCTATAATATTTCCGATCACAGAATTGGATTTATACATGGATTGAATTATACTCAGAGGGGGGCTTTATTTTATAATTAGGGGATTTCTGACAGCAGGTGTTATTTTGGGGTATGTAAAGTGGGAAGTTAAAATTACAAATGTAGGCAACAATTTTTATATTCTTATTTGTAAAAGCTTTTTGAAACTCACTACTTTGTGTTGATGTTTACATAAAACCCTTATAAAATCCGTGAAGACATTCAAGAGGTGTGAACTTACAGGAGACTGAACAAATGTTGACAAATGACACTAGTCACCAACGAACAGGTGATCTAACTATCTGTGATGCCCGTGAACCCCTCCTGCCTTGTGGCCCATCGATGCTACGTCATCGATGGGCGCGTCGATTACATAAGAATCTCAGCAGATTTCTTATCCATACGAGTAGGACATTCATATTCTTGTGGTTTTGTTGTGTTTATAAATCGCTCATATGCTAAGCTAAGCATAACTCCCAAGCTTCCACTTCAATCTCATCACTCAAAGAATGTTATCCAATGATAATATTTAAGATTAACACAACCCTCTGTAGTTTTCAGTTTGTAAAAATGACGTTAGAAGCTTTAGACTTGTAGGACCGACAGACAGACATAGCTATGTCTCCGTGCTACGGATCCGTGGTAGGAAAATCTGACGAGGTAAGAAGAACGGTTAATTTCATAGTTACTCATCACAGGTGTTGCATGCTACTCTGTATGCTATTGAATTCATTTGCAGATCACCCACTCTGAACCTCTCTGATCAGATAAAGTATAGCGCTGCATTTAGATAATGAACCGTAAATAATTATTGATTTATTGATTGATCCTCTCAGTGTTTTAGCGCCAATTCAGCTCTGAAGAAGCTCGGCGGTTTCCTGTGGTTCGACACCGGTCAGGCCTTTGAATGAGTCTCTGCCGGTTTGATGCTCGTTTCAGTAAAGAAATAATTGTATGGATGTCAGTTCGAGTCCTTCCAGAAAGCATCCGGTGTGAAAATAAAAATAGCAGCCACCAGAACTGGGACACTATACTATAAATAACTGCTGTATATGAATGTAGTGCACACTCTGGGAGTCAAGGTTAAAGTGTGTCAGTGACAAGTTCCTGAGCAAGCAGTTGGCTTATGACTGATGTCGTGTTCGCAAACATTACAGGACACCTTGACAAATCTCTCCTCCCCCCATCCCTCTCTCTCTTTCTCTCCTTCCAAGTCCATCAGCCTCCGTTAGCGAACCCTGAAAAGACTTTATTGTTACTTCCCAGAGCAGAAAGCACATCCGTACTCCATTAACGTGAATTAAGATGTTTACCTTTTGCCGAAGCGTCCGCAGCAATTCTCACTCAGCAGCTCATTGTTCGCCTCCCCACAGGTCACCAGGGTTTTTTTTTCCCCCTTTTTCTTTTCTTTTTCTTGTGCCATAAATCACCTGAGCTGACTTTGCCCAACATTGTGTTGCGGAGTGAGAACGTATGTGGTTGGGATTTGCGCTGATTGTAAGCACTGATCCTTCCCTACGGTAAAGGTCACGGTGCTGGAGGGCATGAAAAGGCTGGAGCAACAAACAAATCCCACTCCTACCCCAAACACACACACACACACCTTTGTGTGGCTATCTTTGTGGGGATTTTCCATTGACTTCCATTCATTTCTACAGCCTAAACCTTATCCTAACCCTAACCAAAACCCAATTCACACCTTAGTCCTAAATCTAGTCCCTGACGCTAAAACAGCGTTTCCCCTTGATATGACCAGCCTTCGGTGTCCACAAGGAGCAGTGGGTCCCCACAACATAGTATGTGTCAGGAAATTGGTCCCCACAAAGTATTACAAACAGACGCACACGCACACACACACACACACACACACCCACACCCACACACACACACACACACACACACACACCCACACACACACACACACACACACACCACTTACCTTCTTTTCTTTAGCAGCTTCTCTCCACCATGGACTGGGTTTCACTCTCTTCGCCTCCTGGCATCTACTCAGAAAGGAAAATAGAGTTATTTATATGATGAGCTGATAATTAAGATCTTCTATCTTAAATCGGTGCAGTGAAATAAACTTCTTGTTTATTGGTTATGCGAAATAGCAAACGTATCAGCGATCTTCTGGCCAAATGAAAACGGAATGAAACTTTTGGAGCCACATGCAAAAAGGTGTGTGGACCACCAAACACACCATCCAAACAATGAGATAAGGTGGTGGGAGTATTATGCTGTGGGGCTGCCTGTTAGCGGCTGCAAAAGACTTGAGATTGGTGCGGAGCTTCACCTTCCAGCTGGACTACATCCATGTGGGAGAATGATCACATCCCCAAAAAGTGGTTTTCCAAAACATTGATTTGAATGGGTTAGAGGCTACAAACAAATCTATAAGGTTTTAGTTGCAAAAAAAAAAGGGTGTAAAATTCAATGGCTGTTTTATTTTATTATTTAAGCTTTGTTTCATGGGGAAAGAAAATGCCTTCCCTCAGTCTGCATCTCAGGGTGCAAACATTCCTAATCTGTGCTGAGTCTAAGTCTGAGACCTTGCCTGCATCCGTAAACTAACGCCGATTCACACCAAGACACAACAGGAACAACTTAGACAAACCGCACGACAAACCCGACAAGGGCATTGCAGACAGAAATAAGCTGTTGTGTAGGAAAATAAATGGAGACGGAGCAAATATTTGCCCACAGCGGAAGAGTGTTTGGGTTTCTGGGTCAAAGCCCTGAAACCAAAATTTATCTCGGCCTCTGACAGACAAAAACACTGAATGCAAACATAAAGTCGGAGGTTTGATACGACTCCCTTTGACCTTAAATTCTTGGTTTTATCCTTAAAAAAAGAAGAAGAAAAAAGATTTTCTGTTTTTAGGAACTGAGGATTAGAAACATTGACAGAAAAGGGGGGGGGGGGGGAAGCGTTTATACCCACATGCTTGACTCGTGCGTGTTGCGTCTGTGTGGACGGAGATACGGCTGCTTGCCAGGGATTGAAGAGGGGGAATTAGTAAGGAAGTTGGATTAAATTCACCGGGAGGTGATGGCTGTGGGAAGTTTATAGGGATTAGACGATAAATCACCACGGCTGCTGATAAGACACACATCTCAAGTCCTAATAACAAGACCACCGAGCTGTGGTTACATAACATCCTGATGTGGGATGATTATATGACACCTCCGGTGGAAATGTAAGCTTCATGCTCTCACTTGGGGGTATCTTTAGGCACTTTGCTTCCATTTTTACTTCTTTAATCGTTTCACACCAAGAAGAACGATTCAGGAGAAAAGTGCAGGTTAAATGAACTCCTGGGGTATGCATACAACCAGGGCCGGATTTAAGAGGTTGTATGATTATATAAGTATAATTAAAAACATACATTCATTAAGAAAAAAAATTGGTGACTCCCAAAAATTAGGGGTCACCAATTTTTTGACCCACAAAAATTGGTGACCCTTTAAGGCCGTTCTAAAGTCTGGCATACAATAAATGAACACAGCGAAACTAGAAAGACCAAATTATGACTTTAACAATAAATATATATGTAAACATATTTACTACTAGCTACTTTAGCAGTATTACAATTTGACATTATCACCTTGCTAATTTTATCTGCTGTGAAACGTTAACATGTTCTCCACGGACAGAGTTATAGAGTTACCCTTTATGGGTATCGATAACTCAATTCAGTTCAGAAGAAAAGCAGAGGTTAGACACTCTGGGCCCCAAGAAGAAAAAGGGGCTTTATAAAACTCCTAATGTGTGCCAAATATTTAATATATATGTGCAGAACATGCTGAATATAGTTAAACCAGATGTTTACATGAAAACAACCTCTTTTTCCCCCCTCATAGGCTGACATTTAATCAGTCCAAACTGTTTTTTTGTTTTTGTTTTGGGTCAATTAGGATTCCCAAAATTGTTCCCATCTGCTAAATGCAAAGAATTAAAAAAATGCAGAAAGCAACAAGAACACAAGAAAATGTCATTAAAAAAAAGTCTCTCATTCGGGTAAAACATGTTCGGTTTCCTCTGCAAAGATTCAAACAATAGTTTGCTGTAATTTTGTCTAGTTGGTCTGGTTGTGGAGGCCGTCTTTCTCTCATCCTCTTCAGTTCAAAATAAAACTTGGTTTTTTAACTGGAACAATGATTCTGAAATGAATCTGTTTCACAGACTCGTTTGTACTCAAGCATTGACTTCCTGTCTGCTGCTGTTTCAATATTTCCGCATATTATTCTTTATTATGCGGAAATATTGAAACTGCCCTGATACGATTAGGGCAGTTTCAAGAGTTTAATGTCATAATTGGTCGAAAATGTGACGTAAAAAGCAATAAATAAAGAAAAATACTTTGATATACATGTTTAAAATGATTTGCTAGGAGTACTGGAGGTAACATTGTGTTGTAAACATTTTAAATGTGTCTATAGTTAGAAGAGGACAGTTGCGCTATCCTAGAACCACAATGCGTCATTGAATGCACAATGTTGTAAGCAAGGATCAAAACAAGATGTTTGCTGTGGTTGTCGTTTTGTTCAGTCAAACCAGTTCCCTCGCTCTTTGTGAAATGAACCGTGTGCGCTCTTTTCTTCAGACACCAATTCGACGCTTTCGGGGACGTGAGACGAAAAGTCCGGCTCTTTTAGCTTTCGAGGGACGGAGTGAATGAAGGGACTGTCCCGTCCTATCTGCTCTCTAAAGTGGAGAGCATCGTGAGGCCAAACAAAAGCCTGCCGTTTGCATCTTGCGAAGCCTTTCATACACGCTCCACGTTGCCAAAAGTAAAGCTAAAAATAGCGGCCGAGATGTCGTTTGAAAGCCCCTCTGTGACAAAGATGCATAGTGGGCCTGCAGTGAGCTCATCGTTAAAGGCAATTATTACTGCTAGACTGTAGAGCTACAACAAACAACGTGGGTCTGTTTTGTTTTGTTGCTTTTTTTCCACCTAAAGTACAGTTCTGTCAGTGGTTCACAGAGTCTTATTATTAGCATTAATAACGAAACAACGTTTGGTTTTAAATACTACATCTAAACAGTCGTTTTTCCAAACTGAAAGGCATATCCAAACCTTTATGTTCCTAAATCAAGTTTGTACAAATATTGTTGTTGTGCTCACGGAGTCAAATTTTACTAAGAAAATTTTGAAAGCAAGAGCAAACTGAGAGAGCGAGAGAAAAAAAAAATCCATGTTTCATTAGCATAATTTGCAATGATTATGACAGAGTCCATATTTACTACAATGGAGTTATTTGAGCTTTTCTTGCCCAGATTTTGTTTTGTTCAAAGCAATCCCCTCTGGCTCTAATAATGCAGACTTCCTTTTTTTTTTTTTTTTACTCTTGCACAGAGTTGTGACTCTCCGTCCCAAAGCTAAGTCATTCTTTTTCCTTGTAAACATTTTTTGAGCAGAAGTCTTTATTCATTAAGACTGGCCTAAAGGTAAACTGAGGTAAATGGTGCATATCGGTGACCATTAAGTGAATGTATCCCAAAAGTCATAGAAGTTGTGCTTTTGATGGCATTATGAACTGAAATTTGAAGTTGCTTCCAAATGTTTGGCTTGTAATAAACTTCTTATTACAGATTAGAGAACACATTGCATTTTGACTACAGATACCAAATATTTTTCCACTGGCAAAAGATGTTTTTATTTTCATTCATATAGATATCTGATTGAAATTAAAAGCCATTTCAGAACATGCGACATGTGGCAGCACTAGGGAGGAAAAAAGTAATCTGTCACTTGCATTAAAAAAACTCCCATTGCTTTCAGGATCAACCATTAGCTTTGGATTTGGTTAAATTAAAGGGGTATTTCACTATGTTTTGGCTGCCTTTAATTAAATATTTATGCTTAAACCTAAACTGGATCCTTCTAAACACTGAACACTGATATTCAAATACAGACTAAGGTTCACACAGCAGGCAAATGCGACTCAAATCTAATTTCTTCCCACCACATGCCACCCATACCTGATTTTTTCCTTGCAGTCTGAGCGGTACAGTTCCAATCTTTTCAACTAAAAAAAAAAGAAAACAATTTGTGCCACTTCCATATTGATATCACTACGTTGATTATGTCAAAATGTTCATGTCGCATTTCATCTGACTTTGATGTCATTGATGTGAAACATATATCATAATTCTGTGCCAGCAGCAGTCAGACGTGGTAAATCCAGAAGTGCACAAAGACAGAAAATCATAACTAGGTACTTTTGAAAGGAGTCACTGAAGTGAGTCACTTTACAGTCACACCACTCTTGGCTCACATCTTCTCTACAGAAGTTGCAGTCAATGCTCAACAAAACGCCATTTCTATTAGTTGTGCTTTTTTTTTTGTGATTATTATCATCCTTTGTCTTGTTATGATCCTGTGACGATGCCGTTGGCTCCCACTGCTGAATAAAAGTTTAAATAAATCCATAACGGACTCCATCAATTATTACTTCCGTAAACAGAGCGCTGCTGAGTGACGTCAACGTTCTTCATCTGCGCATGCGGGTCGCTTTGGGGGTCTTAAAACGTTCACGGAGAAGTCTGACTGCGGTCTCATTTAATTAGTAGCATGAAGGACCGCGAAGAAAAAAGAAGAAATAGAACTGAGTATCAAGACCTGCTGTGTGCACGCAGCCTTATTCTGTCCTGCAAAATTACATTTGAGTCGAAAAAACAATTTAGGAAAAACGTAACTGGTTTTAAAACCCAAATAATTTCATATCGGTTTGTGACAGTCGGTCATTAAAGCGAGCCATGACAGAAAAACAGGTCAACATGAAGCAGTGGCGCAGCTGTTAGCACTAAATTCCCCACGTAAGCTGCCCGTCAATTACATCATCGTGCGATGACGTCATCTGGCACCGAGGCTGGTGACACACGGTTGGTCCAGTGAAGTGGCTGAACCGCTGAACTGTGGAGCCATTGTGACAAAGTAAAGGTGTCAATCTCACCTGCTTCTCACCTGCTCTTGCATTTCAGCGCGTGACAGCTGCAGAGTTCAGCGCGAGCTAACGGGCCCGCGCGCGCGCGCTGGGGTTGTTCTACGGCGCGCTGGAAGCACGCTGCACTCCTGTGATTTACTGCAAGCAATAAAACGCAAATATGGCCGAGAGAGAGAGTAAGATCAGCTTTGATCATGCGTTTCACGTTACTCTTAATGTTGGGTTTCACTCGCTCGAGCATGTGGGCTTCCTCTGCATTACTGTAGTGCAGAGGAAGCTAACAGAGCCTCCAAACATAACCAGTGATGGCAAATAAAAATTAAAACATGTAATTAACCTGATAACAATGTACGTTTCTCAGGCTAATTTAATTTAATGCACTTTCTTTTTGGGGGACGGGAACATTTAGAGCAAAGATCAATCTGGTTTCTGCAGCTCTTTGACCTCATTAGCTAACTAGCTTTTTTATTTTTATTATTTTACTTGTAAACAGTTGATACCAAGTAATCTCGGTATCCATAGTACCACCAGTGTTACCTGAGAACCGTGGTGGAACAAGATTTCACAGAGAGGGGTCCTTTGCTTTCTTCTCTTCAGCTCCCAAGTTCGCTAAAGGATTTAACTCAATGATTTTACATTTGGTGACTCGTTTTTGTTTTGATTTGGTCACGTTTTTTGGATCATTATCCGGCTAAAAGAGTCAGCGATGAAGAACTACTTTCCGTTTGCTGGATTGAACCACCTGTTTTTTTGTTGTTGTTGCTTTTTTTATTAAGTCTCCCAGAACATTTGGAAGATAAGCCGGCCCACAGCATCACATGTTCTCCATGCCTAATAGCCAACATGAGGTGCTTTACCATATATTCATCTCCAAACATTTAGGAAGCTCCATGTGTTTACATTCACTAGTTTAGGAGGGAAAATATTCTTTTTCAGACGTCTCCCCCAAACATTCGGTTAGCTTGTAGATACTATCTAATGACTGATAAGAACATTTGGTTATCCTAACGTTCTGCTCTTTGCTGCAGATTTCAAAAGTGAGTTTTGGAAATGTACATTTTTGCCTCCATTATCATCCCCCTCACTGCGTTTGGTGGCAAAACAGATGTGGATCCTCTTTCGTCCCAGTGGCCTCCACCGCATGTCGGGTTTATACCCAAAGGGAGCAGAAAGTCATAGATCATCACTTAGACCAGGGGTGTCAAACTCATTTTCGTTTTGGGCCAAATCAAGATCATGAAGGCTCTTAAAGGGCCGGTTGTGCCAGAATGTATTTGTGAGGGATTTACCCCCTCCCTAACAGGTGCTGATTTTTGTACTTTCTATATTCTAATTTGTCTGGTAAATGAATTGTTTTTGTTTGGAGAAAATAACTTGTTTATGTAATATTTTTGTTTTAATCATTCTCTCTTCTCTTTGAGGTCACCTGGTCATGCGTTGCCATGGAAGCGCGCCCATGAGCAGTGCCGACGAGGACCTGGTGTTTTCAGTCAGCCTCACTGCGAAAATCCATTGTTTGAGAGGGAGGGGAGATGTTTTTGGGTTTTTTTTGGACCCAGATTGTTTTTGTTTTAGTTTTGAAATTGTTGTAATTGTGTAAATATTTTTCTAGGAATATAGTTTAGTACAAATGTGTATTTCCTGTCGGGAAATGTAAATGTGGTCTCCACCCCCTAATTAGTCCTGGTAGGAGCCAATGCGTTAAAAGCCAGGTGGTTTAGATCAGGGGAAGACTCTCCCTCCTGTTGATTGAATCCATGTCATGCTGTGAACGGGAACAAAATGTTAGAAGAACTGCATGAAGAAAAGACTAAAGAGCTCTACAGGTTGCCTGTCTGATTTCTGCAGTTTTGGACATTGTTTTGCTGCCTTGGGCAGAAAAAGGGTTTGATATACATCACAAACCAACAGTATTGATAAGGCCTTTTCACAAACTGTTAAAATATCAACTAATTCTTTTAATGAAATATTACTGAATATATTTTCAGTCCCTCCAGGATTTTTTGATTCCTTTTGTGATTTTTTTTTTGCAATAAAAAAGTGTTTGTGGTACTAATTTGGAAATACTTGCCCTTATTTATCATGGTAAATTTGACTTTTTATTCCTCACTGTATAGATCACGGACTATGATCTGACATCAATAAAGGCCGAGGCAGCTGCTTAGTACAAGTAAGAAAGTTTTTGGCAATTTTTGAAAAAGATCTGCAATAAACTCCCAGCTACTGGCACAAAAAAGTGAGGGAGTTTGTTGATTTTGCGTGAATTTCCACGATAATTCTGAAGAAACTGGAGGGACTGATTGACACAATTTGGCAGATTCAAACTGCATTGATTTGATTGATAACATAATATTTAAGCACACTTGGTGTTAAAAGAGGTCCAATTCCATTTCTTTTGAGATGATTTACTTTGTTTTAAACCCACATTCCCCTCAGCCCCCTGCCCTAAAAATGTATAAAATCAGTTCAAAAGTTTCAATTTTGCAGTGAGTTTATGCTACTGTATGAGCATTTTAAACATGTTTTAGACTGCTTAGGCTGAATAAAAAGTGCAATCTTTCTCGTCCTTCTTTTAGGTTTGGTTGGAGTTTGCACAAGTAATGACTTGATGAGAAGCACCAACAAAAACTGTACATGCTAACAAGTTAATCTTTTAAACATGCGGCGCACATTAAGGGGTCTGTGTTCTGGTACGCGTACAATGATAAGAGCACATACTGTATGTTTTGAGCTTTTGCTTGAACAAAATGTAGGATAAACGTGAACCGAGACCTGAGGCTGGTTTTTACATTCCCATGCATCTTCTGTCTGAATTCAACCGGTTGCCATCTTTTTTCTAGTTTTTCTTTGTGTCAAAGTGGGACGGTAATTGCACAGATCAAATAATTGAATTAACTAATACAAGGGATTTTTAACATCTCAATTTTATTATGCATTAGAAGCGATTTACGGCTAGTAAAGTGGGAGAATCCAGGAGGAGGAAAACTTTCTTCTCACTCAGGGTTGATCTGGATGATGAACGCTGCCGTCTGTAATTTCACCTGTCATTACCCCCGCTAATAGAAGTCCCTGTTTAATCTACATTTTATTACTGGGTGCCTCTGGTATAGTGCCAAAAAGAAAACTGGAGCTAATGTTTAGAGAAGATTGCCTCTTCCTCCGTTTAGAGACTTCGTCTCTTCATGCTCGAGAGTCCGTGACGTGCCTGTCCCGTCTTGTGGTTTTATCGCTGGGTTTGATCTTCATTTGCAGCTTTTGTTCTTTGTCAGACACTTTCTCATGTTAAAATAAGGAGAGTTTGTCCCGCCTCCCTCCCAGAAGCCTCTTCTCCCCCACCCCACCCTCCCCCTGCATCCAAAGGAAAGTCGGCTTCGTTTCAAGTGATGCAGTCGCCGGCGTTATTACACAAGGCGTTTCGTGCTTCGTGGAAATCAGAAACAGACTTGGGACGACACTGGTTGAGATTCCGGTACCTGATTGGCCGACTCGCGAGGGGACATTTCCTGGCTGCTAGTCCGGCATAATAAGCTAAGGGAAGAATTATGACTTAACCAGTGATTGTAGTGAGCAGGAGGCGCGTCCGCCACAGCAGCTGTTTGACTCTCAGCACTACGCAGCACCCGAAAGCTTCCGATCAACATGAAGCTTTCCTCTGTTTCCAGTTTTTGCAGTCGCGTTATGGATGTGCAGTTGAGATAAAACCCTGTTGGTTTGCAAAAAATAACAAACTGGATTATTGAGGGCATAGAGGGACTTACAAAACCTTTTGACGTAGACAACGAAAAATGTGAGGTGGAAAACTGATTTTGCACGTCACTAGCAACACAACATCCCAACCTAAAACATGGTGGTGGCAGTATTGTGGTGTGGGACTGGACCCGACCCTGCGCTAAACAGGGGGTCATTTGAAAACTGATTGCTTAAAAAGGCTCTGGATTAAATCGAAATAAAATTCAGATGAGCAAACAGGCAGAAACAAAAACCTGAAAAGTGTTTTTTTTTTTTTTTACAAAATATTCAGTACACGGATTAAAAGCACCCTAATAGTTGTAGATTTTTATGTGCAAAATATTTTGAAAACCATGTATCATGTATTCCCATCTGTAATTGCGAACTATTTTTATGTGCTTAGCTGTCACATGCGATCCCAATAAAATGCTCTGAAGCTGATTGCAACATCACAAACTGTGTTAATATTACTTAACTGCTTCAAGAGCATTTTAAAGGAGCTAAAATCACTTTTTTAGAGTTTTACATCATGCTATAATGTCATTCCCTCATCAAAAACATGCTGAGAGTGTTGCTTTTATTCTTTCATGCAAAAAAATGACAAAGTACTTCCTGGAAAGAGCAGGAGTTTCTTAAAGAGACAGAGGCCCAATTTCCAATAAAAAGTCAAATTTCTTTTAAGCCATATATAAACAGCATTTTTTGCAACAACTGAAGGATAGTGACTATAGTGTGCTATAAAACACATAACAATGCTCCTTTAAACAAAATCTTCCACCCTGCCACACGACCGTGTCGCAGCAAAAGTGGGACTGGGAGGACTTTCCTGTTTCAAAACAGAAAAACACACCTGAGGGAACATTCTCTGAGCGTGATTAAACAGCACACTGGTGTTGAGTCAGCCATGGAGGCTGATCAGGTGTTTTGGAATAGTTAGCTACATTTTTTTTCTTGTTGTTCCTTTTCCATCTCAGTGACGCAGCTCAAAGTGTCCTTCCGACTGACGCGTACGTGATCGGACATGAGAAGTCGACATGCTCCCAAAATTTTTGTGGAAGTTATGATTAAGCTCTGCGGTTCACCTTGATGGGAGCCGGGGCTTGTTTGCGCCTGCCGGCTGACTGTAAACTGCTGCACAGGCCTCGGCATTGAGCGTGGTCAGGCTCTAATTACAACCTGATTGTGTGCTTTTAAAGGCTTCTCCTCGTTAATAGCCTTGCCCTCCGTCGTAAACGTGCTTTACGGCGTCTAACAGGACGGTAGCCGGTGGAATTTGGGAACCAACAAAAGGGAATTTTGTGAAGCATTAATCTCCTGCAGGTCGGCCTGTTTCTCTTTCATGCCGTAAAAGGCTCATTAGGGCGAGCGCCACCCACTGTGTGGCTGGGAGTCACTCGCTACTTTTCCATGTAAGGGTTTCCGGTTCTAATAAACAGCTGTTCGCGTGAATAAACGTTGGTCTCTTCAAGTTTTATTTTCTACGTTTTGTTTTTGTTTTTTTGCTTTGTTCAAGCCAAACCCAGGTCTGATTTGTTTCTTAATCTGGATTATATTTGTGGCATCCAGACATGAACAAGCTATACTTTACTGCAAAAAAATAAAAATTAAAAAAAATCTTACCAAGTGTTTTTGCTCTAGTTTCTAGTGCAAATATCTTTATACACTTGGAATAAGACAAAACTAACTTACAAGTAACCTTTCAGCGAGATGTAGAAGCTTGTTTTAATTAAGTAAATCCTGAATATTGATTTTAAAAAATGCTAGCTCCATTAGCAAATTATGTCACTAATAACAAGGCAAAACTATCTTGTTATGAGTGAATGATACAAGCACTTTCCCCCCCAATTTTAAGAAATTATCTACGTAAAACAAGCTCCTACATCTTGCGCAAAGGTTACTTGTAAGTTACCTTTGTCTTTTTGCAGAGTTCATAAAACCCTACCATGCGCCGAGTAGGACAAAATAGGTGTCAGTATCAAAGATTTTATCAGCCAACACCATCTCTTAATCAAATTGTGGGCTTTGCATTTCAGTCATGCCAACATCAATGGCGTTTCAGACGCTCGGAGACATTCGTCCGATCCCTGAACGCAGATATCTGGAGTGGATCAGACAAGTTTGCTCATCTGGCCCACGAGGCGTTCTGCCTCAGCTGACATCACTGCTGCGGGTCATGATGGGAGAATGACACGACAACGAGCGCTTAAAACTTCACCGACAAGAGCATCAGAGTTACTAGGATGTAAAACAAGCGCATGCAAATGAAAACCATGTGGCAGGAGTGCTGGGGTTGGCCGTGACGTTTCATCGTAACGTACAAGTAACGAGAACCCGCTGTTTATGATTTGGCTTAAAACGAAAACATTCGGCACTTGCATGGCTGAATTGTGTAATCAAAAAAAAAAAGAAAAGCCTGCTTGCTCAAGTGTAAACTGAAATTAAAAAGTTAGATAAAGCCACCATGTTTGCAGTTTTTAGCTTAAGAATCCATGTCAATTAGACTTCCTTCTCACATGTGCCACAACCCTCAGTATATGGATCCCTGTGGTGCCTCTTCATATGGGACTAAAAGTACTTGTTTTTTGGTTTTTTTTTTAAAAAATATACATCATCATATATCTCCAGTGTTTTCTCACTTTTTCCACAGTTCGCCATACGCAACATAATTGATTGTGCTTAGCTAAACGAGGCCATCTGCTGTATACCATTCTGCGTCCTGTCATGTTTTCTGGTGTGTTGAGGCCTAAGCATGAGAAAAATAGATGGTTTTGGTGAAAATGTGTACATTCGCACAGCACAATCAATTATCCTTCCATGTGGCGCCTCCCCCGGCTCCCTGCTATGTTGCAGCTACAGCAAAGAATGTCATGAATTCTCAGGTTAGTTAACATGGAATTTTTTTTTCCCCAGTAACAGTAAGTTGTTTCTCCGCCATTAGCACATCTAGCAGTACGTACACCAGGTTGATTGACAGCGCCAAGACCCTCTTCATTGCTCGGATTGGTTGTTTTTGGTCGGAGCGGCTCAGTAAGGAAATGGAGGAGATCGTTTTTTTTTTTTTAATATCTGTCTCACATTATGCTGTCACAATATGGTTACGGTTTTAACAAGTTTGTAAAAAAAACATTCTTTCTAAAAGTTATGTCCTGCACCTTTAAATCAACCCCATCTACATAGGTCAAAGCCATGCCAGGAACAATCCCTTTGCATGTCGTGACATGTTTCCATTTGTGTGTGAGTGAACGTTTGGTGAAAACGTTCACTCACACGCGTTGTTTGTTGCCTGCAGGCTCTTCGCTCATCTCAGTCTTCCCGTTGTTTTTCTTCTGCCGTTCTGGCGCCGAGTCGCGACGCCACCGGCTTCTGTAAACTGTCCTTGGCTGCGGATATGTTTGTGCAAAAGCTGCTTCATTGTGTCCCGTGCTGCATCTGCGGTTCACCAGCGTCCGATCCCCTGAGGGAGGGAGGGGTCAGCTGAGGTCATCCACTTCCTGCTGATTGTGAGGGACATCGGCGTGGAGGCAACGATAAACCGCTCCAGGAAACCGTGAGGAACGGACGTGTTGAGTGGAGCTGGCGGCAGAGCAGACCAGAAACACGTGTAGCCGAGCGGGATCAGGACGGCAAACTGGGCCGGTTTTATGGATCCACGTTTCAGTTAAGATTTACAGCCCTTTGGACAAAGCCGTAATGATTTTTTTTCTTTTTCTGGGAGCGATGCAAAGTGGCCAGCGGAAATGACTGTGTGTCACAACCTCCACTTTTCTATTTCGGGCCCTTAGCGGTACAATTTTTCTTTCCTAAAACAAACGCCTGCTTTAAAATGGCTGCTTTACCCGCCTGCGGTCCTGATTACTTAGCTAAACGAGGCCATTTGTTCACTAAATTGCTTCTGTGAATCACCTGCCTCTCTTTTACGTGGCCCCCTGATATATAAACATATAAAAAAAAGATTTCAGAGTAAGGACATATTCCTATCTGACGGCCAAGGATAAAGAAGATTAAATCCAGGTGAAGCGTGGCTCAGGGAAAGTCCTATCCAAAAAAAAAAGAAGGTGGAAGGTCAGCATCTTTTGGCTGAACTCTCATCTTTGGAATCTTGTTGACTCAGGAACGCATTACAAACAGCCCTTGGAACGACACGTGGAAGAAAAGCCGCGCATAAACTAAACCAGATGTTGCCGAGATCCTGCTTTGGGTTGGGCTTGATCCCCAGTGTCACGGCGGAAAAGCAGCTTCGACTTTAGGCTTTTAGAAAAGCAGCGTTCTTCCCGCGCCCCCACAGGAGCGCCTTCTGAGGCTCTGCATTCAGTGTCTGTGTCTAAGAACATCGTGTATTCGTTCCATCTTGTTGACTTAACCGAGTTTGTCCCGCTGAAAACACGGATACCTGAGCAAAAAAATCAGCTGCAAAGACCCCACAACTGAGTGGTACGTTTCGTTTAAACATACCTGGAAGCACTTGCACACATTTCGCCTGCAATCTGGTGTTTTCAGCTGGACTTTCTATTCCTTTTGGGATCCTTAGTCATGCGGCTGAAGTTCAAACTGAAGATCGTTCCAGGCATTGTGTACCAAAACCCCAAATGCTTTCGTTTCCAGCTCAGTTTTTGCACTTGTAGCCTTTTTTTTTTTTTTTTACAAAGACTTCAATTTGATTGTTGTCTAAAGGAATGCGTCGTAAGAGTTCATGTTAATTTGAACTTGAATGGCTTTATAAAACACATATTGGGTGACCAGTTCACATTACTAAAGAGCAGATAATGACGAGTAAAGTAATGAGAAATACACAAATAGTAATGAATCTCTGGAGCTTTTCATATACACCACCCAGCGTGGGAAGGTTTATTGGAGATATTTAAAAACTGTTGGAGGGGGAAATTGCATGGTCATCCACAAAAAAAAAGCGGAAAACTGAATTTAGAAGGTTCTGTCTCAGGATATCTATGAGCATTAGTGAGCCAAGAACTGAGCCTTGTGGAACCCCGTTATGGATTTGCCATCAGTTTTCAGGTGGAACCATCTATCAGGAATGCCTGAGTTCTTCATAAATAATTTGTGCAACTGTGGCTCATTGAGAAGAGCAGCAATCTTGCAATAAGAAAGCTGTGGGTTTCATTAGATTAGATGACGTTCACTTGGGTTGTGGCATTCGTTCTGAAAGACTTAATAACCAAAAACCCTCCGGAGTGGTTGAATTAAAACACTTACAGAAACCAGAGTGGATCGAAATTCCTTCAAAGCAACATAAATGACTCATTGCTTGTCCTTACGGTGTAAGGTAACCTCAGAAAAATGAGTTTTCACCTTTCTGTTGTTCCTCTGTTTCGAAATGTTCCACTAAATGTGATTGAATTAGTTGTGCTCCAAAACGGAGCTGCGGAGCCACAAACCATCATTTTCAGAAGGCAAGGCAAATTCTCTTTGGAGTGGAAATTCATTTCATCTTACATAACTATTAGTATACAGACAATAAGGCCCCTGCTATTTCTTATGACAGTGAGTCTCGGCATTAATGGTAGTCCATAAATCCTAAACTGAAAACCTTGATGGCGGTCTTGGCAAAAGAAACGTGCTTTTGTTGTAATTCAAAACTTGGACAGAGGAAAGTTTACAGAGCCAACAACTTAGTGAGATTAGTCTCCGCAGCCTGTGTCTATTTTCACTGAAAACAACAGATTTTCACATTCCACTGCATCATTTATTCATCCGACAGGCATCATGGGTTCAGGGCTCACATTATTCGATGATGCAAAAAAATAAAAATAATAATCTCTCCCTCATGGGTGGGTGGGATCTGGCTTGTTTTATCTGTTCCCCAGGTCAGAGTTTGGAACTAAAGTGAGCATCCAATCGTTCCAAGGGCTTGGCCAGATCCACCCCTTTTCTTTTGGAAGGTAACCACTTCCATTCCATCTAAACGGAGGCTAGCCGCAGCCTGATGTTACACAACCGGAGGGCTGGAGTTTGGCCTGCTCACATGCTGATGCCGAGTGCATGTGCAGCTCTCTCCGCAGGTCAGATCCCATCCTCAGAACCCACAGACTATCTCTAAAGCCTCAAGTGAAAGTAATTATTAGTGTTTGAGGTGCAGCTTCCACGCTGTGTAGCGCTGAAGACACTTGTGCTCTGTCATCACACAGAAAAGATTAAAGGGACAGTGTTATGTATTTTCCAGGAACATAGTGCCTGGAAAATACAATCGAGTGACAATGTTAACTTCAGTTTTTATAAAAACGCCATACATATCAAATATGACTTAAAAAAAAATTGCTATATAATTTAATGCCTTGAAATTGGGCCTCTGTCTCTTTAAGAAGCTCCTGCTGTTTCTGAAATTCCGCCTCCAGGAAGTCATCACAACATGGCTCCTCTATTAACCCTATAACAACACTTTTACCAACATTTCACTGAGAAGTAGCTCCTGTAATGAGTTCAAGAGTGGTGCAGTTGAACCAGGTGTTTGCTAATTGCTGCTGGCTAGTCTGAAGGAGCTGAGTGGGAGGGCTGCTCTGTGTGCCAGAAGCTCTGAAGCCTGGAAACTGCAGCTCTAAGGAGGAGCTACGTCTCAAAGGCGGGGCTAGGTCCACCCATGCGTTTTGCACAGTTGAATGGTTGCCATGGAGATTAAAGGACCGCTCATGAAAGAATCAAGGCAACACTCCAGGTATGTTTTTGATGACGCAATAACATTAGAACATGATGTAAAGCTAAGAAAAGTCAATTTTACATGATACTGCCCCTTTAAGAATTAGCTCTCCAAAACTTGACGGTTCACATAGAACTGCTTTCAATACGTTCAGTGCCTAGCAGAAGACAAAAGAAAGGTTTTTGAAAGACCAACACAAAGCTGTACATGATTGTGATTTATTATTTTTAATGTATAACAAGTAAAAATTTTAAATCCAAAAAAGGATTAGATTAAGGCATGTGTTAGAAAGTTCAGACCTAAACAGAATGGAAATATGCAGCAAAACACGTGGAGAGATTCCGCAACATGCTTGCAAACATGGATGCCACACTGTTTAGATTTTAAGTGTGGGAAGAAAGAAAAAAAAAATAGTGTATCTTATCCATTCCACTTCAAAGAAGAAGAAGAAAAAAAGCAAAACTTTGTGTTGGTCTATTACATAAAATCCCAAGTAAACAGATCAAAGTCTGTGATTGTTACGGTCACAATGTGAGCATGATTACCTTTGCTTGTTTTGAGGAAAATGTTTTGACAGGCATAAAAAAGTCTTTGGAGTTTCAAACAGCAAAAGGGGGATGGAAAACAGGTTTCGTTTTTATAGTCGGTTGTGGAAAGTAAGACCTACAGGCAAGACAAGCAGAAGCGTTTCAGCCTTTAATGTCCCTTACTTGTCCCCGTACGAGTTTCCCATTCTACATTAAAGCCAGAAAGCTCCACAGTTCATACTGTGGCGTCAGGAGTTGGGCTGGAACTGAATCAGAACACCAGCCCACATCAAGATGGACCGATTTGTCTGCTACACCACAGAGCCGTTTGCTCTGTCGACGTCTTGAAGCTAATGCGCCCAAAGGCAATTTTGATTCCAAATAATTAGCTGTGAACAAATCCCACTGCCACTGATAAAGCCCCCTCAGCCCCTACTGCCCCCCCAGTTCAAAACCCAAACTGTCTGGGTTCTTCAAAGCCCTCCTCCATTATCATTCCAGGGCGCTGGCTCGAACCGCGGAACAACGAAAATAACAACAAAAAAAAGTCATTTGGCATCCAAACATCTCACGCATGTCTTGTGTGCACACTGTGGCTTTAATAGGTTCTGGATCACCCGCTGAGAACCAGATTCCTTCTCCCCCCCCCGTCCAAAATAACTGACTGTTAAATTTAGACGATGTTTTTCCAATCGGCCGTCTTTGAAAAAAAAAGGAAACTGAGCAGATGGAAATCCTCCCCCCGCTCGTCGTTTCATGTGGAAATGCAGGGAAGCTGCTGTAAACACGTGGAAGGAGTCAGCGAACGCCTTCTTTCCGAGAAGGGTTTGAGTTACGACGCGAGAGGCAATGGCTCCGGCCGAATCACCCTGCCTCGCATCCCAACAGGGCACCATCGTGTGACAAGATCAATAATTGGGAATTCAATCAATATCACAAATATGCTTCAGACGACTTGGAAAAAACTTTCCGCTTATTTCTAGTACACATATGGAGCGTGTTCATCGAACCAAAGTATTTACACAGGTTTTGTCACATTTGATCCGTAAATTTAATGCAATGGATTGTTTTAAAGATTTTTTTTATTTTTAAACCAAATAAAAATCTGAAAAGTGTGGCAGGCATTTGCACTCGATGGAACTACTTTCACTCCACATTTTTGCACGTCTGGAGATTGAAGTCGTTGCCCCTCTCTTCTTTGCAAAACGGCTGCCGCTCAGATTGTGCAAAGAACATTATACCACACATTGTGTACTGGATTAAGGCCTGAGCTTTGACTGGGCCACTCCAACGGACGGAACAGGGCCCCAAAGAGGAGCGATCCAGAATCAGCACATTTCTTCGGTTATTACAACTAGAAACCAGCAATCAGCCCCGAAATGTGTGTGTGTAGTGATGGACTCTTACCTGAACCTTCAGAGTCACATAAAGACGGCTACAAAGTCGGCCTTCTAACGCCTGAAGAACATGTCTAGGATTAAATGGCTAATGTTCCAGTGAGATCTAGAAAAACTCACCTACAGTCATGGCCAAATGTTTTGAGAATGATTCAAATGTTAATATTTACAAAGTCTACTGCTTCAGTTTTTATAACGGCAATTTGCATATACTCCAGAATGTTATAAAGAGTGATCAGCGTAACAGCAATTAATTGCAAAGTCAATATTTGCCTAGAAAATGAACTTTATCCCCCAAAACACATTTCAACTTCATTGCAGCCCTGCCTTAAAAGGACCAGCTAACATTGTTTCAGTGATTGCTCCATTAACACAGGTGTGGGTGGTGATGAGGACAGGGCTGGAGATCAATCTGTCATGATTAAGTAAGAATGACACCACTGGACACTTTAAAAAGAGGCTGGTGCTTGGCATCATTGTTTCTCTTCTGTGAACCATGGTTATCTTGAAAGAAACACATGCAGTCATCATTGCACTGCACAAAAACGGCCTAACAGGAAAGAGAATCGCAGCTAGAAATATTGCACCTCAGTCAACAATCTATTGCATCATCAAGAACTTCAAGGAGAGAGGTTCCATTGTTGCCATAAAGGCTCCAGGGCGCCCAAGAAAGACCAGCAAGCGCCAGGACCGTCTCTTAAAAGTGTTTCAGCTGCGGGATCGGGCTACCAGCAGTGCAGAGCTTGCTCAGGAATGGCAGCAGGCAGGTGTGAGTGCATCTGCACGCACTGTGAGGCGGAGACTCTTGGAGCAAGGCCTGGTCTCAAGGAGGGCAGCAAAGAAGCCACTTCTCTCCAGGAAAAACTTCAGGGACAGACTGATATTCTGCAAAAGGTACAGGGAGTGGACTGCTGAGGACTGGGGTAAAGTCATTTTCTCTGATGAATCCCCTTTCCGATTGTTTGGGACATCTGGAAAACAGCTTGTTCGGAGAAGACGAGGTGAGCGCTACCACCAGTCTTGTCTCATGCCAACTGTAAAGCATCCTGAAACCATTCATGTGTGGGGTTGCTTCTCAGCCAAGGGAGTCGGCTCTCTCATAGTCTTACCTAAAAACACAGCCATGAATAAAGAATGGTACCAGAATGTCCTCCGAGAGCAACTTCTCCCAACCGTCCAAGAGCAGTTTGGTGATGAACAATGCCTTTTCCAGCATGATGGAGCACCTTGCCATAAAGCAAAGGTGATATCTAACTGGCTCAGGGAACAAAACATAGAGATTTTGGGTCCATGGCCTGGAAACTCCCCTGATCTTAATCCCATTGAAAACTTGTGGTCAATCATCAAGAGACGGGTGGACAAACGAAAACCTAGGAATTCTGACAAAATGAAAGCATTGATTGTGCAAGAATGGACTGCTATCAGTCAGGATTTGGTCCAGAAATTGATTGAGAGCATGCCAGGGAGAATTGCAGAGGTCCTGAAGAAGAGGGGTCAACACTGCAAATATTGACTTGCTGCATTAACTCATTCTGTCATTAAAAGCTTTTGTTACTCATAATATGATTGCAATTGTATTTCTGTATGTGATGACAACATCTGACATACACACATGAAAACCAGAGGGCAACAGATCATGTGAAAATATAATATTTGCGTCATTCTCAATACTTTTGGCCATGACTGTATATGCTTATCTTTAGTCACGCTGGTTGCTGCAACAATATCTTGGGGAAAATGAAACATGAGGAAATGTATTGTTATAAGTGAAATAATCCACCAATGAAACAATCCTGTTTATATGTGTAAATATTAAGGAATTACTGACTTAAAGTAAATATGCTATCTCGCTGAAAAGCTACTTGTAAGTTCGTTTTGTCTTACTTTAACTGCAGATATTTGCACTAGACCGTGGACAAAAAACACTTGGTCACATTTTCTGTTTTTGCTGCACGAGCCCGCAGCGTAATAAAGCAATCTGTTGGCTTATCATCCAAGTGCTGCAACGTGGTCCGTTGCATCTTTTTGGCGGCTTAACCTGAACGTCGGTTCTGCGCGCCTGCACCTTTAATTGAAATAACACAAATATTGAAACGTGACTCCCTTCAATAACCTGACTCAGCAGTTTGAGATGTTCGGTGGTTACCAGCTTTTAGCTCAATAGAAGGAATTCCTGTAAAATGATTTCTGTGTCCACAGTAATCTTCGTGCAAATGGAGAGGATTTACGAGCAATTTCGTTTCTGTGTGAACAAAAGCCACTTCAGTGTGACCTATTTTGGAGGAAAACATGCAGGTGAGTGTGACTGTGCAGGGAGTGGGGGCCGGGGATGTGAACAGGTTACGGCCTGTCCTGCATTTTAAGGGCTGAGCCTAAGCTGTAGGAATGCGTCTCCATGTGGAGCGCAAAATCTTGGCAACGCAATCTGCCGCGGCGTCCCCCAAACATTGACCTGGCGAGGGCGAAAAGCCTCTGTCCTTGTGTGGTGAGGAACTCTGATGGGAGCTGACGCAGACAGAGTGTTTTTATGTGTGCAGGTTAAAGGGCGCAAGGCATTTAAAAGATGTTTTTAAAAAACGTCATGTGGGTTGTTTTTTTTCATGCAAGTTTCAATATTTTACGCTAAATTATCACTGTAAACATTTAGGTTGCCTGTTTCCCAGTGTTTAATATGAGAGTATTTATAGTTGATATAAATGGGCTCTTTGCACCTGCCGCGCTGACGTCACAACCGCACGCGCAAATGCGGCTCTCTTTTTTTCGCTTTGAGTTACCGTGACAGCTAGAAAAGACAAAGTCTTATTTCAGACGCAAATAAAACAATACTATGAACATTGCTGTCTTCCTAATATAATGGGCTTTTAAGGTTTCATAGATTTCCAAGCGGTCCTGAATTAAGAAGACGGTGGTTTGTAAATATTCGTCGCTACCAGTTAAAGCTAACGCCGCACAGCAAAGTTTACAGCCTTCACGTCACTCCGGATCAGCTTCTTCAGCCTAAAGAAGAAGGTAAAGGAGCTTTCTGTGTTATTTCCATGGAATCACTTCTGTATTCAACCTGAAAGAGTTTATGGGATCGAGAGAGCAGACCAGAGCCAGACAGCCGAGCAACTGATCCGCCTGTACAAACTGCTGTAAACACCATCCTGCTTCACAAGAAACATGCAAAACTAATAAAGCGAAGTAACACGGAGACCTTAAGGAACACGGCCATATTTTTCTAAAAGCAACAACTTTGAACCTGAACAGTCAGCTGAACTAGAACTCCGACACCAGAGCTGCTCTACTGTTAAGCTATGGGCTCGTTGTGCTTCAGAAGCAAAAAGCCTGAACCGTAAAATCCCCGTTACTTGGTCTCTGACACTAACAACAATAAACCACGTAATATACTTGAAAACAAGGTAAAAACATTGTCTGTTAGAATGGATGAAAAATGTTTAGATACTTAAATAGCACATTTCTACAAGAGAAATGTCAGAGAATATTGCCTACTAGCATAAGCTAAAGCTAATGTTAGCCACAAAGTTTAAAGAAAGTAAAACTCACCTTCGTATCTGTGTATAACGAGGCGAACATATTAAAACCTTTCTCCAGCTTATTTGTTGGGGCTTTGGATCGATGTACATCATTAATTGTTACCTTGGACAAGCCCTGCAAACACCCAGTGTAAAGAGCCTTTTTCAATAGATCGGAAACGACTGAGCCGCTTTTCCCCAAACGCGGAAGCTGAGGTGCAAAGAGCCCATTGGCTGGAAATTCCAGCCAATCGGGCTCTTGTTTCCGGAAATAGATGCCTTCAGGGTTCACAAAAACACTCCGACAGACACCATGCATTTAATGGTCAAATTATTATATATTTGGGCTTTTTTGGGATTATTGATGGTATATCGTACAAAGGGCAACATTATCGTACAAATATGATAATTATCGTACATATGGCAACACTGAACAAAAGAGAGGTTGTTTGGTCACAATGCAATTAATCTACATGATCTAATATTAACACGTTAGATTAATCATATTTGGTAACGCATTTATGTCAACAGCTCAACTTTCTACCTTCAACAGGCCTGCCTTGCAACAATAGACTTGAGTCCATACGATTTGATCAGAAACATGGAAGACAAAATAAACAACAAAATAATTGTATTTAAGTTGATTTTTAGCTCTCTGCTAAAAGTCAGAGAGCTAAAAATCTGTCTATCTTTAAAATTAATTGATAAATGAGTTTTTAGATCCATCATTCTTGATTTCTGCTTTTTTTTTTAACTTAATCCCAACTTCTGGTGATTAGCTAAATAGCCTTCAGATCCACTACCGTTTCCTTCCTCTCATTCAGTCCAGTCAGAACAACAAAATGACCGCCGACCGTCATCGACATGCTGTGAATGTGTAAGTCTTTCAGCAGATCTTTCAGTCAGACGGGGGGGAAATCCTTCAAGGAGACGGTCTTTTGTCGTGGAGGTACAAACTTCCTCGACCTCAGCTGCTTCAGAGTCGACCTCTCACCCCGCTGGGTGACCTCGGCTGCTGCCGTGGAGTCAGTGCTGGGATTTAAGAGCTGAAGCCGGGACCCGATGGATTGGAGAAATGAATCATCCACATGCGGCAGGAGGAATGCCGCAGTCCAGACAGACCGGAGTTTCCCCCCCAGTGGGAGTTCAGGAATTTTGGCACCTGTGAAAATCTCTTTTTAGGTCAATGCATCAGGCCTGCCGCCTATGTTTGCAGGCGTTCAAAAGATCCCTCAAAATTTAGAACAATTTGGTTTTCAAAGCAAATCGGTAAACCAGCGGTGTTCAAACATTTTGTCACGCGGGCCAGAAATACTTCTAATACCACAAAATAATTTTTTTTTTTTTTTTTTTGCACAGCTGAACAGTAAGCTAAGCATACAAAAGTTGATTAATCAAGGAAGAAAATCTGATTTTTCAAGGATTTTTGGTAGAAAAGGAAAGAGTACTAGAGCCATGCTAAGAAAAACAAAAATGAAAATAAAGTTATAAAATTAAGAGAAAATTAGGAGAATAAAGACAAAATAATACAAAAGTAAAGTCATCTTATTGCCATATTATTATGACTTTATTGTTGTAATAAAATGACTTTTGTCTTTTTACGATTTCACTATCGTCATATCGTAACTGTCTTAATTTTTGACTCTATTCTGGTTATTTTACTTTTATATATTCTTTTATTATTACGGCCCTAATACTAAGTAGATTGTAGGTCCAAAACGTGAACAAAGTTTTTCACGTTTTTAAGAGAAACGGTTGCACGGTTTGCAAATTCTTTTGGGTTCGGATGGAAAGAAATAAAGAGAAAAATCCAGCATTTTCTCAGCAGTAAGAACCAGATTTGCGTCACTCTCTCTTTAAAAACAAAACGCTAGCTGTATGAAGCCAGGCTGAATAAATTAAATGAAAGCAGATTTGGATTCTCAGACAAGTCAGTTGATAAATTAAATGAGATTTTCCATTGTAGAACATTTTAATCTGTTGGTAATACTTTTGCTCTAATGAAAGAAAAAAAAAAGCCTCCATCTGCATCAAGCACCCGTTATGGCGGGCCGCACGGAAACAGCCAAGGGGCGGCAAATGGCCCTCACACCGCGCTTTGGAGACCCCCTGCGGTAAACAGTAAAAAGCACAGAAATTCTCCAGCTTTGCTGTGATTTCACAAAACCTTTAAAGACGAAAGAAAGCGTTAAGGCCACCCTGTCCCACTGCGGCCGGCCTTTCTTTCTTAAGAAGAGTTTAAACCAGAGAGTCTGTGGATTTCACAAGCTGATCAAGCTGGACCCGTTTGATCTGCTTGTATAAGTCAAATCCCTGTCATCGGCGCCTTTTAGCGACGACCCGAGTCCTGGCGTCACATTTCATGACCTCTGGGGGCAAAAAGCTTTGAAGCGGGGACGGCTGTGAACATCAGCACAGAGGGATTCTCCACTCCAGTCCTCCGGGGCCGGTATATTCTGAACGCCTTAGATGAGTTCCTTTTCCACCGCAAAGAAAAAAAATAATAAATTAATAAGCTGATTGAACTGTTTGCAGAGGCTGTTTTTAGATTCATGTGTGTTGAACCGGGGAAACGTCTAAAACATGGCGGAGTCAGACGCCGCTCTGCTCCAGAATCTCCTTCTAGGTCACATGCAGCCGTAGCTATACTTAAGCTGTGTCCAGAATCGTCTTTTCCAAAGGTCAGCGTTCGATCTGACTGCGTCACGCTCGTCCAACGCCGAAGTTTCCCCACTCAACAATGCACAAAACTTACTATTTGAAATTAATATTGTCATACTTTGTAGCTTCTCCTCTCTTCAGATTTCTTCTGGCTCTGGCCTTTTACCTCCTTTTTCCACAGTCTGTCCACAGAACAGCGAGACGCTTCAGCGCGTTCGCTGAACAGAACGATGGGGGATTTGGTCATTTGCTTTTTTTTCTGCCGAAATCCACTCTTAAATGAAATCCATTGAGGCCAGTTGCCTTAGTTACCTAAATAAAAAACAGAGTTGAACCTACATTTCATTTAATTTCATTTCAGTATGAATCCAAGCTCAGAGGTTCGTTAGAGAACACACTGACGTTCTCTAACGAAGAACACCAGTGTTCTTCGTTAGAACACTGGTGTGTTCTAACGACCAGTGTTCGTTAGAACTGCAAAGATAAGTTATACATGACCACTGTGCGATCTATTAGGACTGAAGGAATACGGCACAACTGAATTTTAATTTATATGGGAAAAATGTCTTGTTCCAACTGGCAGATTATGACTCGCACTTTTTCATCAATACTAAGGAATTGTTGACTTAAAACCAGCTACTATTTCTTCTTGAAAAGGTACTTGTAAGTTGGTTTTGTCATACTTTAAGCGTGCTAAGGTATTTGCAAGAGAAATTAGACCAAAAAATACTTGGTAAGATTTCGTGCGTTGTTTTTTTTTTTTTTTCTTCTTCTTCTTCTTCTCCCCCCCCCCCCCCCCCCCCCCCCCCCCCCCCCCGCATTGAATATCAAAAATATTTAACTCAACAAGTGCAAAGTCGGTGGAGAAGCGTCCGAGTGAAATGTGGTTCTAAATCGTATTGACTTGTAGGGGCTGAATTCAAACATTTACACATCAACTCAGCAACACACAGTAAGAAACTTCACATGTGGTTGACCTTTAACAAAGCTTGTTGGTAAGATGTGTAATTTCCCGTTAGACCAGGAGCGTCAAACTCATTTTAGTTTTGGGCCGAATCAAGATCATGAATGCTCTTAAAGGGCCGGTTGTGCCAGAATGTATTGATAAAACCTTGTTCACAAACTTTTAAAGTACCAATGGATTCTTTAAATTAAATAATATTATTGAACATCTTTTCAGTCCCACCAGGATTTTGAGATTCCTTTTGTGATTTTTTGCAATAAAAATCAAAGTGTTTGTGGTACTAATTTGGAGATATTTGCAATATTTGTACGTAATTATGGCAGTAAAGGTGACTTTTTATTACTCGCTGTAAGGATCGTGGACTATAATCTGATATTAACGAAGGCTGAGGCAGCTGTTTAGTACAAGTAAAAAGGTCTCTGACTATTTTTGTGAAAAATCTGCAATAAACACCCAATTATGTAAAAAAGTTCAGGGTGATTTTGTGTGAATTTGCACGATAATTCTCAAGAAACTGGAGGGATTGACTGATACAATTTGGCAGTAAACAGATAAAAACTGCATTGCTTTTGTTGATAACATAATATTTAAGCACACTTAGTGTTTAGTCTAGATGTAGATGGCCACATTGGGTGATGGTAATTAGCCCATTGATTGTCTTTTTGAGCTTCTGGTACACTGGATGCTAGCAGCCAGGTAGCCTGATGTGGTAATAGCAACGCAGTCCTGACCTCAAACCTACTGAACACATGTGGGTTCAGTTTGGGAGAACTGTTCGCGCCATAAGAGGAACGAAACCGCTTGACTTCACTGACGGAAGACAAATGCTGGCTGCTGTCCAACATCAGTGTGTGACCAAGCAGGTGACCACAAGCCTCCTCAGTCAGTTTTTTGTGCTAAGTTTATGTAGAAAAAGGCTAGAGCCAGAGAGAGAGAAGGATACCCAAACCAAGTTTTCCACTTGCACCCAGGTTCTCTTTCCGTGATCCATTCATTACTTTTTCGTCCCGTAGTTTCCAGGGCGCTGGAGACTGGCGTGTTTGTGGAAAGCGTTGACATTTCCAATCAGTTCAGACAGTGGCGGTAAGTCAAGCGACGGCCATTCGATGACCCGACCTCAAATGCCATGCGGTCCGTATTGAAATCGAAGCCGATCAATTCTCTCATCTAACCTCAGATGTTCTGATTCTCGAAGACCCGAGCGGCCAAGGAGGAGGTCGACGACCTCCGAGCTGCTCTGGCTCCCATAAAACCCATTATTCCTGAGCCTGCTGCTTAAAACACATGTTGACAAACACGGGAGCCCTGCAATTAAAAGGCCTCTGTCTCTGAGACTCAGCGATGGCTGCTGACGGAGGTCGGGGATTTTGTTTTTGTCCTTGCAGCACTAGAACCCATAATTACTTCGCGGCGATGGAGGCATCTCTCCCCTGCGAGGGCGTCGGAAATAGCTTTTCTCTTCTCCAGAAAACATGCAGATCCCTACTAAGACAAAGGGGTGAAACTTCTTTATTTGGAATATAAACAGGAAGTAGAGGCTGAAGGGAATGACTTGTGTTTAATCGTCTTAATGCCGGCCTTGTTGTGTTCACACTCTTCTGGTCTTGAGCATCAAGAGAGTAGATGGAGACCAGGAGGAACCCATTTGGGTTTTGCTCGAGTCACATCAAAAATTCATTGACTCTATGACATTGATTGGTATGGTAACACATTTTTGTGTTTAAAGTAGCTCCATACCAAGTCTGGGTTTTTCAGGTGTCTGCAGAATGACGGAGTAGATTCTTGTTGAAATGTGCCACGGCTCCACAAAGTTGGATTTGCTGAAATATATATATTTTTTCTTTAGCAAATTCATGTCTTAAAGCTTCATTGTGTAACTTTTACCAAAAGTTGTTTTTTTTTCTCCATATTTATTCAAACTGTCACCATTTCTTGACAGTGTAATGCGAGACAGATGATCTGCTAAAAAATGAGCGATACCCTCCCTGAGTTACTGTTACCGTCTGAAGAAGTGCACAGCTCCCGACCAAAAACAGCCAATCAGAGAGCCACGTGAGAGGGACTTAGTGCTGTCAATCACAATCATGTACGTGTTGCTGAATGTGCTAATGGCGGAAACAACTCACCGCTCCAGGAAAGCCGTTCATCTCCCGTCATCGTTGGCTATGCTAACCATCCTGGTGATAGTGATTGTGAAGCGATTGCCTGTGGTAATCGAAACAACAACTTACCAGACTTTCCAGATTCTCAAATGGATTTAAGGTCTGGGCTTTGACTGGGCCATTTTTACATATGAATAGAATTTCATCTAAAACAGCCGACTGTCGCAGCCTTCGACGTCTCCTGGGATTTGCCCTCTGCTCCCATCAACTCTTACCAGGTTTCGCGACCTTGCTTAAGAAAAGCACCCCCACAGCATGACGCTGCCACCACCATGCTTCTTTCTAGGGGAAATGTGTATTTACAAGTATTTTCCCATTACATTTTCCAAATTTCAATCTTCATTTTGCTTCGTTACGTCAACAGGTTGTTTCACAAGAGATGTGGCTCTCTGCATCTCCTCAAAAGACACGAGGGATCTCTTAGCTGCTGCTGTCGCGTTTTGCTAGTTTTGCAGTCGTCTCCTTCTTGGCGTTTTCATTCCGAACTGTGTTTTGCTAGACGGTGGTAAACATTAGGACATTGCTTTGTAAACTTCTCCTTATAGCTGTCTGCCTGACCCGCCTGCCGTGTTTCTTTTGTCTTCACGATGCTGTTTGTTCACCAACATCTGAGGCCTTTGTGTGGCATAATGCTCCCAACAGATCCACCAGTTGGTCGGTCACAGACGTAAGAAACAGCCCAGCCCTCGTGCCGTCCTTTTGTCCCGAGGCTGTTTTAGAGATTTAGAGAGAGAAAAAAGAGGAATGCAGATGTCTAAAGACACACACACACACACACTCACTTCCAGACTCAGTCGCATTTCACCGATTTTCCTGACTCTTGATAATATTTGAACAGGCCTGGGAGTGGTTTCTGTGTTGGCTTAGGCCGTTTTTCGACAGTGCAGCAGGACCAGATGTGAGCTTCGCGCCGGACGACACGCACCACAACAACAAACCCCGATGTCCACGGGAACAGCTGCGCCGCTCCGCGAGTTTGCTTGGGACTTCTCGACTAACACAAAGGTCAACACCAACTCAAACCACCAGACGAACAACGTTTTCTGTCCAGACAGTGAGACGGAGCAAAAACGTTTTCCACACGGACCGTTTTCTACGACATGTTTGATCTAAATGCACCTCTTCCTCCTAGTCTCCCTCCTGTCACAGCGTGGACGTACCGACACGCTGAAAACCCAGTCTGAATGTTTCCTGTGTTTACGCTGCAGAGAGTCTCTGCTGCTATTTCAGTATCCTGCCGTGAAACAATGATCCTTGCATACAGACAAAGACAAGGGACAGAGTTGTTGTTGTTTTTTGGAGGAGGGGATTTCCTTTTCCCACTTTTACCACATTTTCCTGAAAACAGAGACGAAACAACGCAGCTTTGTGTTGCTTTATTTTTACTCAAGCCACCGTGTAATTTTCTGGAGAGAAGTGACACACTTCAGCTTATAGATGTGAATATGGGTGGGCTGAATGAGGAAAAACATTTAGTCACTAGGTAATCAGATTTTATGTTCCACGTGTGAAACAAACGCATTGTAGATGATCATATTTACCTGAATGTGCTTATCAAAAATAAGCCTTTTCACCTTATACTACATATATTTACTATATTAGATGTAGGATATTGAGGAACATATTTTAAACAAGCATACAAGAAAAACAGTTATAAAAGTTTTGTTTTAAAACAACAACAAAAAAGGGTAAATGAGGTTAGATTTGAAACACCAAACTCCAGGTGTCCATGCACAACATAATATCCACTCAAGATTAAAATAATGACAGGAAAGCCTCCAGGGTTGGATTTTACTTCATGAACTGATTATTTGTGTGTCTATTTATCCATGGAGGAGCAGGAAGTCAGGAGAAATGTCTGAGAATCCTAACCTGGATACCTAATAAACCAGTACCATACCCAGGGATTTAAATGCACTACGTTTGTAATTATCCATGCAACATCAGCAAATGACCACTTGTGCCAAAACACGACAATGGTCACAATAGCCAGATAAATACCACTTTTGCTCGGATTCTGAATGGCGTTGTCGCTCTGGTTCTCATCAGCAAGTCCCTTCCAACGGGTACATCACCGCTGTAATTGTTTGTCTCGTTTTCCCCACATATTCAGTTCAGTGTTTTACTTGTGAGGGTTTAACTGCATGGTGCTAATGTAGCTTTCAAAAATGTTACACTAAAAAAAAAAACAACCCACTCTACAATCCTGAGTGCGGTTACATTTATTACAAGTTGTTTGGCCCTTAATAATCTCTCTAAGCTATCACTGAACATGTAGTGGATGGAGCAAAGTTTTAAAAAACCGATATATAATTATACTATTTGGAATTTGGTGAAATTATTGCTCTCGTTTCCTGCGTTTCCTTTAGGAAAAGCGCTCGATCCATACTTTTTGTTGTTGTTGCTGCTAATAAGTTGCTACATCTAATCAACAAATTCTTGTTGACTTTTAAAATATATACTGTATATATATATATATATATATATATATATAAAGAACAGTTACTATATCTGTGCTTTGGACAGATATAGCGAATCCTCCATTTAAGGAACTCGTTTCCTGTTTTTGTATGACGTGTGGCCATAATTATTTCACTGCCAAGTCTGACACAGAGGCTGCGAATCAGGGTCGCTGCCATTCATCAGATGCCGCTGGCCGCTGCATCTGATGGTTGTTTGTGAGGATTTATTACCTGTTCAAAATGGCTGGTTGTGCGCGTACTGCTAACGCTCAGGAGAAGGTGAGCAGTAATCAATGTACAGCTGCAGTGTGGGATCTGCCTGTGTTGTCAGAGCCACAAAAATTGTAGGCGACAAAATACTGAACTGTGCTACAACCTGAGTGTTTAACTTTACGAATGTAGCCATAATGCAACATGAGCCTTGCTTTTATTTGGTTTGGTAGTAAGGCTTACAGTGGACTATTTCAGTTTAGATGCGTGTAGCAGTCTTATTTACATTCTCTTTGGGTCGAAGAGATTCATTTTTTATCATTTCCGTGATAAACGGAGAGGTTGCCCAGTTACCGGAATGGGACTCTTTCCAGCTTGTTCTGCATCGGCCCTGCCGGTGGGAAACTCAAACAGCAACAGTCTTAGACGCTGCGGATGTCTAAATATTCACTACAGCTGCGAGAGAGACTTTTTTTTAAGGTTTTGTCGGCTCTAGTGGCTTTTATTTTAAAGTAGAAAGAGGGTAATGAGAGACGGAAGACATGCAGCCAATGTCTCCAGGCTGGGAATCGAACCTGCGACCACCGCCACAAGAACTAAGGCCTCCATTTGTGGGTCGTGCTTTGCCACTGCGCCACCACAGCACCCCAGAGAGTGGGACTTTTTAAGCAAATAACAAGAAGTCAGAATTTGCTCAGTTTTATCTTTCTGAGCTTTCAAGCTTTCTCTGTTACGAACTCGGTAAGGCTAGCTATGCTAACTGTGCTAATCGTTAGTAAGACGCCAAGCTAGTTTCACATGTCAACTCTTGGATCTATTTTGTCTTGTACTGAAGCATTATTAAAAACATGTTTTGGGGGGGTGTAACATCACCTCTGCTCCTAATATAAATAATCGACAACCACTAAAGACAGAAATGTTTGTATGCTTTTCTCGTAAACAGTTCATAGAGCAACCAGTCTTTACAGAAACCACAGCTCAGGATTCTGTCACAAAATCCTGACTGTTGCATCTCTAGTTCGTTTACACCCAAAGTCTAGATTTCTAGGTGTATATCTTCTGATTTATGACAATAGAGTAAATTTCAGCAGCAGTCGGTGGGATGTGACTTTTTGTTTCCCTTCTTAGCCTCATAGGTCATAGCGATGATCTGAACACGGTTTACAATAGCAAAGCTGAGAGAAAACAAACAATCACCACTAGCTCTATCGGCCCAGATTCTTCATTTTGTTTTTTTTTGCTTGTTTGTTTCTAGAAAAAAAAAAAATCACAAACCACCAAAATTTCAGTCTGACCATTAAATCATCGCCCCAGAGGAATCTGTCTCTTCACTTTCCTTCTGGATTTCGATGTACTGACCACACAGAGGACACGCAGGGGACACGGCAGCTCGGAGAACAAGCGCAGCCTTGTTGAACGTTCGCACTCCCACCTCGCTGGCGTCGAGTCTTCCAGAAGGAGAGAAAGAAGATGGATCATATAACTCTGAATTTTTCTCATGGATCTTTGTGGTCAAGCAAAAAGTCTCCTCTGGCAGCAGGCCCATGTATTTCAATTCATAAATAAAGCTGGATCCTCAAATGCTTCCTCCTCGTGCTGCACGCTGGAGAAAAGCTCCACCCTCTGACCACATAAAACTCCAGAGGTTGGCTGCCAACCCTTGGCCTGGTGAGATTATAGCTTTAATTCCCTTGCATAATTGGGATCCCATTATCAATAAAAGATTGGACACGAAATGAGTCTGCTAACACAATTCGTACGATGAATCAGCTAAATTGGGAAACCGGGTAAAGATGTGTGGGGAGAAAAATAGATGACTCGGGGTTCGAACAAGGTCGTCGTCACTGACGATGGATAAAGAAACTCACCATAATGCGAGTTATCGATAACTCACAACTGCTGTGAGTTGTTGATAACTCACCAGAATGTGGTGAGTTATCAATATCGTCTTCACAGAACAACTTTAGTTAGTAGCTTCCACATTGTTAGAAAAGGAGACTATTATAGAAATGAGTTGAGCCAACTCACATCCAAGCTTTGAAGTTTGTACAGTACTTTGTAGGTGGCAGATGTCAAGAAAAGCTGGTTGGTGGAAGGCTAACAGCTGGACAAGTTGACCCAGTTGGGGTCAAAACCTGAAAATGTTTCCATGCGTGAGATATCAATGGATATTACACAGCCGCACATTCGCACAAGACTGTTGTTCTCTGGTATTCTGCTGTATTGCCCTCCCTGAACTACAGCTATACTACAACTCAAAGTTACGATGGTTGAGTTCGGCAATGGCATCAGTCTGTCCGATCAGCAGGAGTCGTTACTCCACTCTAAAGGCCCGGGTCTACCTTACTGCACCAGATGTCTTTGACAGAATTTATACGTCAATAACTCCCCCCACTGCCTTTGCTCAAGCCTCACCGCATTCCCTGGGGTTCTTTTTTTAAATGGTGAATGCTGCTACAGAAGAATACTCCTCTCCAAATGGAGAGAAAGACAGATTTTCTATCACGATGTCAGAAACTGCAGGTACAACCAGGCGCCACTCCACCAAGAGTGGAGTAAACCTGTTACGGTTCAGCGTCACAGTCTCGTTTGTACCACAGCATCAAAAATGGTGTAACTTCTAGCTGTCTGAAGATGGCCTGAACCACCTCATCCAGTGAAATGTCTGGTAAGTTTTGATGACGGCGGTATCTCAAATGCAAAAAAAACGGAGGAAACCAAGGTAAAGTACCAAACGTGTTTTTACAGGCCTCAAGTTCCGATGTGAAAAAGAAATATTGGCATTAGCGATGCCTATTTGAGACTATCGACAGAGATCTTGTTTGTTTTAAAGTCAAGACTTTTCGGGTTGGATGATGACCCTGGAGTGACATTACAGGTGGAGGTACAGAGTATTTGGTAAGTATCTTGCAGATTGGTGGCAGACAGTAAGTACTCTAGGTAAGTAAATGTGTGTAATCTTTCTCACTTGTTGGTTAACGGCCTCTCCAGATAGATTGGGGAACACTGGGCCATTGACAAGCTAGTAAACCAACCAACTAGGTCCAGTATTTCCTCTTAAGAAGGACTATTTTCTAGGTTGGAGTACTTGCATTGGTGATTTTCGAATGCGAAGATTGAACTGGAGGTCGATGAAGACGATTCCCAGGATTCAGGCAACCATATTTAACAATCCGGCAACTGGAGGAAATGAGCACTGGCTCTAAATCCAGGTCAATTCTTTCAGAAGACTCAAGCAAACCCCAAAATCTCTCCGAACAGATGACCGAAACAAAGGGTCAAAAAACCTTAACTTCTGGGCATGTTCTGAGAATAAATCAAGAAACGGGTCTCCAACGGATCTGTAAGATCTCACGACATGGAAGCCACAAAACTGTTCATGTCACTGTTCATTTTCTCTTCTGTCTTCATTTGCACTAAATTAGTTTAAAGGACTCACGCAATGCCGTTCTCTGCAGCTAAGACTTCACGGGCAATAAACTCCATGACATTCCTCTCCTCGCATGTCACCTCACGGCTTAGTTGCGCCATTGTACCCGGCATGCCTTTCTCTCCCGCTACTGCCGAGCTGGCGCTTCACGCGAAGATCTGGAGGAAATGGCAGCAAGGATGAAAGAAAACTAAATGGACCGAAGCGAGCTAAACGTACAAGAACAGAAAAAGAAAGCAACCCAGCAAACAGCAACACCATCTGCCTTCAGTTACCATTGCACGACAGAACATGTGTGGATAGCATTGCCAGTGCATGGCTGTTTTTAATTTTTTTTATGTGCAGGCCAGACCTAGCTGCTTTGTAAAACACTCAGGAACTGCAGCAAGGCTGGCGGAGTGCAGCGGGGGAATCCCATCAAACACCTTCGCCCTGCTTTCCCTTCCTGTAGGTTTAACCCGCGCTAAACGGAGCGTGTGCAGAAGGCCGAGCAAGCTGCAATTACAGCGCTGATTACAGATCAGCTCCACCGTCAGGCTTTTTTTTTTCTATTCCTGAGGGAACAACTTTGCACAAGAGGGCGGAGGAGGTTCTGCAGAGAAATTGGGAAGCCCCCACGAGGGATCAAGTAAGAGGAAATATGAACCGTAGTTTCACAATGACCGCACATACCGATGCAAATTTCTGATGTTAATTTATTTGGTAAACCTCCGTGTGGCTTTCTGCGCTGCTCAAAAGCAATGCAAGAGTGACATCTGCTGGCGACGATTTACCCTATATATTCCTTTATTTAATCAGGTAAACCCCGTTGAGATCTAGATCTCATTTTCAAGAGGGACCTGAGCAAAAATTTGCAATACATAGCAACTTGGTTACAAGATAAAAACAATTAATACATATGCACAAGTATAAAACAATAAAAACAATGACACTGTTTCATAGACTCTTGTTGCCTATCTTTAAGAACTGCTCGAAATAAGTCCAGTGAAATGATTTCCGACATCTTAAGTTCAGACTGCAACTGATTCCACGCTGTGGGGGCAAAACACTGAATGCCTGCTTCCCTTTTTCAGTTCGAAAGCATGAGACATGCAGAAGAATAATGTTATTGGAGCGAAGAGAACGAGAACTGACAGTTCTATGTAGGAGAGTGGATACTGTTTACAAAACCCTACTGTGTTTTGTAAACAATATTGTCTTTATTTTTATTATTTTTGCTCGACGACCTGAAATGTAGGGTCCGTTTTTAATCATTTAAAAAATATGTTTTTAAATGCATGACTGCAATCTAGTGCAGTTTTAACTTAAAACATTTTTACATCAGTTAAGTAGTTTTAGAGCCCAACTTAAAACCCAAATATTAAAGAGTATGAAATAGGAAATGAAGTTTGAATTGTAAAAAGTGGGATTTTTTTTTGTGGTTTAAATTTCAGACATGCGAGTACTTTCTATATCAACTGAGGACTGAAACAATGATGATGGTATCAATGCACGAAAATTGAAATTATGATTAAAAGGTTAGGGCAATAATAGTACGTTGTGTGGGAAAACAGAAGATCTTTCACACAGATGTAGAAAGAAACAAGAGGTGCAAAAATGCTGGTCAGAACTGGAGCAGAAATGACATATTCCTCAATGTTGGCAGAATTTTTGTATTTCAGGCTATAGTTTTGTCTCAAGCAGTCATTCAAGACGGCAAGACATGACGACAGACTGAAGTCACCAAAAAGGAGCTTTTAATTTTATCCCGTGTGCCAGTTTGTTAAGTCTCCAAACTTGATAATTGAACACTTCTGACTTTTTCCTACATGTTACCGTGTTGTTTTTCAACATGTTAATTTAAACTGGAGCTAAGGACGTCTTTGTGTAACAAACTGTTTTTATATTAATCCAATCAAAGAAACGCTTAGCTACGTCAACCGCTTGCAGAAATGAGAAAAAAAAAAATTGTTTATAAAGTTTTTATTGTTAAACTTTTATTCAAAGAAATGAAGAGCAGAAGCTGCCCGGAGTAGAGTGAAAATGCTACAAGCCTTAAATAACGATCAGGGAAAAAAACAACAAAAAAAACAAACAACTGACCAATTGTGGGATTTCCAAATGAACGAATCCGTTTTTAAGGAGATTATAGAAAATATTTATGTGTCAATAGTCTGAAGTTCATCACAAGTCCTGGAAAAACAATGAGAAGTGTGTGAAAATGCAGGTGAAACGATAGACACACCTTATTCTAGCAACGAGTGATTTTTGTAACTTTGAATCAGATGCTTGAATTTTTGGAAAAAAGTTTAAAAAAAAAAAAGAAAATACTAAAGAAAATACTTAAATAGACAAAGTCTCTCAACTGTATACAACACTGCAAACCAGACCCTCATGGCATCCCCCCCTCACTTTGTCCTTTCTTATTGCCTTTCAGCATGCATACAGTCTGCTGCCTCAGCCGCAGGTCAGCAGCAATTTAGGAGGTTTCTAAAGTAAACATTCATAACAGCAAAAAAACAAAAACCCCCTGAAAACATTAGAACAGAAAATGACAGCAACATAATCCATGTCCAAGCAGTACGAACACACTATGTACTACGTTTGGAGTGAATAAAATGTTTTTTTCTCCCAAAAAAGCCTGAATGTGCTTATGGTGAAAATTTCAGTAAAATATATACACTGCAACTCAAACTTACGTGACAACTGAACATCTTACATTAAAGGAGTTCCTGCCTCATAACTTCCTGTGTTTTTTTTTTTTAAACCCAAGGCTCAATACATTTTATTGCACGTGGTTCATCTTAAGTTACACAAGTGCTGCTTTCATGGTTTTTCGGTTTTTTATTTTACTCGATTCTGTCTTTACTGGAACACGGTAAGCGAAACTTTAATCAGTAAAGCATTACGTCGTAAACCGGGAAGGAAGTTGCAGCCGCAGATCATCTGCTGTGTGCGGAGAGCTGCTCAGACTTCAAACTGTAGTTTTGAACGTCTTTGGTCGTTGCTGCATTCATATTAAATCAAATCTAGTTTACTTTAAGAAGTTCGCCACACACAAAAGTCTAGATCCACATTAATCATCCGGAGGTTTAATTTGAACTTAACTTAAACCTGTGGCAATTGTTCCCATTTTAAACATCAGCATTTTCACATGAATATGATGAAGCTAAATAGATTTGACATATTAAGGATTAAAACTAGCCTACCAGCAGAATGCTGAATGTTTGTGTGTGTGTTTATGTGTGCAGAATGAAATGACCCATTTGTAGAGTGAAATTCACAGACCAAAGCTTGTTAGAATTCAAAGAAGAAAAAAACTATTTTTGAAAAACAATGCATAGCATAAAACAGCGAATCAAAGTTCGTCTGTACTGCACTTCATACCTACGCCGCACGTAAAAACACGTGAGGAAAGTTTTTGTTGTTCCAGTTGGAGCCTACTGCTCAGGTGGAGAGAGCCGAGGTAGAAGTCCCCCGCTTTTAACAGAGGAGGGAGGGGAGTACAGTGGGGTGCGTCTTGGGTTGGGGGTGGGAAGATTCTGGACCCCTTCTTCTTAATACTGCTGTTCAGAACCACAGCTCCTCCATCTCCGGCTGACTCCACTGTGCTCTCATCGAACAAAGAACGGGAATCCCGCGCCGACTCTCTAGCCGTCCTCCTCGTCTTCCTCGCGGCTTGCCACCGCTCTCTTCCTCAGGGCTTCGTCGGGGTAGCCCTGGCCCTCGGGGGACTGCCTTTGCCTTCTCCAGACCCTGCCCTGGTCTTCTTCCTCCTCGTCGTCGTCGTCCTCCTCGCCGTCAGCCTCCTGGTCCTCGTCTTGATTCTGGATCAGTCGGGACTGCTCCATTGACTGTTTCTCTGCAGAATCGCACAAGCAACATCAGGGAGGCTCTGAGCTAGCTACAAGCTACACTAAAACCTTTTCTTACATGAGAGATTGAAAAGTATCCAAACCCCTTGAACCTCTTCAAATTTTGTAACCTTACAATCAAACTTCAATGTACAAAAAAAAAAACAATTTGAAAATGTGGCGATCACCTGAAAATGATGCAGGGTTTCCCCTAGTGTATTATAAGCCTGGCAGGCCACCAGGCTTAACCTGTCAAGCATTACACAGCTGGTTTTAATAACTGGCTGATTACTTAGGATTATTTTCTTGTGCGTTTGCCTTTTTTCACACTATAGTGGTTGTTTAAGTATTGTCAATGATGTAGGGTTTCCCCCAGTGTATTATAAGCCTGGCGGGCCACCAGACTTTACTTGCCCACCTGCCAGACTAAGCGCTGTGTTGTTTATTTTGCATAAGGGTTTTTACACACCAGTAACAGTTACTGTTAAGACAGACTAAGCTGGGTTTATAGTCAAAGCATTAACAGGGTGCACACCTATTGTGCTGTCCAATCCCGTTGACCCCAAACGCTATTATTTCAAAATTATGATGCCTGTTTGTTCAACTCTGCATCTTTGTAACTTTTAAAAGACTTTTAAACACAAAAACTATGTGCCACAAATCTGGAACAAACTTCCAGATAACTGCAAAACAGCTGAAACACAGAGTTCCTTTAAATCAGGGCTAAAAACCCCACCTGTTTAGAGTTGCCTTTGAACCATAAGAAGTGGAACATTGAACGTATGATCTGTATTGATTATGGCACTGGACAAAATGTAATGACTGTGACTGATTTCTCAATTGTTGACTGCGTGTTGTTTTTATGATGTTGAACTGCCTTGTTGCTGAAATGTGCTGTACAAATAAACTTGATTGACTGAAAAACACAGTTGGCTGATGGTGGACTGCACTAGCGCCTCTACCACCAAGCTTAGCAGGTTCTCTGTGATTTATCCTTTTCCTTCCTCTTCACAATCACGCATTATTGGATCATTTGTCACTTGAAATTCTTTAAAAATATATATACATTCAAGTTTGTGGTTGAAACCAAAATCTGAAACTGTTCATAAAGTATTAAGACTTCTCCAAGTCACAGCATGATATAAATATTAATGCAAAAACTCACTCTGGTAGTAATCGTGTGGGGAAAATCGTCGGGAAGGAAAGACGTAATCTGCGATGAACACTAGCAACTAAAATGACAAAAGCATTAAGATTACGTAAATTATTCACGGTACGTTTGAGTCACAACTTTCTCATGGAGTGACACAGAAGTACTCACAAGACCCAACGTCAGGCCAGCAAACAAGGTGACCAGGCCAAAGATGACATATGAACCCCAAACAGGAATCCCCAGCTGCTCCGTCATGTAGTTATGGCAACGCTGGGAAACAAAACACGGCTCTCACATGTTTTTGGCCTTGAAATGATCTGAATTCCATCTTCTGCTGTCATATTTGCTTTTTATTACACACCAATCACAAGCAGCCACAGTCCTCTCAAAATACGGTCTGCAAAAATCAATGAGTGGGCCATTTACTTACTCGGATGAACATGGAGAGCTTGAACAAAGCCGACATCGAGTTCATCCTGTCAAAAGAGGAGGCGAACGCAGCATGTAACTCGACACAAATCTCTCAGTCACAAAAACATCTGCATGCTCGTGCGTCGCTTTTTAAAGCCCACAAGAAGACGCCAAGAATAGAGTTAACATCCACTGACGTTTTCTGAGATTTCAAAAACACAAAAGGACGCAAAAGTGTTTTTCACGAGAGATTTTTTTTTTAGCCACTTACAAAAATGAAGACGGCCCGAACCACGAAGAAATGGGCTCCGTGTTTTTCCATTTCTGTTCGTCGACGAAGCTGAGGAAATCTTCTTTGGTACGAGCGCCGTGGTACTTGCGGAAAACGCCATCCTTGCAGCTGAAAAAACCCCCCAAAAATCTCAATCAGTGACAAAATTAACGGGGCTTTTAGAGGGAGCTCACGTTTTTCCTCAAACTCCTGATAAAAAAAATATATATATCTTAATTTCCATTTATTTGACTAGTGTTATTTCTAATGTCTATAATAGCGGTTTCTGTGGCACAAAAGTCAAACAGGAAATACACTTTTACACTTTAAAGCTGTTTCTGCAACAGCAGGATGTTCAAAAAATGTATCTTATCCTTATTTAACTTCTAAAAGCAACATCACCAGATGGACACCACAAATAAACAGAAAGATCACCTGTTAAAAATAAATAACCCACCTATAATAACAGGTTATTTTTAAAATAATAATGAGAGATTCTAACATATACCTCAGAGTATGTGCAGCATTCAACTACGTTTGCAGCAATTATCTTTAGGTACTGCTAAAAAAAAAAAAAAAAAAAACACAAAAAAGCAGAAGCAATGGAAACCACAAACCCTGCCGATACGTACTGGTATATTGTAGGAAGTGAAGTTATGATGAATCGCCCACTCAGACCTTACAGAGGAAAGAGACAACAGTCAGCAGGAAGGACTTTTGTTTTTGCAGCCTCACATTAATGCATTAGCTTGTGTCAGATCTATCCCAGTAAAACACATTACAGATTACAGTTTAAACCAGGAGTCGGCAACCCGCGGCTCTTTGGCGCAACCCCAGTGGCTCTCTGGAGCCATTTCAAAAATGTTTGAAAATTTTAAAAGATGGGGGTGGGAAATATATTTTTTGTTTTAATATGGTTTCTGTAGGAGGACAAACGTGACACGATCATTCTTAACGCTTTCCAATGCTATAAAAATGTGTAGAATAAATATTGAATTTCAACATTTCCATCAACAAAGATTTGTGTCATAGCCTGTGACGTTTCTTTCAGCTGGGCGGGGTGGCTGTTGTAAAAAAACCGACGTGTGTGTAGTGAGCCATGGAGAGCAAAGGGGAAAAGAAAAAAATAGCCGAGAAGAGATTCTGCAATTCTTGGACCGAATCATTTGCATTCATTGCCAATGCGGAAGGATTACCTGAACGTTTGCTCTGTAGCGACAAGTTGTCAAATAACAAAATGAGTACTGTACTCTCCGGACTATAGAGCGCACCTTACTATAAGCCTCACCTACAAACTAAAAAAAAAGAAGAAGGAAAACAAAACAAAACTGGAAACGTTTTTTTTTCCAGCCGCATGGTTCAAAGCGTGGGGGAAAAGTACCGGTTTATAGTCCGAAAAATACGGTAAAATGGAAAGACATTTCCAGGGAAGGTACGTTACAGTAGCTGCCGGGTCAAGATTAAAGTTACATCTTACATGTCCGTAAACAGAAGTCACATTACACAGGTAAGAACACAATCCTGCCATATAGGCACATATATTTAGTAACAGAGTTGTTGTTTTTATGAATTGATTAGTGATTTTTGTCAGTATATATTTAGAAGGACACTTAGCGATATTATTGGGTTTTGTTGCGTGTCAAAAGAGAAGAGGATGCCGCTATGTTTTACCGTTGCACTGACTTGCTTGGATGTTGCACAGAAATCAAACTTAAAGTGTATTAAATTAATTTTATATACTTTACCTTTTCAAAAGGCATTGCTTTATTTTTAGAACTGCAGGTTGCGTTTTATTGCACTCCGTTTGTTGCCAGGATAAGGGGCACGTTAAGTTTTGTTTTTTTCGATCACACACTTAAGAGGATTATTTACAAGGAGTGATCTCCTTATGCAAACTGCATTTGATTTTCCAAGTTCCAAAAGGAAAAACATCTTTCCCTGTCGAATATTTTATATCAAAAATCTGATTTCTTTAATTTTACCAATGCAACGAAACATAAAACATTCATTTTGTAACGGGAGGTAAACTTAAAGCACCATCGCAAAACAGAGTAGTACGTCATTCCTTCCAGGACTCACCGCAGGGAAAATAAACATTTAATCATGAATGTATGCACTTAGTCGTTTTGATAATAGGATAAAATAGCTAATATAAACATTTACATCCTGTTTTACCTTTATTATAATCCTTATATAAGGCTTTTAATTTTTTTTGCGGCTCCAGACAGACTTGTTTTGAGTACTTCAGATAGTCGCAGTATGCGTGAACTAATTAGTGTTGCCCGGCTTGGGGTTGCTTACCAGGTTGCTCCGTCACATCCACCTTGGCGACGTTGATGCCCATGTCATCCGCCCAGTCCGCGAACTCTTTCCACACCGCCTGCAGCTGCTGGCACGCAGGACACCAGGGCGCGTAGCTGCGGGGGAAAATGTTTAAAAAGCTTTCAGTTTGTCTTGCACGTCGTGCTGCTCGACATCATTAGCCCTCAGGTTAGCATCCCCCCCAAAAGGCCGGTTAGCAATGTATATTTGCTTAGAAAGCTTGACTTTTTCGTAGCGTTATGTGACTAAATCAAGATAGACATAAACTTATTTTAAGCTGGTTTAGCTAACGCGGGAACACGGGTTTTAGTTCAAAACAGAAACTGCAAAACTAGCTGGTTAGCCTGTTAGCGGGACACTGACAACTCAATCATCCATTCTCCGGTCATTATCTTCTCCCAGTCCCCGTCCGTCACGTCCTTGAGGCTGTCGGGCTTGGCCGAGGCTGGCAGCGACGATGAAAATGTCAGCAGAAGGAGAAAAGGACATGTCCAGGAGCGGAGACCCGCTCCCCGAGACAAAAACAACGTGATTCCACTCATGCTGCTAGTTAGCCGACGAGCCGTGTCCATTCCACAAGTCACTTCCGGTGTGCGCCTTCGCTGTAGCGGTAGTGACGTCAGAGCCAGCTGATGGCTAGATAGATAGATAGATAGATAGATAGATAGATAAGCGCTTAAACAAAAATCTTTCGCCAGCCAATATTATTCAAAATGTGGACCAAAAACCCCCCAAATTAAATCAAATTAATATCAATACATGAAGGAGCAGTGATAAAAATCTAAATCAACCCGTTTAATCCCAAATTTTGTCCTGCAAAATAAGTGCATGCATTTCAAACCTTGGACCCCCCCTAACACATGATATTTATGAATTATTACATTTTATGTTGGTTATGTTAGTAAAAATGTAGGTTTTTATACTCGGCAACAATTGTTGCCGGTGGGAAACTGCATAGTCTAAATTACACAAATATGGATGAAATTAATATTGCTTATAGAAGACACATTATTATTTCATTATAAAACTTCAATTAGCTGCCAAAAGTGAAAATAATTATTTTAGAGCTTCCATAAGTTAGATAACATGTCTGGCAACAATTGTTGCCGGTGGGATTAAATGGGTTAATAGTACGTACTTTATGAGTACATCATTGTAGCAGCGGTGTCAGCTAACAAACTACATCATACATAGACTAAAACATTTCAAAACTTTAATTCTTTCAATTTAAATTATTATGGTTTACATATAATAAAAACCCAAATTCAGTGTCTCAAAAAAGTAGATTACATAAAATAAATAACAAAAAAGGTATTTTAAACAGAAATGTCAAGCTTCTAAGAAGTATTCTGAATTCTACGTACTCAATGCTTGCGTTTTGTTTGTTTTTTATCCTCTCTAAAGCACTTCCTCTTCAAAAAGGTAAGTGCTATTTCATACAGTAAATGTATGAAAAAGTTATTGTTGATTGATACTTTTGCCAAATAGTGCCACCCTGTTAAATCTTATCCAATCTTGCCAGCCCAGGAGATATTACTAACAGGATATTGAAGCCACTCAAGTGTGTTGCCGCTCAAAAACCTGAATATCGTATTATGCAGACACGTTCTATATACATATTCATATCTTTAACTACACACTCTTTTCTGTGAGTCCTGCTCCATGAATCTGAGTGAATGTGCTGAATGAGAGCAGTTATTATCGCTGGGAACCTGCAGGCAGATTGCACCAGCGGACCATTATCAGTGCGCCTCACACTCTAAAAATACCTCCCAGATGACATCCTTTTGTGAACCTACCTACGGCCCCCGTTCTCCAACCATCAGCTCTGCTCCACTTACAGCAAAAGAAAAAAAAAAAGGGATCTTCTTCCTGTCCAACACTCATTGACGTCTCTGCTTTAACGTAATGCACCAACGAGGAAAAGTAAGAAGCAGACCACGGAGGGGTGATCTCGTTTGGTGTTGTTCCATCAAACTCTTCTGCTCTGTTTGGTTTCCTGCTGTTTAGAGGTGCTTACTGTGTACTAAACATGCTTCCGATTGTTCTGTTGCGCCTCTTACACTAATAGTGCTTCTTTTTTCATGTTAGATTCGCTCATGTAATTGGAAACACTCACTCAGATCTGCCAGATTATTCTAATTTTACATTTAATTTGCTATTGATTAAACTCCTTATCAGAGACTGATTGTTTCCATGGTGATTTCTCGAGTGCGGCTCAGAGGGAAGATCACAGATATTTCCCTCTGTGGTATAAAAACCCTTGGTGTTTTTTTCTCACTGTTGTGACCACAAGTTTATATATAAAAAACCAAATTTTAGCTATACTTTTTTCACACGTTATTCTTATTTCCTTTCTGATTCAATCAAATGTCAGCCACGCAGTTTCAGGATTGCAGCGCACTATGGGCTTTTCAAATGTTTACTTTTTGACAATTGTTTTTGTAGGTCACAATATTGAAAATTCAGAAAAATGCATGTACTTTTGATACAAAGAGTGCAGAATTTAAGATTTTACCCTAAGAAGCTCCAGGACTAATGTTGCACTCAGAGATATTCCAATCTTCCTACCGTAAACATCATTCCAAGTCTTTAAATATAGGGATTTGCAGGTACGAGGTGTAGTATTTTATTGAAAGAAATTGATATATATTAAAAACTAGCAACTTTAATAGAGTAGAATAGAATATACTTGATCAATCCCCAAGAGGAAATTGCTTTCTTAGTCAACATTGTTATAGATAAGCTCCTAGGAAAGTGCAAAAATAATTAATGTTGTAAAAAAATCAATCGACAAAAATTTAGAAAGTAAAAAGACGAGAGGAGTGATAGCAACAGGCTGCGTACATGTTGGCGCATGCACACTAAGGCTAGCAGTAAATAACACTAACATCAATAATAGCTCACCAATGAAGTTCTAATTCCTCTTGACTTCAGATTTCCTTCAGAGGGGCTCAGCCTGACTTCTTGCTAATTTTGTAGCTCTATAGGCATTTTTGGGCCATCAACACACATTCCATCCATCCTTCTATCAATGGATGGATGGACACTATCACCAATGGAGACTGTTGGTGGCACTAGCCTACAGTCTAGCAATAGCGTGTTTCGTGTCTGTTTTGATACGAGTTGTCAACACATCAGCTTGTGTTATAATTAAGTATGATTGCAGTTAAGTATGTCTTGGCACATTAGAGGACAGTAGGTTACATGACAGATAAACAGGGAGCTGCACCAGCTGACAGCTTTTGTAGTTTTTGAAAACAAACAGAAAAAAGACTCATTAGCTGGACAAAGCAATGCACACGGACTATAAGGCAGTTTTGGGAATCCTACATGAAAACAGGACATTATGTTAGTCAGTGACTCTGATACCAATCACCTTTAGGTTGCTTGATAGGAAAACATCAATACAGCACAAGTTGTTCCATAAATTAAGAAATTCATCCATCCATCCATCCATCCATTTTCTGCGCACCCTTGTCCCTAATGGGGTCGGGAGGGTTGCTGGTGTCCATCTCCAGCTACGTTCCGGGCGAGAGGCGGGGTTCACCCCGGACAGGTCGCCAGTCTGTCGCAGGGCAACACAGAGACATACAGGACAAACAACCATGCACACACAACACACACACCTAGGGAGAATTTAGAGAAACCAATTGACCTGACAGTCATGTTTTTGGACTGTGGGAGGAAGCCGGAGTACCCGGAGAGAACCCACGCATGCACAGGGAGAACATGCAAACTCCATGCAGAAAGACCCCGGCCGGGAATCGAACCCAGGACCTTCTTGCTGCAAGGCAACAGTGCTACCAACTGCGCCACTGTGCAGCCCTAAATTAAGAAATTGATCTGGATAAAATTTCCAGTCTCAATTGGTGACGTTGCGGCCTGTTGGGTTGCTTATGGGTTGATTACTTCTATAACAACAGAACAACAGTAAGGTAACCTACACCACTGAAGCTGAAAGTTTTCACTGAGTTCTACCACATTCTGTTTCATATGGAGCATATTGTTGTCTTTTTTCTTGAATGTAGGTGACAGTAAGACAGAGCTTCTGCATTAAGACTATACAGACTCTCGATTAGTACCAGTAATTATCTGATTCATGGATAGTATCTATGATTTATTCTGTAGTATATCTGACAGTTTACATGCTACTGACCTCACAGTGGTGGCACAAGATGGGTGTATCCACTAATATGTGAAGTAAACGCCACCTACTTGAAGCTGCATTCTATCTAATGGCCAGCAGGGGGCAACAGTATTTGTTGAAAAAATGGGCTAATCTCTTTACTTCTGGGTTAAGTGAACTCCGGGGCAGCTGATTGAATAGTTTTATTTAAAATAGATTATATATTAATGACTCTAATTATGAGTCATGTATGTTTTAGCATTTTAAATATGCAAATAAACAATTACCTGCTGCGCATATTCAGCCACCAGGCTCTCCTTTCAATATTCAACCTATATTTTAATCCTTCCAATAACGTTTGATGTATAAACTGTGTTGCATAAGACGTGTCCATGCCCGGTACGAACTGTGTGTCCATTTTGTGCGGAGTTGCGCAGTTACTCAGTTCTCATGTGAAAGCTGGTGGTATTCAGTAATTTCAAGGTTTCAAGTATGATGAGTGAGAAGTGGCAGTGTGTGGGTGTGAGGCAGCACAGTGGAGCCTTTCAATCGGAGAGTGCACCACATAATATTCTACAACTAATCTCTCTGGGTGTTTCACCGCTCTGCGCCTCCAGAACTCATATTCACTCTTAGTATTCTGACTAAAAATCCAGCTGTACACCATATTAGCAATGAAACCACCACAATTATATCCGTTTGTCCAATGCACAGGAAAAGCCTCGGTCTAAAATCCAAAATGCTTTTAGACAGGGGCACATGGCTTAGGTGGTACATGTCAAACATTTAAATGTACAGTATTTCTCTTTAAAATATTTGATTTAGCAAAATTAACTATTAATTTTGTTGTTTTTTTCTCTTAATAATTTAAAACATCGGTTAAAAACAGAATTTTTTGATAATTCAGGGCATATTTGTCTGATATTGACATTTATTTAACAGTGTTAAAATATTTAGGTGGGACAACCCCCCAGAAAAACAGAAGAAATCTGTTAACCTTTTTACGTTAAAACTTACCTTTATTTTAACATCTATATATGACATGATTGTGTAACGGAAGAAGATGCAAAACTTGTTGGACAGACATGATTTAAATGGGACAGTAATTATATTATCTTCAGTTGTTAGAAGCATATATATGTATTTATTAAATATGACTTAAAAGAAATTTGACTTTGTAATTTGACACCTTGAAAGCTCCTAGGTGGATCTAGCTCCTCGAAGGCGGAGCTAGATCCACCCAGGCGTTTTGCACAGCTGAGTGGTTGCTATGGGAGATAAAAGGATTTCATCAAACATGCATGAAGGAATCAAAGTAACACTGCAGGTATGTTTTTGATGAGGGAATAACATTATAACATGACGTACAAGCTCAAGAGTCAATTTTTACGTAATGCTGCCCCTTTAGCTACATAGCAGACACCGATACACTGCTGCCTTTTTGGCATAGCAACAAAACTGTCATTGCAAAAATTTCTCTTCTTGTCAGTTTAAAAAGTTCCCCTCTGTGTCAGAACGTGCTGACAACAGTTGGCATTGTTTTATTAGTTTCAGAGTCTACTGTGCTGTTATTGAGAGGAAAACTCTGTTCTTAGAGTTTTTACTGCATATTGGCTAAAAACACAATGAGAACAGCTTTATTTTCAGTTCCCTCACTTTAACCCAGTGGTTCCCAAAGTCTGGGGCGCGCCCCTTGGGGGGGGGGGGCGCAGTGCCATTGCAGGAGGGGCGCAGGAAGCGGTATGGATGAATGAAAAAAAAAAGTTACACAAAAGTGTTTCACTGTAAAGATGGTTTGTAGTTTGTTTTGTTGCAACCTGAAGTGTGAAATAAACTTCAGTGGAGTTTGAAAACAAAATAGGTGTTTAGGTTTATGTCTGGTTGAACGATGTGTGTGCCCAGTTGATTTTTTTTTTTTTTCCTTTTTTGTTGGGGGGGATTTTATTGTAATCCATAGGGGGGCCCAGAAAATCTTTGGGAACCACTGCCTTAATCGGAATGTGTTTTTGTTTTTAGCGTCAGCAAGCATTTGCAGACATTAGAGACATGTTTGTACAGTTTACGAAGGGAATAAGTTAACTTCTACCACATCTTGTCCTTCAATTGAAGGTCTTTTTTTGGGTTGTTTTCTTGAAAATAAGTGTCTTGTCAGCAGAACAAGAGAACCGCATACATTAGGTACTTAGAAAGACGAATAAAGAATGCCAAACACGCCTCGGAGGAGAAGAGCCCAACCTGCAAATTACAACTTAATAGCATCTGTTCCAACGTCCTAATCATCATCTGGAGCCACTGGAGCTTTCCTAATTACCTGCGAGGATTCGACGTTGGCTCCATGTTGTTTTGTACGTCTTATTCGTTTTAACAATGTGACCGATTCACCGCCGACTGAACACGTTGCAGGCTTCAGGAAACATTAAGACAATTTATTGTGGATAATGAAATATGATATGAAGCATGTTCTGGCGAACGGGTCAGGGCGTTAAATCGCCTCTTGCGCAATCACTGCTACTCATTTTTGGATTCAAGTGGAATCTGGGTCAAGCGTGGTTCAGACTTTGACTTCAAAAAGTTTAAATTATATTTTATACCCAAAGGTTGAAACCATACCACCTTCAAAAACGCTAAACAGCATGAGCAGATTTAAGCTCCTTACGCTTTAGATGAACTAACTCATCAAACTACTGAACTTGCTTTCTTGTGATTAGCTCTCCAACAATCCTCTGTCGTTGAGATTTGCCTGTTATTTATTTCGCCGTCGCCCAAGGGGCACCATTAAAATTCAACCCATTTGCCACGTTTAAGATCTTTTTACCTCTGGATGATAAATGGTGACGGTATGCATGAGCCACCAGGCCCTAGATAAGGAATTCTAATTTTGAAACTTGAAAGATCAGCATTCCCAAATCATTTTCAGCCCGCGTGGAGAGAAATATCAAACTGTTTGTGTCAACATGGTAATCCTTGCTCTGGAAAGCTAAATTTCTACCCGAGGCAGTGCAGTAGTCAATCAGCATGCTTCATAATGCTTGATAATTATAATTGATCAGGTTTTCCAAACTCCTCTCCCCCTCTCCGTCTCCTTTCTGGCGTGCAATTCGTTGAGTACTATTAAGCCCAAATCTCGGCTTAATATGCAGGTGCGTCTAAAAAAAAAGAAAAAAAAAAGTGAAAATTCTGGGAAAATAAATATATTTATATTCTAAAGAGTCATTACACATAAAGATGCACGTTTTAAGTGTTTTAGTTTAGATCAGTTAGTTTAGTTTTTTGTTTTATAATGTACGGAGGTATTTCTAATGTTATATTACGGACACATAATTTCGTCTGAGCTGCTATTCGGGATTCGCTTTGTGTTTCTTTAAAAGCTTCTCCTTGTTAGCCACAGAGGGAGCAAAGATTTGTCCACAAGCAGGCCGAAGACATGGAAACTGAAGACGTCTCGCTCAGAAGAGGTTTCTCTTGAGTATCAAGAACCTTTTCATTTCTATGGCCGAGTTCCTCGCAGCCATTTTGAAAACATGAACCTCTGTTTTTTTTTTTTTCTCCTTACGTAAAATAATGAAACTTAAAGAAAGAAACAGCCACTTCTTGGAACAGGATCTGGCTGCTCGTTGGAATCTTCGTCACATCTCATCAGAACAAGACGAGCATTAACATGGACTCTTGTTTTATTTTAAACTGAATGTTTTTTTTTGTAAAGCGGCTTTCTTTACTTCCTGGCAACGTTTCTCTCATTATCCCCTTAACGTTTGAGAAAACACACAACCAGTAAGCACATGTTTGGATGAAAGTAAGCAACGATGTTGGTTCACACCAAATGTTTCCTATCAGCTATTTTTGGACGCTCTCCTGCAAGATGACACGGTTTTCTTTGTACTGTCCAGAGTTCAGGCCCAGCTTCTTCTTTTTCTCCCGCCGAGTTGGCTGCTAAGTCTTTATTTCATCCTTTTTATTGTTGCTTTTTGTAGTTTTTGTTGTTCAACGCCAACGCTCCTGAGAACTCGCACACACTCACTGGACTGAAATATTTAGATTTCTTTCCATTGTGATCAGATGCCCCAATGCCTCTGTTTTCCATAAATAAGCAGCTTCTCTGAACTCAAGTGCAGTAAAGAAATGGTTGCTGAAAGAAGAAAATGTGAAGATTTCCCAGTATGAACTTGCATGGATGAGTCTAACCTTGAACAACGGTTGGTGGCTAGTTTTACATTTGCATCTCAAGTTGTTATTGTGTTTACCGGTAACGATCCGGGTCGTAGTCAGAGGTGCGGACTCTGTTGAGGTTTAAAAATTCGCTGTGATAACGTGCGACGCCAAGAAGCTTACCGGGAATTGCGTGCGCCGCGCTTCGTTCACATCCTCCGCTGCCGTCGCTAAAAGCAGCGCAGAAAATCGTCGTCGTCGTTCACAACTTCTTCTGTTTTGCCGATTGGAAAGTCTACGGCAGAAAATCCAAGTCAATGGGAGAAAGCCCAGATGGAGCGACGAAGCGAGACGAGAATTGAAAGCGTAAAAAAAAAAAAAAAAAAAAAAAAAGAAAGAAAGTTGAAAATGAAAATGAGCTGCATTTCCCTGTCAAGCAACTCAAAGCAACAGAGAAATAGTAAATAACCGTGTTTCTCCATACAGAAAAGAGCTCTTATTTGTCAGAGTACAAATACGGGATCCTGGCTAATTACTGCACTAAAACACAAAGGTTCACGTTGCAACAGCTCAGCCTACGTTCCCTCACTTCTGGGGGAGGAAAGAATTTGTCAAAGCTCAACGTTGGCTGTTCAGTGCTTCACCTGGAGGCCTGTTCTCAAATCTAAAAAAAAAACAAAAAAACAACATAATAATAAAAAAATCTTCTGTACAGGTGTTAGTGAATCTTGCAGCTCTGTGTTGAGCTCCAGAATCCCAGCACAGCTCCACAGACATCTGGGTCAAGAAGTGCACAGACTGCCGGGGCTTTACAGCGCAAAGCTCAAGTCAAACAGAAATCTACATTCGGGACGCGGACAAGATGCTGAACTGTATTCCTGTTTTATCATTTTATAAAGGAGGTAGAAAACGGGACGGCAATGCCTACAATTGACTTCCACTCGTCTCCTGTGACCTGTTTCTCATGCGAGACTTGCTTTTTTTTTTTTTTTAAAGCGACCACCATCTGCTGCTCTCTGCAGCAGAAAGGGCTCAATAGATGGCGCAATGCAGCGCCGTCCAAATGCTCCGGCGCCTTCACGCTTATAGATTCAGAACCATCTGCGCCCTTCACAAAAGTGACTCATGGAAAAATTATATTTTCATGAAATGTTTGTAAATTAGGCCCAGGGGACGGATCTGAAGAGCACGAACAATTCAGAATGCGGATGAGTTTATTGGGGTGAAATCCTGCATTGTCTTGTAAAAGACGAATGCTTTGGATTTTTTACATTACAAACTTTTTTACGTAATCTTGAATGTGTCTGCTGTTCTGACCTTTGATTAAGTACGCACTTCGGTTGTTTAAGTATGGAGGTTGAATGCAACTTAAAAGTCAACGTGTTAGACAGCAAGAAAACCGACACACTTTGAGTGTGAACCAGCAACAAAACACATCATCAGCCATTTTAAATATTTTTCCAAATAATATTTAGCATTTTCTGTTGCCAGAAAATGCTAAATATTATTTGGAAAAATTTGTCGTTTCACTTTCAATTTCATTTTCCGTCCTCTTCCTTACTGGATCAATCCCCATGCACATCTTCACAGTTTAAGCTGCAGACCTTCCTATCACTGCTGTCTATGATGGCTGTTGTTCAACACTCTAAATATGTCGCTCATGGCAACTTTTGTTTGCTTTGTGCTGGTCTTTTTTTATTTATTTATTTTTTGCTTCATATCTGGGCCTGCGCAGTGGCGCACCTCTTGGCCAAGTACCACTAGAGGTAGGCAACAACTCTCCTGCAACATTGCAAGGCAAACTGGATAAAAACAATCAACACATAGATCTATGGATGGATGGAAAATAACATATCCATCATAAGCCACGAGCGCGAACACGATTAAAACAGGAAAAGATCCTGAAAATGTCACGTTTTCCACCTCCGAGAGCCAACGCTCTGTGCTGTGCTGTTTGGATAAAAGAGGAATAAAACCCAGGGTTGCAGATTCCCACCTCCCAACCCCGTAACGCTAGAAATGGAGAAAAGAATGCTGTAATAACACGTTGCTTTGCTGCCGGTTTGGCTTGGCTCTCTGCCTCGGTGCCATGTTGTCAGCGCAATAAAGCATCTCAGACTCCAGCTGGAATGCGAGATGCTTATTTCCAGGCGTCTTCGCGCTCACAGGCCTTCCGTAGCGCAGCTTACTGCGAGCCGCCATAATCAGCGGCTGTCCACGAAGAGAAACGACACGCTGATGTAGTGGTTATAAAACTATTTTAGACAACCAAAAGGGAAAACAAGATCTAGTGATCTGCGATCGATTATTTTGGTCTTTCAAGTTCAGTGCTACAGACAGATACAGTAAAGGGTAGCCTAAGTTTAATGAAGTTAAAAACAATGTATTTTTCTTTAATGTCATTTTTCCGGGTATGTTTGGTTATAATTCTTGAAAAGTTCAACCTTTTAGATTTTAAGTTATGAGGGTTTAATCATTCGAGTTTCGATTGGTTTTGTCTGATCGGATTTAGGGGAACGCGATGCTTCTGCTCCTCCATTACAACACTGGAGACGAAAGCAGTGACATCGTGTCCGTGTTTTTATTATTCCCCTACAGGTAAAGTTCGTACTACCTATTACAAGCTTTACAAGTTATTGATTATGCTTGTTTAATGAACAGGGAGCGTTGTGGTGACTGTGATAACTAGTCTAAGAGCTACTATACTCACCTTAGCTTCCTGGTTAGCTGCGTCCTGTGTGTGCTAAGTTTGTTTTACTGTGTTGGCATAACCAGAATGGATGTAATGTTTACTCAGTATGTGACAGTGTAATGTCTGGAACTGTTTTGAAATATTACCATTACAACACTGGAGACGAAAGCAGTGACATCGTGTCCGTGTTTTTATTATTCCCCTACAGATAGAGTCCTTACTCATAAGGGGCGTAACACTGACGGGGGGGGAAGGCTCCACGAGTACGGCAAGCCGTTTTGACATAAATTCGGTTTCGCCAGTAATGCCATTCCGACTTCTCAGAATGTTAATTGAAGATAAATTAAATTAAGAGAAGCTGTGTAATTCAAGATATCTGTAATTCATTTGGTGGTATCTGAAAAGGAATTCTGACTGGTCAAAATTACAATTTGAGATATCTCTACATTTCGCTAGTCAAAACTGTGTAGCTCTTATCCAAAAAATACATTTCAAGATATCTTGAATTATGTTGTCATTCGAGATATCTTTAATTAGAATTATGACTAGTCGAAACTAAACTCGCGATATCCTGAGTTTACTTTGTGACTAGTCATAATTTCATTGTAGATATCTGAAATGTGTGTTTCTGATAGTCAGTAATTCATTGTTCTTGAACTGAAGTCTCCATACAAGTCAATGGTAAATCTGACGTCATTTCAACTAGTCGGAATGTAATTAGAGATATCTCAAATAGGTATTTTGTCTAGTCAAAATATAATTAGGGATATCTTAAATTACTAAAAAGTCTAGTCCTAAAACAATTTGAGATATCTGGAATGTAAGGGCGGCGAAACCGAATTTATGTTAAAACGGCTTGCCATACTCGTGAGTCCGCGTATATTCAGGCAGTTCGTTTTTTCAGTTTGAAACAAAAAATTTTAAACAGACTTGTTTTTTTCCCACCTTTGCACCTCGTATCAAGTAAACCATCTCAATTATTCAAGGCTGCAACTAACAGCTTAATGGCTTTAAATTTCTATCTAGGTTGGAGTTTTCCTACCTCACCCAAATCTCCTGGAATTTACGATGCTCTTCTAAGTCAACAGAAGTGTTGTTTAAAATCGACCTTTTTTCATCTTTACATCATGTTATTATGTTATCACTCATCAAAAACATACCTGGAGTGTTACTGTCGTTAATGTTGATGTGACGTCGTTTCGGAAAGCCCGAATTTCTTAAAGAGACACAGGCCCATTTTCAAGGCGAAGTCAAATTTCTCTTATGTCATGTTTGATATGGACAGCATTTTCTGTAACGATTCCTCGAATGATTGGAGTACCGCGATTATTAAAATTCCTCAAGGGAAATGTATCTCCCTCGAAGCTTCGTTAATTTATGTTTTTATTATTTAGCACACACTGCCAGGTTGCGCAGCGCTCTCACTTCCGTCTATGAGTTGTTGCTAAGCGCTTGCAGCACAAATGGACTGGCGGGATGCTTAGAGTAGGACAGCCTTCCTCCTGGAAGGTGTATTCAACAGGTGAGCGGATAAACTGAACACTGTGGACGCATACTTGTCAACTCTCCCGTTTTGGCCGGGAAACTCCTCTCTCTCATTTTTTAAAATCCGAGTTCTCGATTAATCGTCAGAATAATCGATAGAGTACTCGTTTACTAAAATATTCTTCTACAACAACTAAAGGCGACATGATTACTTGATTTAGCTAAAAACAAGGGAAAACATAATACCGACCCTTTAAAGCTACAGTCTAAAATCGTGAACTCTTGTTTACAAATCAGGTGACATGTAGGTCCAAATTAGTCACGAGGAGATCAATACGTCTTCATTAAAATACTTCACTGGTGTAGCTCAGCCAGCTAACAATGTGGTTTTATTGAACCGCTGCACCTTTTCCCCCCACTCCTCTTTTCTCCATGAGCCACTACTGACTAAACACTCCTAACAACCAACACGCATGAAGAAAATGAAGACGAACGCGTTGCCGTCTGGTGGAGAAACGGATTCCTGGATGGATAGCGTGGTGCCCCCCACCCCACCTTTCTTTATGTTGCCCTTTAACAGCATTGTTGCACTGTGGCTCACAGGTCTCAGTCAAATTATTCAATCTCCCCCGGCCCTCTTAACCTCCTCTCAGCGTACTTCCCCCACCCTGGGCTTGTCTGAGCAGGCCTGAGGACTCCTTTGTTTACTTCCGAGAAAATGGAGCAAACAAATGGTGCGGTGTGAGACATGCTTCAGGTGGAGGTGCTGTTGTCTTGTGTTTGTGTTTAAAAAAAAAAAGAAACAAGAAATATAATAATAATCTGACCTACTGAAAGTTTAGTAATGGTGAGACCCAGCATGGGAACTCCACCGAGGGTCTTAAGGAGAAGGTCAGAGGGGTCAGTCTGCTGCAGCGGTCAGCCCAGAGGTCAACCCCCTTCACTGGATGAACTACGACTACCTCCTCGTCTCTGCACTGTAAAATTTTCCAATTTCAGATAATGGAACTCGTAAAATAACGTTATTTGAAATGTCAACGGGATGGATAAAGTTCTGATTTACGGTGTCTTACAAAAGTATTCACACCCTTCATCGTTTATATTTTGTTACACTTTATTGTACTTCATTAGGATTTTTTTTTTTGTGACAAACTAAAACGCCTTACTGCATAATTGTAAAGTAATAAAAGGGAAATAAAATGTTTAGGGAAATGTTGAATAAAATGTCGCCCTGGACCAAAATGCTTTTTGCTGCAATTTACTGCCAGAGTGACTTTATGAGTTTCCCACTGGAGAAATTCGTCTTAAATAAAGGGGTGGTTCTGCAACATGGCACCCGAACAGGAGACCAGGTCCCTCTTGAAAATGAGATCTAGATCTCAACAGGGTTTACCTGATTAAATAAAGGAATATTAAAAAGACAAGCCACATAAATCCCAACAGTAAATGAAAGTGCATTCAAATTGAAGTTCTTCAAAGCACAACAATCTGAAGATTGAAAATGGAAAGAGTATTAATTTACTTTTGTTTCTGCCCATTTCAATTCAATTCCAATTCCAAAATACTTCATTGATCCCAAAAGGAAGTTTCTCTCTGACTAAAGAGGAACAAACAAATGTTTCATACATTTCTGTTCGAAATAAAGGAACTTTTTGGCCTCCTCCCTGACTTGTATAAAAACAAACAAGTACTTGTGTAGCATCACACCAAAAACATTTATTCTGCTTAAGGTGGCAGTATCATGTAAAATAAACTTTTTTAAGCTTTAAATAATGTTATATAGTTATTCCCTCATCAAAAACACACCTGGAGTGTTGCTTTAAAATTCCTTTATCTCCATGGCAACCACTCAGCTGTGCAAAACACCTGGGTGAATCTAGTGCCCGTCTTTGAGGCTTCAGCTTTCAAGCTTCTGCCTCACAGAGCGTCTTTTCTCTGTGACCAACACGCTCCTTCAGACTAGCCAGCAGCAATTAGCAAACACCGTGTGGAGCTGCATTTCTGTTTTGGTTATCATGCGAGCCACTTCTGGGTGAAACACGGGTAAAAACGTTGTTAAAAGAGGAGCCATGTTGTGATGACTTCCTATAGAGCAGGAGTTTCTTAAAGGGACAGAGACCCAATTTGAAGGAGCTACATTACAAAATCAAATTTCTTTTAAGATGCTTACAAGCGGCATGTTTCCCACTTGAAATAGTTTATGCAAATTTTAGTAAAAAAAAAAGCAACATCTTAGAGAGATAATTTAACCTTATGTATTTAATTTGAAATTTCCCTGGCTTCACTGTTGCTGCTTGGACTGAGTTCAAGGTTCACAGCCCTCTGTATCTTAAGGAACTCCCTTTACAAAAGGCCTTTGTCTTCTCACTGGCATGTTTTAGCGTCTGCTTCTGGCAACAATCTCATCTTGTTGCCAGAGTGAATGCTCTAAAAGAAAATGTTAACTTACTTGGTGAGATATTTCTCTTTCTTGACTGCAAATGTGAGAGTGTGAATCCATTCGGCCATCCGAGTCTGAGCCTGAATCTAGTTTAAAAAAACATAGGTGCTTACAAAGAAAAAGAACAATCCTGTCTTCATATCGTAGCACATCTGTTGGGTTAAGCTGAAACATTCTGTTATCCTGCAGATGTTTCCACAGACCGGCAAGATTAGGATTTTATGAACTTGCCAATTTGTCTGGTTGTTTAGATGCATGTGGGACATTCAGACAGAAATTTTATCTTTTTATTAGCTAGTTTCTAACTCGGTATTTCTTGAAATGACCCATAATTGATACACTATTAGCTACAACCGTTAGGCTGTCAGACTAAATGCACTTTCTCTTTCTGCTTGTTTGTTCTGAAAATGTAAACAATAGTGAAATCCATATTTTTTCGCAAAAATTGTAAACACTCCCAGTTTCTCAATTCAGACTCAGACAACATGAGTCAAAATCTCAACCTTGATCCACTTCCTCCACGATGCCTTCTGGCCTCTTGCCTCCACAAACAGAATTTGGTACGTAGGGAGAAGAGAAAGAAACGTTTAAACGCTCATTTCAAAACTTACTCCTGTTTTTAAAAATTGGTTGCACACCATTGAAGTATTTGTTTAGGCACTTTGTCAGAATCCGTTTGAGAACAAACGCACAGCTCCCTTCCACAACGTCACATGGGTAAAGAGCAGAAGAACTGAAACAAAGACAAAGAGAGGCCTCTGTATGCGTCACTGAAAATAATTTCTTTACCCCAAATGCCAGCTCTGGTCCACGCTAACCTGACGCTCAACATCCTGACACGGATGACGGCAGACACTTTGCGTAAAAGGGGGCATCTGCTTTTTTTCTTGTAAATTGCGTTTACTCATTTCCTTTTCGCTCCCGGCGGGAAGCTTGTTGCGCAAATATATTTGGAAAGAGCTACACCCAGGCCGTGTCTTCGTGGGTGTCTGTCTGTGAATGATGTGCCACTGTGTGCTTCCCACATTTTGCTATTTGAGATCCGGGCCTCGCTACCGACCCGGTGCTGTCCTCCCACGGCTTCCGACCATCCTTCCTCTCTACGCAGAGCGAAGAGCCTCATCTGTCGCAGAGTTTTTAGAAATGTTGTTCTTATATGGGCATTCTCGGAAACATGGAAATCCACCTTATGTAAGAGAATGATCCTGTTTGTGAACTACACAGAGTCGGAATGATGTGTTAGCGGGAGCGCTAAAAATAAATTGGGTCTGTTTTGGCCCTCGCAGCAGAATGCAAATATATCCAGATTGTTTTTTTTTTGTTTTTTGTTTTTTGTGTGTTGTTTTTTTCCCGTGCAGACGTTCAGTCTAGATTTGAACATATTTGGGAATTGTTGAAAGCTAAATTAAAGCAGCAGGTATTTATAAATCATTTAAAACATCAACACCTGACAGAAGAAATATAGTGGTGCTGAATGAGGGTGAGCCTTCTCATCGTCATTTGGGGATTTAAAATGCGTACTAATGTTTAATTCAAAATGATTAGCGTCATTTCAAACCCAATGCCTTGCAAAAATATTCAAATTCCTTGATTTATTTGAGTAAGTTCAGTATGAATCCAGCTGTGCTTATGAAAGCCTCAGAGGTTTGTTAGAGAACATTGGTGAGTAAAAAAAAACAAAACAAAAAAAAAACAACCATTATTACAGCCAGGAAATACAACATACATGTCAGGGAGACAATTGTGGAAAACGTTAGTTGGTTAGGTTGCAACTGCAAAACATCCTAAACTGAAAGGATACACTAGCTGCATTTCTATTAAAAGTATGTGCAAAGCTTTGCTGTAAGATCAACATTTAGCTAATGAAATGTTTTCATAAAATAAGCAGCACAATTAAAATCAGAGCTTAATAAGTTTGTTCTCATAAGTCATTAAAAAACATGCCACGCTGTCATCCTCCTACCACTTCCCGTCGTCTTCTTCGACTTTTCCGCCAGTAGTACGGTACAGTAGTTGATCACACGACTGGTGTGATGCAAAAACAGAGTTTCCTTTGCAGGTTTGTCAAATACACTCATTTCGATATGACTGAAAATCCACGTTGTCCTAACAGAAAAATTTTTCATAGAAAGAAATTTTAGGGTTTTTTGGTTTTTGTTCAAAATGTCAATGTTTCCATTTAGCAAATTTACTACCGTAAATTCGTAATTCGAATTTCTCTTACTGGCGTTAGTCGGTTACTGGAAGTACAGCTACTGTTCTGTTGATAGAACAACTTATTTGTACGTTCTATAAAAATCTGGCCTCGATGGAAGAATTGGAAGAGGAAAAGCAATTGTTGCAAGAAAGTTAGGGGGAAAAGCAAACGAGGAGAAATGCACTCCATTTAAACCAGAGCAAAACTGATGTTTTGGGCTTATGTGTGAGAAGCTCTATGGAGCATAAAACCAATACCTCAATTGGTAAAACTCAGTGGCAGCATAATGCTGTGGAGTTAATAGAAGCAACAGGAAATACAATACTTGAATAACTTTGTTAGAGGTTGCAGACTTGAGATTGGGGTGGAAGTTTGCTTTTCCAGCAAGAGCTAACTCACATTGAGAATCTTGTTAATGTTCATGGTTGCTTGTCATCCAGTCTGGCTGAGTTGTTGAGCTATTTTACCTCAAAGAACAGGCAATTGTTTTAGTCTACAGATGAGATTTGCAAAAGATTTAGAGCTTACCTTCAACCAAAGGTTGTTCTACAAAGTATAGACTCGGCAGGTGTTAAAAACAAATCCACTCCATTCTATTCAGATTGAAATGTGAAACAAGGCATAATTTTCCTACCACGTCATATTTATCCACTTTTTTTTTGTGTTGCTCTGCCACAATCCATTTAACATCTCAGGTCTTCAAAGATACAAAAATCTCTCAAAATGCAAACACTTCCCTGACAAAGTTGACCACCAGTAAGTTGGTTGGAAGTGTGGATATATGTTGATTTTCTGAAATTGAATGGAGACAAACTTACAGTAAATTTCCTCTAAGTGTGTCTTCCAAAAGAACGTCTGAGCAAAGATACTTATTTGCTTTTTGGTCATTATCTTGCAGAACAATATTTATTGGAACTTAACAGGCTAGCCGACTATATGTTTTATTATCTTAAATAATAAATAGAGTTAGAAGCAAAAGCATCTAAAGCCTGAGTCATCGTGCGATCCGGCAGATTCACAAAGCGAACAATATTCCAAGAATACACAGAAAGAAAACACAGCTAGATAGAAGGGAGCAATGCTATGCAACATCTTCACAAACTTTAATTAATGCAGTACGTTATATATCGCATATTTTATGTACAGGAGGATTTGCTGCAATGTGGGTGTCTGGCGTTTTGCAGAAAAACGAGCGAGTGTCTGACTCCACACGCGCGTTCAACACCTCCTGCCTTTTGCATTCAGAATCTCATTAATTTGATAATGTGAGGCTGTTAATGACCTCCTCGGAGCTCTAAGTGTTAATGCATTTCAGCGATTGCTTGGCTGAAAGCAGGAGGCTTTATTTTTTGCCGCTTGAATGGGGGGGGGGATGAGTCAACTGCGTTGAATCACCGGTTAAGAGAGATGCCTCTACAGTCACTGCTCCTGCAGTAAAATAGACGCAGTGATTGGTCGGGTACGCTGGAAGCAAAAAAAACAACAACAAAAAAACAAGGGTTATTTCCTTTCCTGTCTCCTCGAGAAACTGCAGAACATCCATGTATAAAACACAACCCTGATCTTGCTAACAGTGAACAGAAGCAGAAAAACCTGGCGGTAAATACATTCAGACATGAAGTGGAGGAAAGCAATAGGTTAAAATTAGAGACATGCAGCCTCTTACTGACTAATATATAACATATTCTGGTAGTTGTTGTTTTAACACACTTTAAAGCAGGGGTGTCAAACTCCAGTCCTCGAGGGCCGCTGTCCTGCAACTTTTAGATGTGCCTCTGCTGCACCACCTGAACAGAATAATTAGGTCATTAGCAAGGCTGGGAGAACTGATCTACACAAGGAGGAGGTAATTAAGTCATTTCATTCCAGCGTTTTGTACCTGTGGCACAACTAAAAACTGCAGGACAGCGACCCTCGAGGCCTGGAGTTTGACACCTGTGCTTTAAAGGAAGACAGTTGAAAGTAGAAGTTAACATTTTGAAATTAAATTTGCCAAAATTCTTATCTGAAGCTGACATTTGTGTGATAACACGCAAGTTTGTATTTCTACCCATATTAAAAATATGCATTGACTACCTTTAATTTAGGAGCTGTATGTATGCCTAACCCAGATATTTTCCCTAACCCAAACCATTACTGGTAGGAATGTGTTAGGGTTACATTCCTAAAACTAACCTAAACTAAAACTTCATTCACAACTTACCTCTAAACCTGACCCATGACCTTAAACAGGGGGGTCCATCGCATTAAGGCCCAACTTTGGTTGCCATAAGCGCATTTGGTTTTTAGAAGATTAGTAAATATGCCATAAATGGCACACACACACAGTCGTGTTTTTGTATCTTGTGGGGACTTTACATTGACTTCCATTCGTTTTTTTACAGCCAAACCCTAACCATCACATACCTAACCAAAACTCAATTAACACCTTAGTCCTAACCCCTAACCCAAAAACAGCAATTCCCCTCATGGGGACCAAGATTTGTCCCCACAAGAAGCAGTGGTCCCCACAACCTCACAACATTAACTAGGTCTCCACAAGCACATAAAAACCTGATTCACAAACACGTTTGTATTTTCATCCCTATTAAGACTTTGCATTTACTTCTATTCATTTGAACTGCATTCATACCCAACCCTCACTCTTCCCCTTACTATTCAATAAATTAGACTGTTATTGAAAAGTCAATTTATTTTAGGAACTTTACCACAAAGTGAAACACATTAACAGAGATATTTGTTTCTGTTAATTGTGGCAGGAATGAAAGCATATTTAAATCAGAATATTAAGAACTATAAAATTATATTTTTTATACCAAAATGTGGGCTTAATGAAAAGTATATTTAAAACCTGCTTAAGGGTTGTTAATTTTGAAAAGGTACTTTTAATCTGGCAAATGAGACTCATCGAAGTGCGTATTCTAATTTATTGAATGTAAATGTATATTCCAAAGCCAAACCATAACTTAAACTTAATTCACACCAAACCTCTGAACTAAACTCCTAAAAATGGTTTTATGGGTCATCCCACATTGGGCCTGGAGTTTGGTACACATAAGTTTGATCAGTCCCCAGAGAGTTAGTAAAATGCCATAAAACGTCCTAAATTTGTAAAATAAATGAGTACACACACCTTAAATTGACATTTTAATCACATTAAATATCTATTTCTTTTTAGATCCACTGGTTCAGCAGACTTTAGATTGAGTCAAAACAAAATCTCATTCCCATTGTAAGCGTACTAGTTTTTGGTTTGTTTTTTTGTTCCAGATTAATCTTTGTCTTTGTGTCTTTGTCACGGGAATTATATATATTTAAGAGGCGAGTTCATAAAAGTTAATTTTCCCATGGCACTCAGGATGTTTGCCTTCATGAAGGAAGAAAATCTCTTCTGAGTCGTGCCCTCTACGTTTATCAAATCAAATCTAGGTCTTGGTTCACACGTGCAGACCTAGTCAGAGGAGACCCGGCATGTCGGCTATCCTCGCAGAACCTTCCAGAGTCATCTGAGCCTGTCGGACAGAAAGCTGGGAGCAAAATCCCAGTGAGTGCAAGAACAATTGTTTGTAGCTAAATAAACCTGTTGGCATTTTCTTTTTTTTCATTGAAGGTGCAATTAGCATGCACACAGTGTGTTCCATTTCGCTGCTGCATTTGTGTTCTCCAGCACGAACATTGTTTAGTTTGGCTACAAGCAGAAGGCAAAGAAGATGCAAATGTTTGCTTGATCCAGAACCAAAAGAGCAGAAAAAGTACCGGTGAAGCCAGGGATGACAAATGAAACTGGAGTCAGGAACGCTTGAGAACCTGAGTGGATTAAAATTACAGCGATTTACTGCATGGGTATGAAATAGAGGTTTGTGATAAACGCTGAGCTCAGCAAAAACAAAGGCGTTTCTCAACCCACTGACACCAAACCCCACTATTCCCCTCTTGGCAGATGATGAACGGAGTAAAATCAGAAAATAATACCCCAACCAAGGTAACTTGCTTTTCACAGGGTTTCTGATGGTTTCTGTAAATGGGAAGTTGAGTGAAACGAGAAGGTTTGGCAGAAACAATGAAAATGCAGCATTGATTATGGACAATTCAAACTGTAGAACTGTAGCAGAAATTTACAAGGAATGAACTGCAGCTGCAGTCGGGGCTTTAATGGCCTCCACACAAAGACATAGTCAGGACATCATGGACTGCAACTACAGCACATAATAAAACAGCTGGAGGCCTACATTCATAACAATGTCTTTTTTAAGTATGAAGTAAAGAACAGCGGATGCAGACCTCGGCCATTATTGGTTATAATTGGTGTTTTGGTTTGTCTTAGCTTTAAATAATTACTTTAATTCTATTTCGCCCATTTTATAAAACTATTAGCTTGAAGTTAGTTAGTGTGTGCTAACTGTCGGCCTCGTAAAGCTCATTAATGGACTTTCACTTGACAGACAAGCTGTCCAATGGGTCCATGGAATCCTCTGGGCAACCAATAGCCTTCGGTTCCGAGCTGCTGCTGCTTGCTGATTGGCGGAAGGAGCTTCTGCCTCCCGAGTACCGACGCTTCTCCTTTGGTCAAGGTTGCACTTTGCAGCTGCAGCAGGACGCGTACGGAGCGCCGCTTACTCACGGAGAGCAGCACCGATTATCATCAGCAGCAGCAACTCGTTTTAATACCGAAGCGTCCTTCTAGGATCTCCATCCTCACGGTACATCCGCCATGGACGAGATGGAGGAAGAGTTAAAATGCCCCGTTTGCGGCTCCTTCTACCGGGAGCCCATCATACTGCCTTGCTCCCACAACATTTGCCTGGCGTGTGCGCGGAATATTCTTGTGCAGACCCCCGAAGCCGAGTCCCCGCAGAGCAGCCGCGCCTCCGGGTCCGGCGCCTCAGATTATGATTACTTGGATTTGGATAAAATGAGTTTGTACAGCGAGGCGGACAGCGGGTACGGGTCCTACGGGGGGTTTGTCAGCGCTCCGACCACCCCCTGTCAGAAATCACCGAACGGAGTCCGGGTTTTCCCCCCCGCCGTCCCCCAGCCCGGTCCGCAGCAGCACCTCCTGCCGCATCCGGCCTCCTTGCCCCCGATCCCCCGCAACTCCTGCATCACCTGTCCGCAGTGTCACCGCAGCCTGATCCTGGACGACCGGGGGCTCCGGGGGTTCCCCAAAAACCGGGTGCTGGAAGGGGTGGTGGACCGGTACCAGCAGAGCAAGGCGGCCGCCCTCAAGTGCCAGCTGTGCGAGAAGAGTCCGAAGGAGGCCACGGTGATGTGCGAGCAGTGCGACGTGTTCTACTGCGACCCGTGCCGCCTGCGGTGCCACCCGCCCCGCGGTCCCCTCGCCAAGCATCGCCTGGTTCCCCCCGCGCAGGGCCGGATCAGTCGCCGCGCGAGCCCGCGCAAGATCTCCACCTGCACGGAGCACGAGCTGGAGAACCTGAGCATGTACTGCGTGCAGTGCAAGATGCCCGTGTGTTACCAGTGTTTGGAAGAGGGGAAGCACGGCACGCACGAAGTCAAAGCTCTGGGCGCGATGTGGAAACTGCACAAGGTACGTGCGTCAAAAGCATGAAGGCTTTCTTTGAAGCGAACAGGTTTTTTTCACCTTTAGGCGGAGCAACAGGTCTGTCTTTAAAAAAAAAATGGAGGAAACAGATTTTGATATGTGATTTTTAAATAAGTTTCTTTCTCTTGTACTGGTGCGGTGTTTAGGGTTTATCTTGAGGAAAAGAAGGGAATAATTGCTTATGTGGAATCTTATATGAAAGGGTGACAACTCAGCAGCTGTGAATGTACAAAATACGATCTAAGGATGGTTTGGATGACGTGGCTCTTCGCTTTGGGTGGCAAGATCTAGAGGGCGGCACAAGAAAAGTTGTTTCCAATATTAGCTTAGCTCCTGTGTAATGTGAAAATAATCTAAAGCAGCACACAAAACATACTCTGTCGTGCAGTTAAATGGATTTTATTATGTGAAGTGATAAGCTGCGGTGCAAAAAAAGTGAACGCTATCGAACATGGATAGTGTGTTGCTTTGGAGAGGTGTGTGAGACTCCGACCTGGAAGTGGGTTTGAATGCTACGTGTGGCGGCTGTGTCTTTGAATTTCTAAATTCAAAGACAATCTTCGACTGTCTTTGAATTAAAAAAAAAAAAAGAACAAGCTCGGTTGTTTATGAAAGAGTTTAAATATGATTGTCAAGGCTACATGGACGCAGCTGCGCTAAATAGCTTAGAACTTGCTTTAACAGTTCAAAGAACTTTAAACCTAAAGAATAAGTTTTAAAATCTTCAGCATAGACTTTGTTTTTCTTTTTTTCCTTTTTTGAAGATGGCCCCTGAAATGAGAAAATAAGTATAATTTCCAGAATTACAGAACTATGAGAATTGTAATACAACTTGTAGCGGTGACAGTGTGGAACAGGAGAGATGTTTTCAAAACCTTTAGCTATTCAGGCGCAGCCTCTATTAGGGCTGGACGACATGGCTTAAATATAACATCTTTGATTTCTTTTAATTTTTTATTTTGATATCAAATCAGATTTACGACTAATCACGTTTTGCCGTCACTTTTTTTCCTTAGAAAAAAATTACAAATGGACAAAAAATCTGTTTAAAAACTGACATTATTTCAATGATCCCTTCTGTGAGTTGACCTGAATTCAAAGTTGAAAGAAACAAACAAGATGGCGGCCCATGCTGACATCACTCCGAAACTAGGGAAACCCAAGGAGTGCATTGGAGAGAGAGAAAAAAAGAATCAGATTTCCAAGAACTAATTCTTTCAGAACAGAAAATTCTAACCTCTCTGTGACATAAATTGAAAAATATATGTATATTTTTTAAAGATCACAAAGTATGGTGTCTAGGTTGGCAGGCCTCCTTGCCATGACCCTTATCTTGCTTTTGTAAGTGAAGCGCAGATGCAGCCCTCTGGCGTAGATAAAGGAGGTTATTTTGGAACCCTCGAGTCGTCGTGGGCACCGCGTTTCGGCCGCCACATTTATCTACGCCTCTGCACCGTCGACCCTTCACCTCCGCCGTCCGCTTTCCAGCGAAGAAAAAAAACATCGGAGAGCCAGATTTAGCCCCCGCAACGCTCCACAAACACTGCAAACTCCCACACACACACACACACACACACACGTAGCGATGCAGGCAAACCCAGAAAAACGTGACCAAACCGCTCACACAAAAACTCGACACAAATCATTGCTTATGTTTTCGGGTACGCTGTCCTCGTTATTATTTGCACTTGCAACGGAGTCCTGTACCTTTCCAAAAACAGAAAAGAAAACAGGAACGTTTAACCAGCCTCCATTTTTATCATCTATTATAGTCGGAGCTGAGATGAGTCCATCATTTCAGACGTGAGAGTTCAATTTTAAAACTGATGGAAAAGTCAGAGGAGGCTGAGTGTCTGTCGACCTCGTGTGCTCTCGTTGTTTCGCAGGTCTGAAATAGGAGCAGAGTATTTTAAGAAACTAATCAATGGCAGCAGGGGCCAATAGGCAGCGCTGTTTTTGGCCTCCATCAGCAGCACCTGGTTATTTCTGATGGAACAGAGTCTGATGTGGAGAGAGTTTACCAAATCATTTAATTGTGGCTTAAGTATTTCCCCACAATCCTGATTTGTATCAGAATTTGCGTTTTGTATTATACCACAGCCTGTTTCTCCATAAAGCATCATGTTATATATATATATATATATATATATATATATATATATATATATATATATATATATGACGGCTTTGGGGGCGCCGCTGAGTCGTAATATATTATTAAGGAGATAGTGAATCATAACAACATTAAAATAACACAATGACGTGAGGAAAATGTCGCTGAAATAAGCAATTCATGATGCTTCCTATTAGCCCGGTCTTCAAAAGAAATAATTTTGTTATACCTCCATAATTCAGCTTTAGGGAGAAATTTATTTGAACATTAACATCCACTGCAGACTTAGAAAACATATTTAATGAACTGAGGAGGAAAGATATGAAAGAAAACAAAAAGACTTTTTACTTAGTTTCTATTGGATTCATCTCAAACAGGGAGTCAAATTCACAGAGATTTTACTCAGCCAAGGTTTTTTCAAGTTGTGATGCTGTGTGAGGAACTTTCATGCACATTTTCTACCCACATTTATACATTTGTTTGGTTTGAAGTGCAGACGTTGTAGTTTTAAAACACTCGGTCTTAAATCAGTCAGCTGCTTTGATGCTGCCACAGTTTTTCCAAGTTCTTTTGTATTGTTCATTGATATAAATTGATGCTATTCGGTTCACCACCTGAATCTCACAAAAGATCAACCTTTTCTCATTCTGTCATGTGGATCGTGTTAATCTGTTGAATATTATCTATATTTATATAAAATGTGGTCTGAGAAGTTGTGGAGTTTGAAATAAGTGTTCTAGGTTTGGATAAATATTGAAAAAATAAATTACAGGAAATAATTTTATTTCCAGACTTTATTCACAGTCATATGATATAAGTTTGATATCCATCAATCAACCAAACAAACAATCAATCAACCAATCGACTGACCGACTAACCAACCAAACTAACATCCAACCAATTGACTGACCGACTAACCAACCAAACTAACATCCAACCAATTGACTGACCGACTAACCAACCAAACTAACATCCAACCAATTGACGGACCGAGTAACCAACCAATCGACCGACCAACCAATTGATTGGCAGACCAACTAACCAACCAATCGACCGACTAACCAATCAATTGACTGACAGACCGACTAACCAAGTAACTGACCAAGCAACTAACCAGCCAATCAACAGACCGACTAACCAACCAATCAACTGTTTGAGCTCAAACTATTGATTTTCTAAAAGTTATTTAGACTTTATAAGACTGCAATAAGTGCATTGACAACTTTTAAGTCTTTAACAGTTTGGATAATTATGGATATTATTTTATCTTAAAAGTTTAGGAGCCCTGTATGTTTATCAACCTGTCTGTGTACCTAAAGAAAACTTTATTAATTCGACACTCAGAGGCAATATTGATACTAAAACCAGAAAGAAGGAGGTGAAAGAAAGTAAAGTTTATCAAAGTGCCCTGACAAGGTTTCTGTCATGTATCATCCTCTAATTGCTGCTGTATGCCGTCCCGCTCTGCATTCACCTTCAGGCTTTATCACATCAAGAGAACCATCACATAGGCACCTCTATTTTCCTCCTTCACGCTTCAACAGATCAAAGCTACTGCTGTTTGATCTCTGAGCTTTTCCTACCGGGCTAATGCATTTTTCATCATCATCATCATCATCACTGGCTAATGTTTATAACGTGTTGTCTGCACAAAGAAGCTTAATGAATCCACACTCTGTGTCACACATTTCTAGTATTCCATCTTTTTTGCTTTCTGCCTGAAAATTGTCGTCTGGTTTTTTCCAGTCCGCTTCCTTCACTGTCCTCTCGTTTGTCTTTATTGGGTAAGTGTTGAACAACCTGCCGTCATGGCAACCGAGTCCTTCTTGATGCTGTACAGAGCAACGGAGGTCTCTAAGATACCGGGAGCCGAGAGGGGTTCATCCCAGACGCTTTACGGTGTGTCTGGTCTCAAAGATGATGAACCCTCAGGTCCTTTCTTGCAGTAGATTGATGGCAGCGCGTCTAAAACGTTGCGCAATTCAATGCACCGAAAGTCAACCTTAGCAGCAGAGCAGTGATTGAAAAATAAGAGTTTTGCAGCGTGACTCATCCAGCTTCTGTCTGCCTTTTGTGATTAGACTACCGGTGATGTGTTGACAAGATGTCCGTTTTGTTATCGCATCATGGCGAACTGTTTGCGACTCTTTGCTGATGCTATTAGAGGCCGCCAGGTCGTTAAGTGACGTCTGGGTCAGACTATGTCGCCTCTGAGCCAATCAAAAACAACCAGTTGGGTGGAGCTTTGATCACCAGAAGATCTGTGAAGTCGAATGCTTCACCAAAACTCAAATTCAGGCTTCCTACGTGGTTTTCATGTTAAAATGACACACTTTTCCTGACTGTTAAAGACAATTTTGGCCCATTTGTGCAGTTTAAATTCAAATTTTGACAATTTTTTAATGCAAAATTCTCAGCAGGGTATTTCTAGAAATGACGGATGAACAAGGATTAAAATCTATTTACACACTAGTTAGTTTTCTAACACAACTCAGTCCAAATTTTACTGAATGATAAATTGTCCTAGAAATTATTGCGACAAGCAATAATAGTGTTCTTTTGAGATGATTTTCAAGTAATATGTTGATAATGAAAGTTCGCCCTGTCAAAGACTTATAAACATGATTTTTGTAAAGAACGCGCCACACTGGAACTGGAAGACATTGTAGATATCCAAAATAAAACGCAACCAAACACAAAAAAATGAAATGGAAATTAAAACAACACACAACAGAAACCATAGATAAAGTGGATTATGAAGTCTCTAAACAAAAATGCCCTTCATAAGTGACGGCTCATTTCAATTTGTAACGTGGTTAATTGATTAGTTAATTGATTGATTAATTATTGCAATAGGCTTACGCAGCAGTCGTGTTTATTGCAGAGTTTAAGTAATTTCAAAGCGTTCCTGTTTGGTGCTTTTCATGTCAGCACATGTTTGAGCCTAAGCTGTGCAACGAGAAAAGCAGGCCTAACTAAAACAGACATGAAGGCAGCTCTCATCCACCATGGCCCACAAAGTAAGCTAATGAGGACAGACAGTGCTGGGACGACTATTAAAAATCTCATTACAGTCTCGAGGCTGATGTTGTCAGCTGCTTCTGCGTGCCTGCAGTCTCTTAAAGTCTCAGCGCGAGTGAGGAGGAAAAGCTAAAAAGTCACGATACCCGTCTTTCTCTAGTGTTTGGACCGTGGCCTGATGTCGTAAGGAGACTCGCTGTCCGTTACATCTGTTGTGTTCACAGGATTCTTCTGATGATCTGACTCACAGGACATCCACTCAAAGTGATGCTTAAAATGATGGGGTTGCTGTGGACAGAGTGCTAACTGTGAGTCAGGAGACGGGAGAAATGGCGTTTGACCTTTCTGTGGCTGGAACAGTTTGGGTACATGTTCGTCCTTCCCCCCCCCCCTTTATCGGAAAAGAGGAATAACGTGTACGTTTTGTACCGTGACAGGAAATTCATGGAGAAAGTCAAAAGAACTACACACCGAGGCAATGCAAAAATGACTATAGTGACTAAGCTCATCGCAATAAGCAATTAATCAATCAATCAGTCACACAATGAATTAAAATGAGCTTGATAATTTCCACTTTGATGATTAATTTTTTTTTAGAGATTTCACAATCCATTTTATTCATGGTTTCAGTTGTGTGTGTGTGTGTGTTAATTTCCGTTAACACACACACACACACACACACTTAAAATGTCTTCCATTTCCGATGCATAGTGTTTTGTACAAAATTAAAATTTATTCGTCTCTGACAGGGCGAATGGCTCTTTGGAAATGTATTTTATTTTTAGCTTCACTTTCTGGTGGAAGCTGTTTTTGTTCAAAATGAGTCCTACCAAAGGTAAAACACTGACTGCTGATAACCTCACCACATAACCCCACTTCAGAAGAATCTAAGAGATCATTTTAAAGTTAAATGGATAAAAATTTGCTTATTTTATTTGCTAATATAGGTTCCAGAATGTAAATCTAATCCAGAATCTAATCAAACTGTAGTCATGTCTGTCTTAAGCATCCAAAGATATTAATAATCAAAAGAAAAGTTCCTAAACTTAAATTTACTTTAACCCCAATATTATTATTGGGACTTTTCCTTTCTTATGCATTCCTCAACTAGCTCTCGTCTCAATTTTTCTTCCTTAATGACAACTTAATAGAAGCCCAGAAGCCTTTAACAGCTACATGGCGCAAATCCCATAGTATGTCATTTCTGCCATAAGTGATTCTGAGCCGATAAGACGCGGCCGCGCCGCTGCTTGAGAAAGCGGCGTGATGAGACGCAGGACGGGGCGGCGTCTTGGAGAGAATGAATTTTCACAGTGGGCGTTTAGCCGGATGATGCTCCATTACTGGCAGCGGCGTTCACCCCTCGAGGTGCATGTATGTAAGGAGATTAGCTGTGCAAATGTTAATGAAAGACGGAGATAAAGAGCGGGAGAATGAGAGCAAGAGAGTGACCCCCAAATGCCCGAAGAGAGGAAGTGAAACATTGACTGGGCAAGGAGAAGAGGATTAGTCATTATCAGTGTAATGAGCCTCCAACTTCAGTTCACACTGGGTTCCAGACAGAAGGTGTTTTTATGTTGACGTATTACTGAATTATTGGGGTGAAATAATACATCCAGCCCACAGGATGAGGATTATACATCTTACTCGTAAACCAGATGAGACAAGAATATGGCAGTCCAAATTGGACCAGATATTTTATTCATTCGTCCCTCTCCTAGACAACTTTGGCAACACAATAGGGAAACTCAAGAACTATTTCCTTTTTTGCGTCATAATAAGAGTCTGAAAAATAATAACCTAAAGTCCACTCCTTCATATCCTGAGCTCACAAAGTCAAATGCCAGCAGCAACTGGAAGCTAGCTAACACTAGCAACAAATCTAGCTACTTTCTCAGGTGTTATTGCTGAATTTTTGGGACTTTTATTAGAAAGCACAATTGACTCTTTCTCTTTTCAGTGAGTAGATGCTACCATAGATTTCTATCCTCTCCCAAAACACTCGCAGACGGCTGTGAGGATTTGAGTTTGTTCCCAGCTGTGTCTCGTTCCCTGATTACCCTCTGTGTATTTAATCCCACCTCTGTTCCTTGTTCCTCATTGGGTCCTTGTCTAATTTGTCTTGCTGTCTAGTTGTCGAGTGAAGTCTGTCGTCAGATGTCTAGTGTGAGCAGTTGCTGCCAGTTTTGAGCCTTAGCCTTCTTGCTCGATCTCTGCTGCCTGGATTTTGGATATTTGGATTTTAGACAACATCATTAAATCATCATTTTCCTTACACCAACCTGGGTCCTTACTGCACTTCATGACAACGGCACAGTACTCCTTCAGAGGAGAATATGTGAAACTGAGTCATGTGTGGACAAAGCCATGGCTGCCTGGGTTTTGTTGTTGTTGTTGTTGGTTCTTAAGAGAACCATAGGGTTAAAATCAAACCAGATTTAAGAAAGCGAGGCTAAAACAGTGAATAAAAGTAAACTAAACAACAATTTTGTAGCCAAAGTTTGTCTTTAGGTTCATATTTACTGGTTTATAGCCCTGAGTAAAGAAAGATAGATGGAGTTATGACATTAAATTCATTTACTCAGTTACATGACTAACATTCTGGGGGGAGAAAAAGTACCATTAGAAGTATTTTTACTTTTACTTGACTAATTTTATCATGAGTGCAAAATTTGGGCGCTCTACCCATCTCTGATTAAAATCAACAGAGCAAATTTATTTGCAATTCTAAACATATTAAGGTTATTTTTGACTCACTTTCTGTCTCTCCAATTTCATACGCACACTAACGACGCAAATTAGGTGATTACATGGTTTAGCAGCCACTTTCCTAACTGAACAGTTATCACACATTGTCACTTTGCAAGGTGTTGAGCTGTTTTGGTGTCAGAGAGAGAGGCATGAAGTCTCATTGCGCCCCTAGTGGATGACTTTAGAAAGTGCACAAGCACTTTCTAAAGTGCTTGTGCACTTTAGATTGGACTGGACTGGACCGGCTTCTCTACATGTGTCAAACTCAAGGCCCGGGGACCAAATCTGTAGCCTTTTATGTGGCCCTTTTCACTCCAAATTATATCATTTAGCCCCTCCAGTTTTTCCACAAATCTACAAAAATTCATTTAAAAATCCACACTAAATCAAGAGATCCCCACATTTTTTTCAGATTTTTACTGCAATTTCTTCTTAAAATTGGCCAAAAACATCGGATTTAAATAACTGCTGCCTCTGTAACTTGACTTGACGTCGGTGACTGATATGGCGAGCAGTGATGGCATAGTCACTTTGAAAAGGTAACTTTCATTGGATTAGTGATTACTCCTTGAAAAAGTAACTCAGTTAGATTAGTGACTACTTGATTTGGAAAGTAACTAAGTTACATTAAAAGTAACTTTTGTAGTTACTTTCAGCAGCTGCTAACAACAACGCTGTGAAAATTACATTGAACTTTGCCTATACTTTATTGCAAGTTATTTTATAATGGTAACATCAACAACTTGTCTCTACTTATAAGGTTGAACTGAAGGGGACATTGTTTAATGGTTACAACAGTGCAAAAAAAACCCAAAAAACCTTTAGTAATTTGTGCGTGTTTTGTGTGGTCCACTATTGTATGGAAAACTCTAAGAAGGATTTTAGATCCCTCCATTGTTTACGTTTCTGTCGCTGCTGATACTGTCGCATAGAAACGGTGGTCACTCCCAAAGACGCGTAGAGGAAATAAAATTATATTACCAAAGAAAATAGTAACGCAAAGTGATTTCAATAACTAACTGCAGTCTGACTACTGGATTTGAAAAAGCAAAGCGTCAGATTACTCGTTACTGAAAACTGTGGTCCGACGGTACTAAGTAAGGCGTTACTGACATCACTGCTTGCTGTCAGTAACATCAAGAAGTAACAGAAGTAACAAGTGTCATTGTTACTTCTGTGTGGCTTGTTGAACCTTCTTTGTGCATTATTGATGACGGCAGATTTCGTTGATGAATTATGCAGCGGCCGCTTTAGGCTCTGCTCGTGGGAGAGACTTGTCTGACGTAGGATCTTGTTAAACATGGAGGAGAATCCAAACTCCTGGAAACGTTTTAACAGCTGAAACGTCCCGAAAGGGAGAGAATAGCACCTAAACGGTCGCTTTAATGTTTTTTTTTTTTTTTTTATCTTTAATCTCTGAGGACGTCATCATCCCGCGTAAACAATAGTGATGGAATTTTCGGCTCCTTTTCGAGATGCGGCTCTAATGGCTCTTCTTACTGTGGAGAGCCGGCTCTTTCGGCTCCCAATATATATTTTTGACATTATTAATTAATTAATAGCTTAAACCTAATTTTATAAGATTTTGTTTCATTATTGACATTGTTAAGCACTTATGATGAGTAAAAATGCCGCATAACAATGTTATAGCAATGTGCCTGTGCAGGTTGTTTGTCGAGCCTGCACGATAGGAAATGCTGACTTTGCACAGTCTGCACTCTGCCCTGGAGCTTGATGTAGCATTAAAATGAGTCCAAATCTTGCTCCGTTTTCTGTCACTCATTTATTTTCACCTATTCAGTTCTCACACTGACTCCCCTTCTTTCTGTGCTTCTTGACCGCTGAGTGAGTGTCTACATAAACACCTGCCGCAGCTTGGCCAACTGCCTGCCGTTTCCACAAAAAAAGTGGAGATAAACTTTTTTTTCAGTGTTTTCCCGCCACATTATTAATTGAAACTATGTGTGATTGGTCAGATGTGTGGAGCACACGCTTGACATGAGGGCAGTGGACCGACCGAGGGGAAAAAAACTCTCCGCTCTAGCACTGGCAGAAGAGCAAAACGCGCAAGGAGAGGGAGACGGGGGGGAGAGACAGCGAGGCACCGCAGGACAAAAAAACAACGATGTGGGGAAAAACTATCGGCTCTGGCACTTGCAGAGCACAAGCACAACGACAGGGAGGCGGAGAGACAGCGATATACTGTAGAAAAAAACCCGGCTCCCAAATAGGATCCTAAAACGGCTCCCATTGTGGAGCCGGTTCCAATCGTTCACTTCAAAGAGCCGGCTCTTAGAGCCGGATCGTTCGCGACCGACACATCACTAGTAAACAAGCACATACTTTTATGCTCTAGTCACCAACATGTAAACACTATTCTCTCTTTGCTGGTTTAGCGTCTTTTTCTTTCTTTCTTTCTTTTAAATATAAACAGAGGTTGATGTTTGGTTTATGTGTGTGTTTTGTTGTGAATAATCTGATTGTTTAAAGATTAAGAAATGAAACAAATAGACCCTGAAATCTTAAAAACAGTAGTGCGGTTTTTAAAAGTAGGTTGCAGAGCTCAAACGCTTTCTCCGCAGTGGAGGTAATGAGACTTTTTCTTTTTTTTTCCTCTCCTGATGTGTCTTTTCAATTAGCTAAAAGAGGTGTGTGTGTGTGTGTTATCGCTTTTCTTTCCCACTTTAAGTGACTGTGTACCCACTTCCTGCGCTCCTCCTTGGAGATATTATTCCAAACTGCCTCCGCCGCCTGTCTCAACATTAAAACCTTTTTCCTGTCTGCAAGTCGCTAATATGAAACGTATGAAACGGTCCCAGGAGCTGCCGGTGAATTATTCATGTCCACGATGCGCGCGTTTCCAGAGGCAATTGGTGGCCCCCCATAATTACCGGGGCCCCCCTCCCAAAAAACACTCGTTTTTGTTTTTTTTTGTTTTAGCGTTTTCATCTTTCACCCTGACGCCGCCTGGCTTGGCGACACTTTGCATTAATGCAAGCGGTAAATTGTTCAGCTGAAGCTTTAAAAAAATAAATAAATAAATGAAATAAATAAATAAAATAAAAACTTCTCCTCCAGGGACCGCCTGTGATTGATGTCACAGGAGTAAAATCTGTCACCCCGGCAACAGATGAAAATGCAAATGAACGCGTTTGCGACGTGTGAATTTCATGCAAAAGCTCTGGTCTCCTTATGAAGACGTCAAGCTACATTTTCTAGTTTTGTAGTCAAAAATGCCTTAACTGTAAGTAGTTTGTAGCTATTACGTTTGTAACACAAAAGAAATTGGAAAAGTTTTGCTTTACCCAGATTTTTTCATTTTTATTTCTTGCAAATGCACATTGAGTGTTGAATGTGTGGACTGGGAAATACAATAAATCTGTAGAATAAAGTATTCTGCTCGTGGATGTCAAGACTGATCAAAATGGCTCAAAAAAGAAATGTCATTTTGGACATGTTTATTTTTGAGGATGTACCAGGTGTTGTCCAAGTGAACCATTTGGACAACATCTGACATACAAACTTCAAGTGACTGTAACTCCTCAGTGCTTCAACATAAAGTCATCAATGAGGCTCTAATGAAAGATAATGACCAGAGGAATCCTCTGGTAGACACATTACTGATAGTGGAAATTACTTATAATTATATAAATAAAATAGTATATCTGGGGGGCAGGGGGGGTAGCGTACAGTCAGACCTCCTCCCCCTTCTTGCCATACACTGTCCGTCCGTCTGTCCCCCCCCCAGCACTCAACGGTATGCTACCCCCCCAACCATCTCTCCTCCAACCCCTCCTCCTGCTTCACCCCACCCCCCCGCCCTTCTAACGGTACGCTGTTTAGATGTTGCAAAAAAAGGTGCAACAAGCAGAGAATTATTTTTAAAAAAGAAGAAGAAAAACTCAGCTGCTCCTCCTTTTGCTTCAAAATCCCAAACTTTTAAGGATCCCAGCTCCTTCTTGCCCTCCAACCCATTCGCCGCAGAGGCCCTGTCCTCCCATCTGCCGACCTGCCGGCCTTGGCGGCGCGCTTGTCGCGGGGCAGGAAGTCGCCGTGAGCGGCGCGGGAATGAAAAGAGCCTCCACTTTCCTGTGACCTGCTTTTCGGGGACGGAGCTCTGCAGGCTTCAGGGACAGACGGCGTGGAAAAACGCCTCCAGACAACCGAGCGCTCCTCGTTTTCATCCGCCCCGTCGCCGAACGACTGTTAACCGGGCGAAGCAGGAGCTCCCCCCATGTTTGTGTCGCAAGGACGGGGAAAGGAAAGCTACTTTCTTCTTTATTTTTTTTTAGGTCGGCTTGGAAGGGCAAGAAGTGAGAGGACCTGCCTGATCCGTCACAAAAACCAGCAGAGTGTGAACTGAACGCCGTGGAGAGAGTGAGTGTGATTGGTGAGATCTTGAAGTGAGAGAAGCAGCAGATGGATCCGGACTGGTAGGAGTTTATCAGGAGAAGAGGAGTCCGCTTTTTTGTTTTGCTTTTTTTTTCTTCAGTTCGAATACAATAAAAGTCTAGCCTATACTCTGAAGAAATATTGGGATTTTTTTTTTTTTTAGGGGAAGCATCTCATAACGCAGATTGAATATTAATGAAGACGGAGCCGGGAGGCTGCTAACTTAACGCAGCACGAGGAAGGACTCGAAATCTTCCCAGCGGGCCGTATAAATCTCATTACTCTTGGTTTATCTAATCTGTGCACAAATTCAAGCTAAAGAGGAAAAACAAAAACCACTTCTGGCAAAACAGAAATACCACAAAAAAATAAATAAATAAAAAATTCTGCTTTCTATTCTTGAGTTTTCCCACCGATTTGTTCTAGCTGACAAATGTCTTCGTGCATTATAGCCGCATTTCAGGGAGCCGTACTGGGATCGCACTGAGAACACGCAGCTGTGAAGCCGAAGCAAAGAAAAAAAAAAAGAGACATGGTTTTCCAAAGCACGATGTAGGAAACTTCAAGGGATAAACACAAATAGATCTGGACTTTATGAAAAATTGGCAAGAAGAAAACCATTGTTGGAGGGTAAGAAAAAAAACAACCAACAACTATACTTTCAATCCATTCTGATTGGGATAAAATTGTCCTTCAGTGTGTAGAAAGATGATCCTATAAAATGATCACTCAGAGGGGCTGGATGTATATAACAACATGATTCACTGTAGACTGATTCAGAGTTTTCTGTCTGTCGCGTAAAGTCAAGTTGCAATAAGAAATTCTCAAGATGAGTAAGATTTGTAAATCTTTATATTTACAAAATATTCATAAACCTCGTTTGACTACATTTGTGCAGCAAAATGTTTTGTTTGTGCTGCTTTGGCTTTGAAGATACAAACGAACGTCCAAAGGTCTTTTTGAGTTTGTAGAAGTGGTTGAACTTTGAACTTTCATTTAACATCTTCAAAGCCACAGCGGCACAAACAAAACATTTTGACGCCGATGTTGTCCGACTCGAAGACGGTGGGGAGGGCTGGCTGACCTCTCATGACCTCTGGAAACAACAATTTGAACAATTTCATTAGCTAACCTCAATTAGTGGCTTTCTAAATGTAGATTGTTGCTCTGTGTGGCGTAAAAAACAGTCCCAGGTAAATTTTCCACAAGAATCCTGGTGTCAGTGTTTAGGTTTACATAACCCGAGACATTTTTTCGACATAAACTTGTCCATCTGTAGACTTCTCTATACACTGTGACATCTAATAGTTAAATCACTACACGGGGGGGGGGAAGAGAGACATGCTTTTTTTCCAGTAATGACAATCTCTTGAGACTCTAAAATATGAGTCCCTGGTTAACAGAGGAAGCCCTGAACAAAGTTACAAACTTTACGTTCAGATCTTTGCTCAGCTGTTGCCAGCTCAGACCGTCCCCAGTTGCGTGGACTCATGTTGGCGGCAGCTGTCTTTCCCAAACCCTGGAGTTCAAAGGTCAGCTGTCGGCCCCAGCAGGCCGACTCCCATTTGGTCGACTAACGTCAGATTCCAGAGGCCCGGCTGTCACCGAGGAGCGTGTGTTGGATTGTTTTCACAGCGTTTTCCGCCGGATCAGCTAGAAGCTGGTTTTTTATTGCGCTCTTCCGCAGCCGAGACCGTTTTTCTTCCTTTTTGTTGGGAACACCCCCCCCCCCAAAAAAAACATCGTCAGAAGACAACATGCCCACCAACTCAACGGCCGTTGGAGTTCAACCCAACGAGGTTCCCAGAGGGTCAGAGGGTCGGGCCCCGTCCTCGCTCTCTCTCTCTCTCCGTCACCTCCATGTTCACACGACCTCGCTCTACATACATGCGAACAAGTCGTCTCTTCTTTCCTGCTATCCAAACAGAAGTCCTTCTGTGTCATCGCACTCATCCACAGCAGTGGCATTTCCTGTCATGTGTGCTGAGCTCAGCTCTCAACAGGAGCCCACAGCAGCTGTAGTCCAATAATAACAATGCAAAGTTCTCTCTTGCCGTTCTAGATGTTTTTATTGTATCTTTTACTTTCGGTGCCCATCACATCTCGACAGTACAGCTTGAGGACGCGGCAGTTTTTAATTTTATGACTTAAACTTGAACTTAAAGAGTCTTTTCATGCCGAAAAATAGCTGCACACTCTTGTTGTACTTACACTGAACTCGATATTCGTACCAAGCTAAACAAACTGTGCAAACCTGTTGCTGCATGTGCTTCCTGTTCATCTTAGTGCTTTTCTCTTTACTGGTTTGGCACAAGCTGCCAAAGCAGTGGCCCAATCACTAACCTAGACTCTCTGCAGCACTTTGTTTGAAGAGGTGTGCTTCATAAGCATGACATAACACCTGTTATGAACGTGAAGGAGTCTTCACGAATGCTTACGACTGTTGTCAGGACGTGTCACTCGGTCAACAATGACACTTTCAATGCAAAGTTGTTCTAAACGTTTCATTAAAAGTCTGTTAAAAGTGTCAACTTTGCATTAAAAGTGTCATTATTTACCAAATTACACTTTATGTTGTAAACATTCATATAGATTCCTTCATGTTTATGACAGTCTCATGTCAGTCTTATGCTCACCCCTTCAAATGAAGTGCTGACTAATTTTGAAAACCTTAGTTATTTTAGGTCACTGTAGATGTTGGCTACAGAATTTGTCTTACTGATATCTGGTTTGTTGTTGAACTCTTTACAGTAAGAACGTCCTCAGGACTTTAGAGACAATGGGCTTTTTTTGTGTGTGTGTGTGTGTGTCTTCTATTTTAGTCCAAGCTCCCCATGTGTTTGTAGCTGTAATTTGTGTTTGTCCTCCACAGGGTCAGCTGTCCCAAGCCTTAAACGGTCTGTCAGACAGAGCCACCGAAGCAAAAGAGTTCCTGGTTCAGCTGAGAAACATGGTGCAGCACATCCAGGTACTCACCCATCCACCCAAGCCAAGAGACGCTTACGGTTTTCTTTATTGCAACAAAACATGTAAAAATGCAAATAAAAACATTCAAACTCTGGAATGCTACAAACACCTTTAACATTTAACCATAATACAGAAAAACAAGAGATAACGGGTACAGTTGGGTTGAAATTATTGGGGAATCTTCCCAGTGCTAAAAACAAGATGAAAGAAAAATAATATTAAAGCCATTCGGATCATAGAAGTAACGGCAGAGAACAAACAAAAAATAAAATCCCTTAGAATTTGATGAACAGAAAAAAAAGAACATTTTTGAACTTCAAGTAAAAGTCAAGTTAAATAAGTTTTTTATTTGTTTTTTTTAAAAAAACATCACAGATTGTGGGAGACCTCATGTCTGCGGGATTTTTTTGTTGTTGTTTTCACCCCTCAGGAAAACGGCGTGGAATTTGAGGCCTGTTTGGTGGCACAGTGCGACGCGCTGATCGACGCCTTGAACCGGCGCAAAGCCCAGCTGCTGGCCCAAGTGAACAAGGAGCATGAACACAAGCTAAAGGTGGGTAAGAGTGACACAAAAACATTTGACGTCAAGCGCGTTAAAACAGGGCGAAACGACGTCCATCTGCTTCCCCCGTCACAGCGTTCTGTTTCACACAAAAATGAGACAGAACGGTGACGCTCTCTCTGCAAATCAGGTCTCAAATTGGAAAGAAAACCAATTTGCATCTGAGAAAATCGGATTGAGCTGCCATAAACTGAAGCTGCTACTTGCCCAGAGTGGAGCAAGTCTATCCTTGTTGACGGCAACGTAAAATGTTTTTATCTGCAGCTCAGTTGCTTAAGAAAATCCTTCTTTTTGGGAGGTCCTTTTTTGAGGTTACACGTTTCATCCATTGGACATTTGAGTTGTCGTTTGACCTCTATGAGGATTTGTGAAATCGCAGTCTGCGTCTCTGTTCATTTTCGATACACTCATTGATTCGTTTTCCTTTAATAAGCACCCCCCCAGCAAATTGAACACGAGATATGAGTGAGAGGAGAGAAAAGGAGAGAGACACGTCTGTTTTGCAACGGCGTCCAATTTCATGCTTGAGCGCCGTGCAGAATCGGAGCTTCACACGTGTAGGTGGGGTGAAGAACACAGCCTGCGCACGGCGGCATGTGAGCGGAACCACACGCTGCACAAACACGCGTTCCACGCTTTCCCACCACCTGCCGCTCTGGTTTTTGCGCAGCGGTACACAGCGGCTGCGTCTTCGCACTGAGATGTTTTCTACTATCGTTTGTTCCTTTTAACCCATCATAGAGTTGTATTTTATTGGGATTTTATATATTGGGTCTACGCTTTAGTTGGCTTTCAGCTCCCCTAATTCACTTCGTTTGTAAAACATGTTTAGTTGCAGTTACAGCTGACATTTGAGAACATGTTTCCAGCGGTTTCCCCACTTAAAGACTGACTTCTGGTGCTCTTTCTTTTTTTTTTTTTTTTGCAAAAAAGCTCAAGCTTCATCAAACTGAATTAACCCGTTAAAGCTTTCACAGACCAGCTGGATTTAAACTGAGGTTAAATTACAGATAGGCGCACTTTGTCCACTGAGGTGATTTCTGAAGGCAGTCACCTGCACTTGATATCATTTATGAGTATGAAAGGAAAATGGGCTGAATATAAGATTGCACACCATGCTTTTCAGGTTTTTATTAGTATTTTTTTGTTAAAATATGTTGAAAATGATTTTTTTCTTCCACTTCACAATTATAAACTATTTTGTGTGTGGTTAGAAAATAAAGACCAACAATATACATTAAGTCGCATTGTCATAATGTGAAAAAAAAATGTCAATACGGTCAAGAGGTTTGAATATTTTTTCGGGGGATTGTGTCACCAAAGTCACCGTTTTTTTGTGTGTGTGGTGTTTTTTTTTATCTGACTAACAGTATCATTTTATAATAATTGGAGAATAAGTTTAGTATAGATTTCTAAATATCATCCTAGTTTAAATTGATATGTTAGATCAATAGACCACAGAATAATTTTAGATTAGTAAGTATAAACATTTAAGGAAGAAAACATCCCAGACATGAGCCAGGGGCCCCGAGTTTTGGGGGGAAGGTCCAAAACAAATGTTTTTTTGTGTGCACTGTGTATATTTTACAAACTATGCACCCGATATTAAAGTCAATGGACTCATTTCACATGTGGTACATTATTAAGATACTGTTGGACGGTTTTGAAATTGCACTCATTACAAAATTGCCATCTTGTTGGGACCAACACGGAGCCATCCGCCAGACGTATTAAACCAAATCATCCTTCAATTTGCTCCTGCAAATGTGTAGACCTACCTTTTAATATTCTGTCATTTGCATGAGTAAAATATTTTTTTATGTTATTTTATTGTTGTTTTTTTTTTTGGGATTGGGCACCAAAACTTTTTTTGGTCTCAGCCCAGGGGTCCTCGTTCTTCTAAAGCCCGGCCCTGACCACAGCATTGGTGAATTGACACTGACACACAGGACAGAAGTAGCAGGTCTTTACTGTTTGTGTTTAAATGTTCTCCAACTTCCCTAATCTGACAAAGCTTTTTTTCTTTTACTTGTTTAAGCCACAAAAAGCATTCAAACCCCTAAGAGAAAGAAGATGCTTAAACGCTCCCCCTTTTTTTTTAGCTTGGCGGAGAACACACTTCACACCTTCAGCCCGTGACGCGTTTCCGTGCACCTGTCAGCAGGCTGCACGCGCTCGCAACCCTCTTATCCTTCTCAGGATTTTTTCCGTTAAATGAAGACGTCAGTCAAGACGGAGACAGTTTTGTGGAATCCCCAACAGGAGTTTGCACACATGCGCAGTCGCTTCACTTTTTTTCTTTTTTTCTGCCTCGTCGCTCTGCAGCGTTGACAGCAGCACTCGGCAGACTCCTCCATTAATTGAGTTACACTTAAACAGCAGGATGCAGTTTAGCGTCGGAAAGTCAGACAGAGACCTGAAATCTGTCCTCAAATGATGAGAGGCGCGGCCTCCCGCTGCTCTCCTCCTGTTCGCTGAAGCCTGGCTGTCGCCATGGTGACCTGCTTCGCTTGCTGTTGCGGAGCCATGGAGACGAAAGGCAGTCCTTCATCGCATGAGTCAGGTTAATATATACATATACACTGCCTGGCCAAAAAAAAAAGTCGCCACCTGGATTTAACTAAGCAAATAGGTACAAGCCTCCTATTGGATAAGTACTGCATAGGCGATTATCTTTCAGCTGGCAACAAGTTATTTAACCACAGCTGATGCAATGAGTAACTCCTCATTTCTTAAACAACCATGGCAAAAGACACATCCTGTGGTCGTGGAAAAGACGTTAGTCTGTTTAAGAAGGGTCAAATCATTGGCATGCATCAAGCAGAGAAAACATCTAAGGAGATTGCAGAAACTACTAGAATTGGGTTAAGAACTGTCCAACGCATCATTAAAAACTGGAAGGATGGTGGGGAACCATCGTCTTCCAGGAAGAAATGTGGTCTGAAAAAAATCCTGAATGATCGTGATCGGCGATTACTTAAACGTTTGGTCAAATCAAATCGAAGAAAAACAACAGCAGAACTCAGGAGTATGTTTAATTGTGAACGCAAAAGCATTTCCACACGCACAATGCGAAGGGAACTCAAGGGGTTGGGATTGAACAGCTGTGTAGCCGTAAGAAAACCTCTAATCAGTAAGGCTAACCAGAAAAAAAGGCTTCAGTTTGCTTGGGAGCATAAAGATTGGACTCTGGAGGAATGGAAGAGGGTCATGTGGTCTGATGAGTCCAGATTTACCCTGTTCCAGAGTGATGGGCGCATCAGGGTAAGAAGAGAGGCAGGTGAAGTGATGCACCCTTCATGCCTAGTGCCTACTGTACAAGCCTGAGGGGGCAGTGCTATGATCTGGGGTTGCTGCAGTTGGTCAGGTCAAGGTTCAGCAACATTGTGTGCCCAAAGAATGAGGTCAGCTGACTACCTGAATATACTGAATGACCAGGTTATTCCATCAATGGATTTTGTCTTCTCAAATGGAACGGGCATATTCCAAGATGACAATGCCAGGATTCATGGGGCTCACATTGTGAAAGAGTGGTTCAGGGAGCATGAGACATCTTTTTCACACATGGATTGGCCACCACAGAGTCCAGACCTTAACCCCATTGAGAATCGTTGGGATGTGTTGGAGAAGGCTTTGCGCAGTGGTCAGACTCTCCCATCATCAATACAAGATCTTGGTGAAAGATTAATGCAACACTGGACGGAAATAAATCTTGTGACACTGCAGAAGCTTATTGAGACAATGCCACAGCGAATGCAGGCTGTAATCAAAGCTAAAGGCGGGTCAACAAAATATTAAGAGAGTGTGACCATTTTTTGGTGGCGACTTTTTTTTTGGCCAGGCAGTGTACATTAATCTTCCGGAACATCAGGAAGTCCGACCTGTGTTGAAGGAGACGGCAGAGGCGAAGGTTTGTTTTATGGAGGTTTGTCACATGGAAAGGTGTTACAAAGGCTCCTCTAGAGCTATCTCCCACACACACACACACACACACACACACACACGTGTGATGTTGCCCTCCTGCCTGGATTTGCCTGGAAATGAAAATGCGAAACTGAACCAGCGCAGGAAACATCTATTTATCACACGCAGCCTATATGAAAGCATCCACAGAAACGTTTGTACAACTACAAATCAGGATTTATTGCGATGGACCAGGGGTGTCGAACTCATTTTCGTTTTGGGGCAAATGAGAGCACAAGAAAAGAGCAGAAGAAATCTTATGGTTTTTGTACAATGACAATATTTGTTGTCAATCTGTAGCTAAGAGATGAGCGGGTTTTCTGGTAACCAAGTGTCGTGATCTGATTTTTACTTTTGCGGGAGCAAAAATCAAAAGGCAGTGCATTAGCATTAGCATTATTGTGCCATTATTGATAAATTTACTTGAAAATGGTCTCAAAACATCAGTATTATAATTTATCACAATAATCACTGGGATAATTTATTGTCCAGGAAAATTTGCTATGGCAACAGCCAGGCCTGTATCTGGACAGTCATGCAGGTTTTGTCCTGATCTGTGGCAAATCGCAGCAAAATACATTGAAATCTGGCGAGCGACGCGAAGCCGGTCACATCCTGTCACCGTCACGGCACGTTAGCCGTCCCTGCTTCCAGTTTGGTTTTGCAGTTTCCGTCTTCTTCTATCTCGCATGTATTCCTTTTTCTGTGCTTTAATCGTTTACATGCTCTTTCAAGAAAAAAAAATGAAGTCAAACTGTATCAAACGTGACGCTGTGGTCGTGACTGTGCGGTGCAGCCGCTGTCCTTTCGGGTAGGGGTAAAGACTATCCGTTGGTACTGCAGCCACAGTGTTTTTGTTTTTTTTTGCGAGGCCAAAATGTGCCGCAGTGGCCCAATAATCAAAGCGGGCATGAATAGAAGGAGGCTGGAAGAGATGAAGAGAAAGAGAGAGAGAGAGAGAGAGAGAGAGAGAAAAGACGGCTCATTATTTGAGCTGCTACCGAATCTCGCACGCAGCACAAGAACACCGGACCCACATGAGAGTCGCGCAGAGTTAGCAGCTGCTGATGGGGAAAAACCGGGGAGCAGAGAGTTGGAGGAGAATTGCGTTTGGGCTCCTATTTGGCCCCAAAATGATGACAGATGCAGAATTCAGGCGACGGAAATTGTCAATAACGCGCAGTTATTGTGTTTCCGAGACCTCGTGCCGAGGTTGTGGCCCACTTTATGCCTGTACCAGATTCACCAGCTGGCCGTCGAGATTTCAAATCTTTGTCCACCGGGGTCACGCCGCACGACTGCTGCGTCCTCTGCACTCCTGCTCAAATTCAAATAAATAAATCTTTCCTATCTGTCATCTGGCACAGCGGCGGGCAGATGAATGCTGATGAGAGCTGAGACGAGCATTTCAGTAAGCAGTAATTCACTCCACTTTTTTCTGTTGCCAGTCATTTTCACTCGACAGCACAAAAAAAAAAAAAAAAATCTGTCGTTTTATATTTTTACCGGCCAATTTTTTATGCTGATATTAATGACACGTGCTATTCAGATGCATCTAATGTTCATTCGATTTAATTAATATTCAACAAGTTGAACAGATACTCCAGATTCCGTCACACATAAACCAGATGAACACACCTAATTATTTCCTATTATTTCTTCTTTTTTTTTAGATCATAATGTGAGTAAGCAGCAACTTCTCCCGTCCCGTTCTTAACTTTTGATTAATACCCTCCATCCTGTCGCTTGTTGTAACCGCAGGGTGAGTCGAGCGTAAATCATCTGGGATGTGCGACTGAGGGAAGCGGAGAGGATTCAGTCGTTTAATTAACTCCTGCACCGTTCTTTCTTTTTATTCTCTCTCTTTCCTAAACAAGGTAAACGGCTTCAAAAACATCCTTTTTTTACTTAAAGTTGCAATCTTGAACTTTTCACCCAGTTCTACATTTTGTGTTACCAATGGCACAGATGTGCTAAACACAGCAATATTTTTTTATTGTTTTAAAAAAAAAAAAGGATGGAAATATGAACACTTTAAGAAATAATTGTTTTAGCAAAAATCTGTTGTGCCACAATGAAATGTGACTGAAGCAGTTTTTTAAATCCAAGCTTCATTTTTAAGGTTGTTTATCCTGCCACCACACACAGTGAGGGTTAATGGTGAGAGAGATGACAAAAGAACGTCCACTACTGGAGAACTGTGACAAAGAGAGGCTTTTTTTTTTTTTTCTATCGCCACACACCTTTACGAGGAAAAAAAATAGCGGCAGTCGGCGCTGTGTGTGAGTTAGGAGGCTCTGCCTGCCGGGAGTGGACAGGATTGCTAAGCAGGCAGCGGCGGCGGTGAGGAACTCGTCTTGGAGCGCCGCCAGGCCACTGCGGTTGTTTCAGACTCACAGAACAGGAGACAGTTCGGACCTCTGCGGCCAGAGACGCAAACCTGGACCAAAATGTCCTCCAGCTTGTGCGATGAGGAAGGTCCAACGCTGTCCTCCAGGCTGATTGATTTCGTTCTAAAAGGAAGCGATTTGCGCTGTGGTGAATTACAGTCGGACCGAGGCTGGATTGGTACCAGGTTGGTTTTATTTCACACTGAATGGATCGAGTTTGTGGCAAAAAAAACAAAAACGTTCAGGTACTTTCCAACAGTTGCCTTGGTCTGTTAATTATCTGCTTGTTTTTACTGAATGTTAAGTGTTTCCACCCAGTGAAAAGGATATAAATCCTTATTTTATTGTCAGAAAATTGAACTATTTTGAATGCTTGAATAACAAATAAAATAATTGTTTTACCAAAGCGCACACATAGCTTTACAATTAAGCCTTTAGCAAAAGAGTGACAGGTTGTAAATATTTCAACTTCCTTTGCAACAATCACATGTTCCATTAGCTTGAAGTGACTAGAGCTAAGCAACAGGTTAATGTGAAAAGATATTATAGAGTTCCTTAAAGAAACATGTTGACAGCTAGGTTGCTGGAGTGAAGTTAACAACAAAACACAGATGAAATGTGCGAAGAAAAGGACTTCCAGCTAAAATATAGCTGGAAGTAGCTATATTTTAGCTGCTTCCATTCACAGCTGCAGTGACAAAGACAAAGGCGTTAGAAATTACAGCTCTTAAAACCTTGGACAGGGTGCCGATCTGATAGGTATCCATGGTAATACTCCTCTATTTTCCTGACTTCTGAACAGTTTATTTTCACATTGATGCTGGAAACATTGCTGCCACTCCTTGTCTTCCTGGGTAGCAGTTGCGTTACGACACATTTCGGACTTGCAAACATAAGTCGATCTTCGGCAACTTTCGGCCGCGTCTTCGGTTGCCTCGTGCGAGTTTTCTTTCTTCTCGACTTTAACTTTTGTAAAAGTGCTAACAGATGCCCCTCGGTTTCTTTCACCCACATAAATTCCTTCTGTGTGGGACTCCCAAAGCATCTATTGTCATTTTTTAAATCAGGGACTTTTAAGGTTAGGCTTGACGTTAATGATTTTGTCCACTTGTAGCAGAGATCTGCGACATAGATACCTGTGAAAACCAATCATTTAACAAAGCCCAGTCCATTTTAATTTGCGTAAAATTTGGTTTGAGGTCCGATAAAGGAGCGGGTTTTGGTTCCGTCCTGTGATTCCCTCCGTCTCTGCCAGCTGCAGTCGCCAGCGAATCGTCTTCACGGAAGCCGCCCGGTCCGCCGTGCGGATTTTCCTCTCCGTTTGGCCTCGGAGCCTCTCGGACAGCAGCAGTTGGGTTACCGTTTCCTAGCAACACACAGTCCAGCGCGCGCATTTATTTCACACTGTTGCAAAGAGACGGCGGACATCAGAGCTGTCGGCGAGCGAGGAGGCGGAGGAATCTCCCGCCTTGGAAAAGCTGGTCAAGTATCCACGGCGCCGCCGTGGACAACGCCAGTCCCTTCCGTTCCTTTTTGCACGTTTCTTTTCAGATCTCAGTCGTCATTCCTGAGTGTTTTCTGCTCCCTGAAGTAACTCAGCTGCCACGACTGTCTTCAGCGCGCACGCGAAAACAACGTGACACTTTCTCTTCGCTGACGTCAGCGACAGAAACTGCAGCCTTCAGCCTCCTCTTCCTCCCTCGACATGTGTCCCAAGAGGCGACTAAAAGAAACAAGACCTAATCAATCACTCGAGCTGTCCGGCCGCTTATCTTTTCATTAGTGTTCGTCCTGCTCGTTTATTAACCGTCTCTTCGCTCTTTAACCTTTTTTTCCCCCCCATTCTTGTTTGTTTTCTTGTTATAAATCTTGTTTTTAGTTTCCTTCTTTCTACCCCAAATAAATAAATGTTTTCCTATTTTACCTTCTTTTTATTTTATTTCCCCTCACTCAACACATTGTGCTCACAAACATTAGCGGGACTTTATTTATGCCGTACTGTGGTGACTAGAAAGAAAAGCCTATAGTAATTATTCAATGATTTAACTCTTTTTAATCCCTTGTAGTCCTATAAAATATGTTATTACCTTCTTCCCTGCACCCCGTCTGTCCAGGTGGTTCGGGATCAGATCTCCCATTGCACGGTGAAGCTGCGCCAGACAACAGGACTGATGGAGTACTGCCTGGAAGTCATCAAGGAGAACGACCCCAGTGGCTTCCTGCAGGTGAAAGGACTTCTGGGAAATTTCGAAGTAACGATTGAGGGGGGTTAATTTAGTTTTTTTCCAGTAATGTACCGGTGTTCCGTTTCAGATCTCGGACGCTTTGATCCGGAGGGTCCACATGACCGAGAGCCAGTGGGGGAAGGGAACCCTCACCCCGAGGATGACCAGTGACTTTGACCTCACCCTGGACAGCGGGCCCCTCCTGCAAACGATCCACCAGCTGGACTTTGTACAAATGAAAGGTAAAGGAGGGGACGGCTCCGACAGATTTTCCAATTCTCCTGTTAAATCTTCCTCGAACAAAAAAGTGTGCATCAACCACGTTATCAAAATGTAAACCCTCAGATATTTAGGCATGTAGTGCGCACTTCCTGGGATCTGCTGCTCTGTTCTGCTAGTGTCCTCCTTTCTCCGTGGCAGCAGCCTCTTGAGTCTGGAGTCAAAGAAAGCTTGTTTTTGAGCATGACCTGTTTAGCTCTCACACAGAAACTGCACCTCAAACCGGCTTTGTATTCAGGACTATGCAGAAAACGTCGGACGTTTATGATCGTTTTAGCATCCCTACATTTAGTCGAAACTTCTCGAAAAGTCTGTAGACGTTATTCATGGAAGCTGTTGATTTATGTATCATGAAGAGATGAAAAACCGCGGAGCAGCGCTTAGATCTGGAGCATGGCTGTGCGTGGTGGATGTCTTTTCATGTCTCAGACTGTAATCTTTCCTCAGTCCCAGCTGCTCCCATCCTCCAGCTAGAAGAATGCTGTACCCAGAACAACAGCGCCACGTTGTCATGGAAACAGCCACCGCTCTCCACCATCGCCGTCGAGGGCTACATCCTGGAGCTGGACGACGGAAACGGAGGGCCGTTCAGGGTAGGGATCGGCACCGATGCTTTTTTTTTTTTTTTTTTTTTTTAGATGAGAACAGAGAAATGAGGAGGAAGCCGGATTTTTGGAAGATGACCGGCGCAGAACGGAGGATGTGACAGCAATGTTCTGGAGCTGAAATTTATGGAGTTAACCATGAGATCAAAACCCTACTGTCAGGAGAACACACTGCAAAAAAAAAAAAAAAATCAATATCTTACCAAGTTTCTTTTTTTGGTTTAGTTTCTAGTGCAAAAATCGAATAAGACAAAACTAACCTCTAGGTAACTTTTCAGCAATATACAGCTCTGGGGAAAAAAAATGAAGATACTACTTAAAATGATCGGTTTCTCTCATTTTACTTTTTATATCTATATGTTTGAGTAAAATGAACATTGTTCTTTTATCCTATGAACTCCTGACATGTCTTCGAAATCCCAAGCAAAAATTTAGTATTTATTTGTGCCGTGCTTTCAGACCTCAGTTTATGCAAAAGAAACAAGTTCATATTCATTTAGAATCAACAATACGGATGTTTTCACTCAGGAAGAGTTCAGAAATCCATATTTGGTGGCACAGCCATCAGGTTTTCAATGGGATTCAGTGCAGTGGTCTTTTATTTATTTATTTTTTTCCAGAGCTGTGTAGGAGCTTGTTTTAAATAAATACTTCTTTAATATATATATTTTTAAAGAAGTACAAGTTGCACTTTCAAATTATTTCACATATAACATGGCGGAAATGTCTCACTGTAAGTGAAATAATCTTCCAGTTGTACTTTTTCATCAGTTGTTTACCTAAAACAAGCTCCTGTATCTTATTGAAAAGTTACTCGTGAGTTCGTTTTGTCTTATTCCAAGTGTGCCAAGATATCCGCACTACAAACCGGACCAGAAGCCCCTCGGTGAGACGTTGTGTGTTTTCGCAGGGCAGGCCTGAAAAGCAGCTGCCAGCCGGGATGATTCTGCGTGAAGCTCGATCTGGGATCAAAGTGGTCTCCAGACCCACACAGAGACTCACCGTGTAATCTATCCCTCTTCCCCCCCCCACGCTGCTCCCTCGCATCGCACCGGATCTCGGCTTTGTCAGGACAGCGACCTGTCCCTCCTGAACTGTTCCCTCCCGTACAAAAGCTGTGGATATCCATATCTGTTGACATTTTGCCCCCAAGCCTAGGATTTACGCGATCTGTTATTAGAGCGCTGTGAAAGCTCGACGAGTGAGATCTGTTGTTCTATATTCTGGGGTGGGGGAAGGAGGAGATGTAGTTTTATTTCTTAAATGCAGAAGAAGAAAAAACCCTGAGGCAGACTTCTCAGGCTCAGCACACGGAGTGAGAGAGAAGGTAGGAAAACAAAAGGATATTCTGAAGTGCATTTAAATGTACATGTGTCGCTCAGCTTTCAAGACATTTGGCTTTTCAGGCTTTGTTTATTTTGCTAAAAAAACAGCAAAGGTTATATTTCTCTACCATTATACAGTAGAGGAAACAAAGTGTTCATTTGTATAAAGATGTGAACAGATGGGAAATTTTAAAGAGGCATGTAAAATCGAAAATATTTTAGCTTTACATCATCTTATAAAGTTATCCCCTCATCAAAAACACACCTGGAGTGTTGCCCTGATTCTAACCTCCGTGGCAGCCATTCAGCTGTGCGAAACGCCTGGGTGAACCTAGCTCCGCCTCTGAGACGCAGCTCGGTTTCCAAGCCTCTGAGCTTTGGCCTCATAGAGCAGCCTCCCTGCAGATCCCTCTCTCGGCTCCTTCAGACTAGCCAGCAGCAATTAGCAAACACCTGGTGGAACTGTGTGTCTGCTGAGCTCATTATAGGAGCTACTTTTGAGTAAAACGCTGGTAAAAACGTTGTTAAATAGAGGAGCCATGTTGTGGCGACTTCCTGAAGGCGGAGTTTCAGAAACAGCAAGAGTTTCTTAAAGAAACAAAGTCCCAATTTCAAAGCGTTAAATTATGAAGTCAAATTTTTTTTTTTTACCAACATATTTTTATTGAGTTTTTACACTTTGGAAATACAAGCATGTAGTTATTTGAACAGGTTCTCTTTGTAGTTGTTACATGACAGTAATTATTTTACTCAACCCAGAGAAATAAAATAAAACAAAATAATAATAATAATAATAATAAATAATAATAATAATAATAATAAAAAGTAAAAAACAAAACAAAGAACACAGCTTCTCAAAAACTGGGGTATCCTCACAGATTACAAATTGGTCAGATATAATTATACACATCTATACAACATGGCACACCACAGGTTCTGGCAAATCAGAACTCAAACAAACCCTCTGTCAAGTCTAAGTCCTTAATAAAATTAATGAAAGGCCCCCAAATCCTCTCAAAAAGATACCGTTTGGATTTCCTAATATATGTTATTCTTTCTAGCGGCAAATTAGACGACATCTGTTTTAACCACTGCGTGACACTAGGTCTATTGATATTTTTCCAAGTCAAAGCAATACATTTTTTTGCAGCCAATGAGCTTATATCTATGAAAGTGCGTTCTGATTTACTAAAGTTATGTTCCCCAGGGAATAAAGCTAGCAGGAACAATTTAGGATCCAGTGGAACTTGCTTTAAGATAATTTTTTCAATTATATCTTTCACCTCTGTCCAAAATGCTTTGATTTGCCTGCATTCCCACATGCAATGTATTAGAGTCCCTTTAGAATTACATTTTACACAAAGATCTGGGATGTTATTATTGTATTTATTTAAATGCACAGGTGTAACATAGATACGCATTAGCCATTTAAATTGTAGAATTCTAAGACGACTGTTTATGGACATTGTGTGAATTTTAATGCAAGCCTTTTCCCAATCCTGTTCACTGATATTTGATGATAGGTCCAAATTCCAGTTTATAAGCTTATTATTTGAGTCCTCTAATGAGTTAGAGATCAGCACATTATAAAAATCTGAAATGATGCCCTTCCTTGATTTATTCCGAGTCATTAATTTTTCAAGTAATGTAAGAGGGGGCTTGTTAAGATTGTTGTAATTTGCTTTAACAAAGCTTCTTATCTGAAGAAATTTGAAGTAATGTTTTTTATCCAGATTGAATTTGGTTTGTAGCTCTGCAAATGACAAAAATATATCAGAATTTGATGGGTAAAGGTCACCGACAGTTTTTAAACCTTGCAGGGCCCAAAGCCTAAAGGTTCCATCTGCTCTACCTGGAGCAAACAGCTGATTACCCCATATTGGGCTAAATTGGGATATGTCGTTTGGCTCCGCAAGGTAATTTCTAACATCCTGCCAAATTTTTATCATGTTTTTCAGAATGGGATTTGTAATATGTTTCTGTAACTTCTTTGATGTGTCAGAGTATATGAACAATGGAAGAGCTAAACTTAAATTGTGGGACTCCATTTCTACCCAGTGAGGATTATCTTTATCTGTAAAATAGAACATAATAGTCCTTAACTGAGTGGCCCAATAATAAAATTTAAAGTTGGGACACTTTAACCCCCCTCTATCAAATGGTAAATAAAGCAACGAGAGGCGTAGCCTAGGCCTTCCATTATTCCACACAAAAGCCAAAATGCTTTTTTTTAACCAATTGAATAATTCAGGAGGAGGCGGTTCAATTCAGTGGAATGCTTTGAAAGAGGTATAATAGCTTTGGAAGTATATTCATTTTAAGGACATTAACTCTTCCCAATATGGATATAGGCAGAGATGTCCAGTTGTCAATTGAGGTAGCTATTGTTTTCATTAAGAGTACGTAATTGGATTTGACCACCTGTTGTAGTTCAGGGAAAATCTGAACACCCAAATATGTGAAATGTTCCACTACTTTAAATTGCTTAATCTCACTGACAGGGTTCATCCTTTCACCTAGATTTAATACCAGAATAGAGGATTTTGTATTATTTACTTTGTAGCCAGAGACTCTCCCAAATTCCTGGATCACTTCCATCACCGCTGGAATTGAATTTTTTAGATCTGTTAGAAATAAAATAACATCATCAGCAAATAGAGATATTTTGTGCTCTGTGGGACCCACGGTGATCCCAGAGATTTGTGGATGGAGACGAATAGCTAATGCCAAAGGCTCGATTGCTAGTGTGAACAGTAAGGGAGAGAGAGGGCATCCCTGACGACAACCCTTCCTGATTTGAATCGCCCTTGAAAATATTTTATTTGATACTATTTCCGCAGTTGGATTATTATATAATATTTTAACCCATTTAATAAAGTTACTACCACAATTCAATCTTTCCAATATGTTAAAAAGATAGGGCCATTCAACCCTATCAAAAGCCTTCTCTGCGTCCACTGAAAGAAGAGCTGTGTCTTTAGCGTTCTTTTTGAACCAAATAATATTCAGGACCCTTCTAATATTGTGGTATCCTTGCCTCCCAACCACAAATCCATTTTGATCTTTATTGATAATATCTGGTAAGATTTTTTGCAGTCGAAATGCCAATAGTTTACAAATGATTTTGAGATCAGAGTTAAGCAGGCTGATGGGTCTCAGGTTTTCACATTTATTGGGAGGTTTACCAGGTTTTGGCAGGAGAATAATTAGAGCCTGATTTAAAGAAGGAGGCAAGGTGCCATTTTTAAATGACTCCATGAACATGTCTAGAAGGGGACAGAGCAATTTGTCCCTAAATTTTTTGTAAAAGTCAATGGGGATACCATCAGGTCCTGGTTGATTACCAGATTTCATTCCATTAATGGCCTGTGCTAATTCCTCTTTATTTATTTCCATATTTAAGTCTACTCTACAATCTTCTGCAATGACAGGAATATATAGTCTACCCAAAAACTTGTCTAATTCCACTTGGTCTAACTGTCCTTTAGAGTCATATAATTTCTGATAATAATCTTTAAAAGCATTATTAATATCCCTTGGATCTATTAGAGTTTTATCCTGTGTTTCAATTGATGTAATCGAGGTTGTTGTTTCAAGCTGTTTAATCTGCCAAGCTAGAAGTTTTCCAGCCTTGTCCCCCTGTTCGTAAAAATTTTGCTTCAATCTTAAGAGACTGGATGCAGCTCTAAGACTGGACATTTTGTCATATTCTGCTCTGAGAATCATCAGCTGTTTTTTCAATTCAGTATCATTTGTTTGAAAAACCCTCTCCTGAATGTTTTTTATTTTATTTTCTAGGTGCTGCCTTTTAGTTTTGGCCTCCTTGGACTTATTGCCTGTAAAGCTAATAATATGACCTCTAATAAATGCTTTAAAGGCCTCCCATCTGATGCATGCTGTTGTTTGATTTGTGTTAAACTCAAAGAACTCATCAATTTGTTGTCCTATATATTTAACAAAACCCTCATCCTGCAACCATTTATGCTGAAAACGCCATTTAGGGGGATCCCTGGTAAGGTTCTTATCACAGTAACTCAGACAACATGGAGCATGATCTGAAATCACTATGTTTCCATACGTACAGTTTTGAATTTTTGATATTAGTTCTGATGAAATTAAAAAATAATCTATTCGCGAGTAAGACTGAAATGTTGCTGAATAACATGAGTAGGCTCTGGTTTGTTGCTGAAGTTCCCTAAAGATGTCTACCAGTCTAAGAGTTTTCATAAACAACTGTATAGTTGTTCTACAGGTGTTATGTGTCAGATCTGACCCTGTGGATCTATCTATTTCTGGAATAAGAGTACAATTAAAATCCCCTGCAATCACAAAGCGCCCCTGCAATGATGAAAGTAAGAGGAACAAGTTTTGAAAAAACCCAGGATCATTTGCGTTAGGGCCATAAACATTAACTAAGTTAAGTTTTTCCGATAGTAAAGAGCCCTGAACTATCAAATATCTACCCTTCTTATCCTTGATAACATTGTTTACAAGAAATGGGATAGATTCGTGGATAAGAGTCATAACTCCTCTGGCTCGAGAAGAAAATGTTGAAGTGAATATATTGCCTCGCCACCTCCTCCTGACCCGCCCCTCATCTTTTTCCATAAGATGCGTCTCCTGTAGAAATACTATTCTGGAGTTCAGATCTTGCAGTTTATTAATGACTTGTTTGACCGTTTTTAGACGTTGTAGGCCCCTGCAGTTCCATGTAACTATCTTAAGATTTAAGGCTTGCGACATGTAAGATCCACCAAATTACCAGAAATGGAGAAGAAATAAAAAACAAAGTTTACCCCATACAAACATGAACATTTGAGAAGCTTAAACAACAGAACAAAACTCTCAACATAACCCCTAAACCTAGATTCCCACACCAAGTCCAACCGAGGGACTCCCTCCCCCCTCAGTACACCTCCCGTTATCACGTGTGACCGACCCACACGCAGTGAGGAGCAGTCTAACCACTCAATAACCAAAATAAAAGTTTTATTACCGATGCTGTTCACTATATATAACAGTAACTTACTCTTCCATATATTTGCTCACGGGATCGAACTTATTAGTATGGACATCAACCGGTATCTGCACTTTTCCTTTTGCCATTTCTAAGCAGAAGTAAATGTATTCATAATAAAACCCTCCTGTTCCACCACCAATACAACTGAACAATAATGGCATGAAAAAGATTATAGGAAGCCACAAATTGTTAACTTAGGAAACCATATATGGCATTTTTAACCCATAGTTACCTCCTCGTTGGTTTTCTTCTGGATTTTCTGTAAAAACTCACGTGCAGCCGCTGCTGTTTTGAAAGCAAGAGTTCGGTCCTGATAAGTCACCAGCAGCTTGGCTGGGTGAGCCACCCCGTGGCGCAATCCCAGTTTGCGTAGCTCCGTGCGTATTGGGTCAAACTGCTTCCGAAGCTGGAAAAGACCCGTCGCTGTATCTGGGTAGAACCGGATTTGATTATTCTGGTAGCGAATTTCAGTATTAGCTCTTGATGCTAGAGCAATAAGCTGCTTATCCTTGTAGCTGAGAAATCTCATTATTAAAGTGCGGGGCGCTGCGGTGTTGTCTCTCCGGGGTCCAATTCGATGCGCTCTTTCCACGACCACAGCTCCAACACCGAGGGTCTCCGGCAACCACTTCTCTAGGAACTCACATGGATTCTGCCCTTCAGCTCCCTCCGGCAGTCCGATAAGCCTTAGGTTGTTTTGTCTCGACCTAGCCTCCAGATCCGTAACTTTATCTTCCAAGTCCTTCTTCTTGGACTCTAGCGCATCCACCTTAGTTCGTAGCATTTCTATCTCACTTTCCGCATCAGAAATACGTGTTTCGGTTTTTGTGATTCGTTGTGTACAGTCGTTTATCTCTTTTCTTACGCTGTCGATGGAGCCCAGAACTTCGTCGAATCTAGAGGAGAAATCCTTCTGGATCGAATTAACAACAGAAAGTATTTCGTCCACCTTGCTGCTTTGAGACTTCGGGTTCTCTTCTCTGTCTGCGGCAGCCATCAGAGCCGAGCAAGAGCTAGCATTAGCTTTCTGCATTTCACCTCGAAGATGGTATTCTGTTAGCTTATGTTGTCTCGCCTTTTCACTTACGTCTTGGGATGTTTTTGCTGCTTTAGGCATTATTCCGAACTCGCGCGCTCATTTGTCATTTAGTTCGTTCTGAAAGGAAGAGTTTTAGATAAATTCTTTGACTGGAACAGCAGAGCGGTGAAGGCACGTCCTTTCACATGGCCGCCATAACCGGAAGTCCCTGAAGTCAAATTTCTTTTAAGTCGTATTTGATACATGCAACATTTTTCTAACACTCGAAGCTAACACAGTTACTTGATTGTACTATTAAACCGAACTATGTCTTGAAGACAGATAAATGATGCCCCTTTAATACAGTACAAAAGTGAATGACTGCTGCTGCAGTATCCAATCTTGAATCATCAAGTGTATCCAGTAGCTAATAACCGGTTAGAAACTGTGCTACAGCTGGGAAATATTTCTACAGTCGTGGCGTTTGTGTGTGTTTCACAACATAATATCTTAAGATTCAATTTTGCGGCTCCTCTGGAAATTGGAAAGAATTTCCACACGTTTTTCCATTGCATCATTTTAACTCCCACACCGTTTGAAGCGACATTTTGCCAGAGAACTGTGTACTAAATATCGAGGGAAGTTTTCTCTACCCATCCTCTACTCTCTGACTCACCGAGTCCAACCAACGCAGCCTCCCGCTGAGCCTGGCGACTCGCGCCTCCCCCCCCCTCCTGATCCTCCCCAACGTCTATTTATACACCGGCGAGCCCCCGCCCCGCTCTGCTGTACAAGCTCACGCCGTCGCTTACCGCCTCCTCCATCAAATCCAGCAGGGACCCCTCCATTCGGTGTCATAATTACGCACTTGCAGCATTTGGCTGGGCTAACCGGAAGCTGGTGTGTGTGTGTGTTTTGCAGGAGGTGTATGTGGGGACGGAAACCATCTGCACGGTGGACGGGCTCCACTTCAACAGCACGTACAAGTCCAGAGTGAAGGCGTTCAATTCCAGCGGAGTGGGCCAGTACAGCAAGACGCTGATCATGCAGACCTCTGAGAGTAAGCTGAGCTTCGCCGCCTCCTCTTCCTGCTCAGTGGATGGGATTTACAAAAAGCTAAGCCGTAGCACTTCCCAGAGATTATTCCACTAGTTAGTGCCATCCAAAGGTTCGATAATTAATCGCAGTTAATATAATCGATTTCAGGAAAAGGGGCGGTGTTATGTTAAATAGACTTTTTTGAGCTTTATGTCATGTTATTCACGCATCAAAAACGTACCTGGAGTGGTGCTGTGATTCTTTCCTGCATGTTTGAGAAATCCGTTAATCTCCCGTGGCAACCATTCAGCTGTGCAAAACACCTGGGTGGACCTAGCCCCGCCTTCAAGATGCAGCTCCTCCTCCTCTGTAGTTTCTGAGCCTCCAAGCTTCGGCCTCACAGAGCAGCCTCTCCGCGACGCCCCCACTCAGCTCCCACAGACTAGCCAGCACCAATTAGCAAACACCTGGTGGGTCTGAGCATCTGCTGAGCTCATTATATGAGAAACGTTTGAGTGAAATGCTGGTAAAAAAAAAAACGTTGTTAAAGGGTTAATAGAGGAGCCATGTTGTGATGAAAGCAGAGTTTCAGAGAAGAGCAGGTAGAGACAGAGGCCCAATTTCAAGGCGTTAAATTACAAAGTCAAATTTCAGAGTCATATTTGATATATAAAGCATTTTTATCACAACTGAAGGTAACATAGATACTTGATTATGCTCTAAAATGAAAGCACACAATGCTGCGCCTTCAATCCAATGAATTATAGATTTATTTTACGATGTTTAAAGTTTGTTTAAAATCCAAATGCACTTGTGCTGTGCATAATCGTTTCGTTAATGGACAAGCCCAGTCCTTTTGTCAGCAAGCAATTAAATGTGTAAGTGCGATTAATCTCCATTAATCGCAACTAATCATTCTGACAGCCCAGCTTTAAGCAGCGCTGATCCATTTAGTCAAAGGATTCTAGATTGTCATCCGTCAGCGTTTGGGATTAAAGTTGCTCTCTCCCACAAAGTTTGACTCTGGAGAGAGCCAAGAAAGTAGATCCATCACCGACTGTCCTCTAGCGGGCCAAACTCCCAGGCTCCCAGTTATAGAAACCGTAACATTTTTCTGTTGTTTGGATAAATGTTGCAAAACAAAATAAATGTACGCTTCACTGAATTAACTGTTGAAAGCTATGATATTGTAACAAGCGGTCTTAGGTTTATGAAACCTGAAACTGCTCTGTTTGGTTTATGAGAGCACAAACATTAGCATCTTTCCATGTGTCATTACATAGAAACAACCTTAGATCGTTACAACAAAAATATTCTCGCACCCGTAGATTCTTGCACTTCTTTGTGTGTGTTAGCAATAAGGCTGTGATTGCATCAGCCGTTTATCCTGACTAGAGTTGACTAAACGATATTTTTTGTGTCGCTACAATCGTATCTTGACTCCATCAAATCTATAGAAGAAATAATGAAGCTGAAAGACTAAAATCTTGCAGTTTTGTTGTTTTTTTAAAAAGTGATGTTCAGTTATTTGGCGTCACTTTCAGCCGATTTCTATTTTAACGTATTGTAATACAACAACTTAATTCTCCGACGTGTCTGCTGCAAGATTTCAGTCTGATTTGAATACTGGATAGGAATATGTTTAAGCCTTTAAACCCGTGACGTCCAGCATCATCTGCTTGGCGTGTAATCCACTTGTGTTCTCGCTTTGCCATTAGTTAAATGCTGCTCTGCATAGTTAAGTGAGCGCCTCATCCATCTGTGGACCTGAAAAAACCCTCGACAGCATCCAGAATGAGCTCTCAGCGGCTGTGTAGTCTAACCTTGCAGACAAATTCAGCTTTTGTTTTTTTGTTTTTTGTGCAGCCGTCAACCTGAGCAGACTGTGTTTTGATTTTGTCGGGTTTTATGAGAGAAAAACAACAGCAATAACGTTCTCTTTATTTTCATTGTGTGTTCTCCAATGTTTTTCCTTTTCCTGATTCTTTGGTTGGTTTTGAGGAAATCTTCTGGTCTTTGACCGCCGGTGGTGAACCGGCTTCCCTGATCAAATCTGCTTTTGTATCTTCTCCGCTCTCCCTCCCCAAAACCCCTCCACACTGTCTGCGCCGCTGCTTTGCTCGGCTCTTCCTCCCTCTTACCTTCCCTCCCCCCTCCCGCTTCTTTTCTTCTTCTACTCTCGCTCCCCCTTCATGTCATCACATTTCAGCTGGACTCCCTCCATGCGATATACAGTCTATAGGCACAGGTATGGACGTCTGTCACGGTCGACTTCTTCCGCCCTAATCCTCTCCGGGCCTCTGCCCGTTTCATCAGTGAGGTCGTCACACTCCGACCAGCAGGGGGGCAGTTTGCTGCTCTGTGGGCTCCACATATTAAACATTTAATACGGGCCCCTAATAAATGTCTGTCTTATTTCCTTTGAGAAATCAAACCGGGGTAATGGAACGATGCTGCGCGTGGGGGCGCTGAAAGCTGTAGACATTCAGGAACGGTGCAGCCCATAGAAACAGCAAAAGCCCGCCTGCTTGACTCCCATGTTTCCCTGTATAGACGATGAAGATGTGATTTTACCGTTTTCAGGCCTGAATCAAGCAGTTTTTGCAGTCTTAGCTGTTAAGTTTGGAGTGCGAGGACATTGGGTATTCTACGTGGGACCATAATTACTGGTGGTTCCCGTGTTTGCTTAACTTTATCCGTCATTTTTATTTAAATCTATTGGGTATCCGATCCCTGCATTAAAAAAGAAACAATTGAAAGGATTCGCTTGTAGATGGGCCATGTGTAATCTGACGAAAAAAATGCAGATTATGTGCATCGAAAGATGTGTAATGTTATCAGTGAGTACCCAGTCGCCATAAATTACAATATCAAAGCAGTAAATGACTTTAAAACACTGTAATTATTCAAAATAATTTTGTACTTAATTTACAATAATCACAATATTGTTCAGTTTCTATCATAGTTTACCTATCAGACAAGTATTTGAAGTGAAGTTCTGTTGCCAGGTTATAAGGATTTAATATCTTGCCTACAATAAATAAATCTTTTGGCATCTACATTCAGATCAAATTTTGATTTGATGATCTTGGGGCTAAAGCTAGCTGCTAATCAAAACGGTGCCAAGACCAAAGCGGACTTCTGTCCACTCCAGTGTTAGAAACATTACAGGAGTTTATGGAAACAATGTTTCACGAAGCTTTAAATCCTGTTCGTGTTTTCATTTGGCCGTTATTTACATAAAAGTCTATGGTTATTTACACAAGACATGGAGGTCCATCATCAACAGTCTTCCAAAGTGAAACTGTCACTTTCCCAGTCTTAATTCTCAGCCCTTCAGACCGTTCAGAATCCTTCACGTGTTTCCACTTCTTAATATTTGCTTTTTGTTTTGGACCTGATTATCGTCACCAGATTACATCACACACATGATTCTGCTTTCCTTCGCTCTTCAAAAACAGCTAACGACAGGAAACATTTTCTGTTTTCAGTACTCGTTTCCATCAGGAAGATCATTGATGGTGCACTGCCTCCAAGCTCAATTTCCTTTGTACATACACATCTGCTGCACAAGATAGCATTCGCACCAAACTGCAGTGACATTTTTGCGATTGCAGGGGTTTTTTTAAAGGCGGTAGAAGTCCGCTTTCATCTTGGCTCCTTTATTATCGGCCGCTGACTTCAGCCTCCAGGAGCAACTAATCTGGATTAGGAATTAGGAAAATTAGTTAACCGCTGCTGGTGAGATATGAGCCCTAAATCCCATCAACAGAACTTCACATAAATATATTTTTTGTAAGCTACTATCTATACTGTTTTTTTGTTTTTTTTTAGTATTTACCAGTTAAGATTTTCAGACTGTTTGACTCAGATATATGATTTAAGAACGTAATCATAACTTATAGAGTTTATAACAGGTTATAAAGCTTAACTATAAGGATTATTAACCTAATACAATCATAATCTTTCATAAAGATGTTTTTAAAGTGTAGCTTTTCCTCATTTGCCCACCACCCTCCTGATTCATGTCACGTTTGTTAAAACGCCGTCATTGCGCCGCCTCTTGCGCTCAGTGATGTGATTGACAGTGACGCGTTCTCCCTGTGTACCGCGCAGTTGCCTGGTTCACTTTCGACCCGGTGTCCGCTCACCCCGACATCGTCTTCTCCAACGACAACCTGACGGTGTCATGCAACAGCTACGATGACCGGGTGGTCCTGGGCAGCGCCGCCTTCTCCCGCGGCGTCCATTACTGGGAAATGACGGTGGACCGCTACGACAACCACCCAGACCCGGCCTTCGGCATCTCTCGCGGCGACGTCCTGAAGGACGTGATGCTGGGGAAGGACGACAAGGCCTGGGCCATGTACGTGGACAACAACCGCTCCTGGTTCATGCACAACAACTCTCACACCAACAGGTAAGGGACTGTTTGTGTGGAAATATCCAGAAGTTGCCGCGACACGGATTACATCCGATTCCCTTCGTGTGACGGCGCAGGACGGATGGTGGTGTCGCTAAAGGATCGACGATAGGAATGTTGCTGGACTTCACACGTAGGATCCTCATCTTCCTCATCAACGATGAGCAGCAGGGTCCCGTTGCCTTCGAGAGCTTGGAAGGCGCTTATTACCCCGCCATCAGCCTCAACCGTAACGTCCAGGTAGGAAACCTCGCCGCACCTTACTGGAGTAAACGTTTCTTCTTTTTTTAAAAATCAGGTTTATAGTTCATGGCACAAATATTTTTTTGTATCGTTTATCATTTATCGTGATACATTTCTTATCGTGATAAGAATTTTGATTTATCGTTGTTGCGACAAATTCGAAATGATGATGTTTCAAACCCCCCCAAAACTGTCTGTATTGCCGACAGTGTTCGTTTTAATATTCTCTCCCCTTTGAATGTTACATGACCTTTTGGGAAAAAAAGACAACTTATAATTTTGATGAGCATCAACTACAGGAAATGTGTTGTCATTCTTATATAACCACTATTTTTATTTGCATTTTAGGGTCTAAAAGTAAAGAAACGGATGAAACTTTTGCAAAAAGAGGATAAATACATTAATCTTTCAGACACAATTTTCATCCTAGTGATAATAAATATTAGTGAGACTCTGTTGTAGAAATTCAGTGCCATTGACTATAACTGCTAAAACCTGCATTTGGTATTACATGTACATTTCAAAATATCAGCTGGTTTATCTTCTTAAGAGCCACTGGCGGCTCTGGAAGTTTCTGTGAAGCTTCTCCTCTTGAGAACGAAGGTCTGCAGCTCCACCTGCAGGGCAAATCTTGCCTCAACCATCCTCTCTATGAATATTTGTATGCAAATGTTTTGTTTTTCTTCAGGTCACTCTTCACACTGGGCTACCCATCCCTGACTTTTACACGCCCGGGGAGGCAGACCCGACGAGCTCCGTGTGCTGAAGACCGCAGTGAAACCTCTGCAGGGTTTGCCCCTTCCCCGCCCCGTCGCAGGTCAATACCTCTAACCCCGCCCTCGCCCTCCTGATCTCGACTCTGCGTCTGTCGCCCCGACCTAATGACCCCCAAAACACTCCGTCGGAGGCCTCATGACAGCCCTAAGCCATGCCTTTCTCATGCCTACGCTTTGGACACGGCCGTGTGCAGGACAGTGCATATGGTGCCTATGACTCGTGTTCTTACAGAAGACGGGACGTTTCACCACAACGTCCAGAGGATCAGTAACGGAAGCACTGAACCGAAGGAGTATTTTTACATTTCAGAAAATACGCGCATTGAGTCAAGGCTAGGCATGGGCTGGTGTGAAACGCTCAAGGAACGTATAAAATAGATGCTTTTTTTGTTCCTAAATTTGTAAATTTATATTTCAGGATTTTTAGACAGGCATCAACATTTATTCTCCCACTCATCCCCTCTTTCTCACAATGCACATGTACATAATATATTCCAAAAAATTCAAGTTACAAAGTGTTGTAACTCAAATTATTCGAGTTAATATTAAGGTTATTATGGATTACTACTGAGTTTTTCCCTTCAGTTTTCCAGCTACTTGTCACCAAAGTTACTGCTAAAGTAACTTTTCTGTTACTTTAGCAGCTGATAAGTCAGAGTAGGTTCTGTCTAAATGGAAAAGCATCTATCAAGATCATCAGGATTTGCTTGTTTGATATATGGGGACAAATACCTGTGACAGAACCTTACAGAATATAGAATATGCTGATAAATAAACACCAAAAGAACAAAATTCAGACATTGGTGGAATAGAAAATGTGCCAAAAAGTCTTATATCACAACATTCCCTAAATTTTGTAATATTAGTTTCCAAGAGAGTTGGCTTATTAAGCAACACATTGCACCTCTTTGCTGTTCTACCTTTTCTAGAGCAACACTGGGAGTATAACAAGCAGCCAGTTCAGTTGTCAGGCTATCTGCTCATGTAGCAGCCACCCGCTCAGCAGAAAAGCAAGCAGCATTACTTCCATAAGAAGGATGCGTGCCTCCCCTTTACTGTCCATGCCATAATTAGCTAAATATTTCCAAAGAGCTGCTTTTAGAAACCTTGGGATTTCTTGTTACCAGCCCATGCCTACAGTCAAGAGTTGGGCTTCATTCACATTGCAGGTATAAATGCCCAGTTTAGGGGGTTGGGGGTTGTTTCTTCGTGTGTTGTTGATATTACTAGACTATGATCGAGAACGGTCTGCGGCATGCGCAGAAGAAGACTTGATGTTGCAAGCAGCCCATTGTGTCTGCAGAAGCAAATACGGACGCTGCGAATGTCGTCACGCGTCAGTCCTGACACGGTGCAATGGAAGCTGCCAGAAATGACGATTAGCTTCATCGACAGCTAATCTGCTGTCTGCCGTGCTTCTTTTTTTTTTCCTACTGTTTACATTCGGTCGTGCCGCTTTCCACCTCATTCGGCGCAAAATTGCACCACATTTCCGTGACTTTTCAATGTGGTCAAAATCGCACCAGTGGTCTGTTCAAACCGAGATCACTTTCAAGAACATCATCCGATTTGGGATGAGTCACGTTGGAAATCGGGAGTTGTGCTGTACAGACTGTGACACTTCTTACGTAAAGATGGAGCTACTTTTCCGATTTCGGAGCGCATTTGAGAGTGAAATCGGATTTTTGCTGCTCAGATTCATCTTAAGAAAAAAAAAATCAGATAACGGTCACGCCTTCGCCTGCAGTGTGAACGCAGCCTTGACTATGACGCTAAAGCTCAGAACACAAGAAACAAATGCTTGGCAGAATGTCCAACTCTTCTCTTAAATGAAGGAGTTTTTTTTTTATGAATTCATTAGACAAGGAAGATCTTGTATTAACCTTTTCTTTTTTCTTACAACTCAATATATTGCATTCTTCATGCTTATGCCTCTTTGTCAGGTTTCCGTCTTGAAGACTGTTGTGGATTCAAGACTCTGAGTTGAGAATGAGAAGTCATATTTTGTGACTGTGTGTGCGTGTGTGCGTGCGTGTGTGTGTGTGTAGGCTGCCTGCCATGACCCTTGGACTAGAGTCCAGCTCCCAGCCATATCAGTGTCATTACCTTCGTCTGTGTAAGTGGGAAGCTTTTCTTAGTGGCTTAGCTCAAGTGAAACTTCTGTGTTGTGTTTTTTTTTTTTTTTATATTTACAGCATCGAGGTTTAGAATGCAACAGAAAGGAAGACTTTTTTTTCTTCTGCAATGGCGCTTTCAAAACAGGGGGGGCTTTGGTTGAATCCATCTCAAAGGCAGTAGGGGGTTTAAACGACTGTGAAGATGTTATTATAAGGTGCTAAAGCAGTTCACATAGTTTAAGCTTTTCTTTTTTTTTACTGTGAGTGACTGAATTCTGGTAGTTTTTGTAATATTGTTATTGAAATGATCTATTGCGAAGAGGTGTAAAGTTAAATAAGTTATTGATGTTAAGAGATTTTTAGTGAGAATTTATCCTCGTTCTCTTTTCGGCGATGTACAGTTGCAACCGAGGGGACGAACGGCGCTTCTCTGCTTTAAACGTTTTGTTTTATTAGACATCGGGGGGGGGGGGGGGGTTTGGAGGGGAAATTAGAGGCTTTTCAGTTTACATGTCTACAAAAGCAACAAAACAGGAGACACTGGAATGTTTTTTTTTTTTGGCTAACACTCTTCTCAGTACGTACTGACTGAAACGCTTGGCGGTTCAGTGCTCAAGCGTGCAAACGTGACAGAAACTGTGCCAACAATGACTTTCCACGTCTGTGAGAGCTGAAAAAAAGTCGGTCTCGCACAATTTTACTAAGCACTAGTGGCCTCATTTTCATGCTAACAGTTGCTAATTAGCACCAAACACAACTGATGAATGCAGATCATAAGGCACCAGACAAAGCGAATGCTGTCTGACATAGCAAGAATTAGCTTTATTCTGCTCCACGTGACAACAGAACAACCTGAACCATTCAACAGTAAAATACTGCGACCTAGCGGACCTGTGTACAACATGTTAGCATGCTAGCACGCAGGCTTATAACACCTCAGTTTTTCAAGTTGCAGCTAAATCTACCAACCTCTATGTGCATTTTTAATAAAAGTTTCAGTCTGAAAGGATGGCCATCTGAAAAAGGCAACTCAGTGTTCTATTTTAACGTAGGATTGTAATTAACAGCATATATTATTATACATACAGATTATAATATACTCATGTTTTACAGTAGCCCAGAATGGTTTGACCAAACAAATAAATGTCTTAAGAAAAGGTCTTTTAGGAAGAATGTTATGTTTTGAGTTCGTTGCAATCTTTAACCTCACCACTAGGTGTCACTAAATCTATTTGATTGCTCTTTAAGTCCTCCAAACGAATTTCTTGTTGAATTGATGGTGACAACTTTCTATTCCTGCTGGAAAAGCGGATCAAGCGAGCGGCAATATCTTCTTCAAGTTTTTTTTGTGTTTTTAAAAAAAAAGTAAGTCATTAATTAAGCATTTTTGGGCAGGAAATAAAACCAAATTAAATATTGCACCAGATTCTTTTAAATTAAACATTGAATTTGTGACTCAAAATGTCCTGCGTTCTTCACCCAAATTTTTTGATTTAACAGAATCTCGAAAAACCCGAGATGTTTTGTAACTTTAGATGAGAAATACAACCTCCATCACATGAGCTAGAGACTGTCTGATCGACGCGCTGTCAGGTCGGCCTGGACTAGCTGTAGGTCTGCCGACTGCTGAGTAGAGTTCCCAAAGGATTAATGTCTATATCTGATTTTTTTCTATAATAAAATAGAAAACAGAAGGAACTTAAATCCTAATGCTGAATGGCCACATCGGGGGGAAACGTTCCCATTTCAGGTTCAAAAGTCGTTTTCTAGATCCTTGTAGCCCAATGGATGAACGGTGCCAAAGTATTCATTCCTCTTGAGCTCTTTCCCACTTTGTCACGTCACAACCACAAACTTTTAACTATTTTATTAAGGATATTACATGAGATAGCAACACTGAGTAGCGTATAGTTGTGAAGTGGAAGGCAAAAGAAACACAGATTTAAGAATTATATTAAAATAAAAATGCATATTGTAGTGGGGCATGCATATTTTTGCTGACATGACATCTGTAAGTACAGGGTGGGCCATAAGTTTCCATACATAGAAAAAAAATTAGCATTCTATATTGGACAACCGTTTTTATTTTTGTGGGACTCTGTGTAATCGCTGCACGTCTTGGACCACTTCATGGTTGATCTGAAACATTTCCAGTGGTCTGAAACTTGCAAATAAGTTTTGCCACAGTGCCGTGTGTGTGTGTGTGTGTGTGTGTGTGTGCGCGACGCTCGTTCCATGTTTTCTGTTAAAGTTTCGTGCAACCATGTGACCGCTTCCCGATCCAGCCATCAGTACAATTTCAATTCTTTGCTCTTTTGTCAAACGCATCTTCTTGGGTATCTGAAATATAAAAGAAATGTACGTTTTACATTCTCCTATCTGTGGAAACGTGTGGCCCACCCTGTATTTTGTCTCAGTTTGGCTGATATCAGGATGAAAAGGGGCTGAATATATAATATAAACGCACGTCGCACCTATTTTGATCCACCACCTAAAATTGCAATAAAACGAAAGTACGTTAGTGGCTGTTATGCAACAAAAATGTGCAAAAAGTCGCAAAGGGCGTGAATATTTTTAAGGCACCTGTCTAGCATACACATGAGGTGCTATCCTGTGTTAGAACTTCACGGGTGTGCCTTCCCCCCCATTTGTACTTTCCCTAAAACATTTGTGAAACTTTGCTTCAGATGAAATCAACTGCTTCAGCAGAGTCAACTTGTAACATCTGTGATGCCTAACCTCATCTGCTGCTACGTGCTTTTTTTCTACCGTAAAAGGGCAAATTTTCACCATCGGAAACCCTTTGGACGTACTGTAACTATCACGATCATTAAAGGAATATTACACATTTTTTTCTCTTTCTATAAAGCAACTAAAGCCATGGCAGGCCGTACGATGATACGGAAACATCAGCACACAGTAAGCATAACTCCTCAGTTTGTGTGTGTGTGTGTGTGTGTGTGTGTGTGTTTTGACCGAGAAAGTTCAGCAAGTTGCACCACGTTCAGGGTGCTTTGCAAGAATGAGCTGGTTGGTTTTTAAAGTAATAACTTCAATTTAGCCCTTCTATACTTGCATAAAGTCACAATAAATTTCCAATGTAACATCGGAATTCAAGATAAATGTTTTTTGGGGGGTTTTTTTCCAAGGAAGTCCTCGGTGGAAACATCGGCACAGATGTGTAAACATGAGCTGAAGGTGTGCTTCTGAACCGAACAAAAGGAAACGGGGATTTTACTCAGCGTAAATGCAACACGGTTTCTTTAAGAAAACAATAAATAGTTTAACACAGTTTAAGCAAACAACGGGGACGCAGATTCATATTTCAACCTAAATAAACTTTACACCCAGTCGCTGGGCGACACTTGGTGTTATATCTCCAAATGTACATACATATCTTTGTGTGAGTGTGTATGCGTGTGACTGTGTGTTATACGTTCATCATATCCCCAGAGGGATTTTTCTTTATTATTTTGGATTTTTTATTTTTTTTGCCCTCTCTGATCTGAGGTGGAATGTCACATTCAGTTTTAGTTACAGTGAACCTGAAATTTCTCTTTATGAGAATCTGGCAAATAGAAAAAGGAAATTGACCTTTATTATAATTTCCAGACAATATGATTATCGATTGTCACAGTTTTATGTCTACTATTACCACATCTTACCACTTATACGATTATTTGAAGTATTTAACAAGCCTCTGTATTTCTCGTATCTGTGAATCTTCAATAAAATCGGTGTCAACAATGGCTTGCCTCGATTATTTCTTTATTCCCGTCTTTGGTCAAAGTTGCTTGTGCTCTAATTGCATGTTGTCCTTGACTTTACTGAAGCAAGTTGCATGCGGAAAATCTGCAGGGCACGACGAATGAAAGACATCCCGCAAAACAATATTTCACATGTTTACGTGGAGCAGGGCTGGAGCGGATGGCGTCAGTAACCCAGGGAAACAGACACCAGAGGGAGACGGACGGTAAAAAAAAAATTCTTTGAAGCCAAAGAGAATTTAGTTGTGGAGCCCATGGAAGAACACGACGAACCATTTGTTTATTTGGTTGTTTGTTTTAAATTAAAAACACATTTTAAGTATTTATGATGACTTCCACGGAACGAGTTCAGGTTCCACAGTGACAGTGGGACAGGAAAGCCTTTCTCCTGGCAGCTATTGGCATCAACATAGCATCAGTGGTTGCTGTGGAGATTTGGACGTGCAGCCGTGTTGCATCCACTAATCACCTAGAAACTTATTAGTATGCAAGAACAGTCTAAAACACAACGTTAGATAGATAGATAGATAGATAGATTTAATTGAATTGCACTGCCATGATCTGCACCTGTAATTATTTTAAGTGGGGCCCCAAGTTATGTCGCCCAGACCCCACATTCAGCCTTGTAGTGGCCCTGCATCAAATCCAGGCGAATAAAGAAATGTACACCGATTATATTATTATTAAGATTCTAACAGTTTGGTTTACAAGTTAAGTACAAAACCGTGTGTTCGGAAACTAGCTTTACCAAAAAAAACAAAAACAATAATAAATAAATAAACAACTTTGAACGTTGTTCTCGCTGCATCCTTCGGTAAGAAACTTTCCATGATCAAGTATGTAATGTATACCAGTTTGGTTCTTCCTGAATTTTTTTATTTATTTTATTTTTTGTCTTCACTCACCAACCCAGCCTCTATCCTGTTGCTGGTTGGGTTTTTTGTTTTTTTTTAGTTCCTGCTCTGTTTTTCCTCTCCAAAACAGACCCGTCTCTTCTTCCCCTTCCCCCCACGTCGGCCTTCCTCTAAAAGTTGTGATTGAAATTCAGCTCAGCTGACCTGCCCGGAGTGTATCCTCTCCGCCCCCGTCTCTAAAGTAAAGTAAAGTAAAATAAAGCTCTGACGGGGAAACGCCTTCCTCCCCCTTGTACTCGCCAATGAAAACCAGCCCGAGGAGGAGACTCCTGCGTGAAACCTGCGGCTGTGTTCCCCCCACGAAGACCAACACATCTCTCCGCTTCACTTCTCTTCGCTCCCAGTCGGGTTGGTTCGGGTCAAGGCTCAGAAGCGCTTCCCTCCAGCAGCAGCAGCAGCAGTAGCTCCGGATCAGCATGGCGACTCCTCTCACCGACCAGGAGAAGCGGAAGCAGATCAGCATCAGGGGCATCGTGGGAGTGGAGAACGTGGCCGAGCTGAAGAAGGGCTTCAATCGCCACCTGCACTTCACCCTGGTCAAAGACAGGAACATCGCGACGCCCCGGGATTACTACTTCGCCCTGGCCCACACCGTGAGAGACCACCTGGTGGGCAGGTGGATCAGGACGCAGCAGTTTTACTACGAGGCAGACCCGAAGGTAAAAAAAATATTAAAAAGTTCTGCACCCAAAGTAGCCCTCAGAATGTATTTATTGTATGAAATGCATGTTCAAGGAGCGATCCGAGCACAAACCTTTAAACAAGAAAACTGGGAATCTTTAGTACCCAGCCGCTAGTTTGTGTTGCATAAAGTTTCTGGATTACAAAGAGGCTTTGTATTTTCAGGTCAGTGCGTCAGGTTCACATATTAATCATTGTTTGTTCAGTGGAAGGCAGGACTGTTCCACTTACGTTCATTAGTTTTTACAGCTCTAAACTGCATTTCCTGTATATTGAAGTTATTGATGTATTTAATGCTAAAAGCCCCAGACTGTTTCAGATTTAATTTCCCCTGTCTTTTATTTATTTTTTTACCCCAGAGGGTGTATTATCTGTCCCTGGAGTTCTACATGGGCAGGACGCTGCAGAACACCATGATCAACTTGGGCTTGCAGAATGCGTGCGACGAGGCCATCTACCAGGTCAGGTGGCTGCATTCAGTTGCCGAATCCGAGCAACTCAACGTTGTGAGTTTGCTGATTGGAAACGTTCTCGCCGCAGCTCGGCCTGGACATGGAGGAGCTGGAGGAGGTGGAGGAGGACGCGGGTCTGGGCAACGGAGGCCTGGGCAGACTGGCGGGTGAGCAAACGTCCTCAAAGCCGTCTTTGAGGATGAAAAGTGGGATAGAGGTTACTTTAAGAGCACATTCCCATTTTGAATCCGTTGCAGTTTTTGCTCCATCCTTGTCTCCAGGCTCTTCTCCAATAAAGCTGCATGTCTGCTGAACATGTGAAGCAACTCTCGGCTTGAGAAAGTTTGCGACAGATGGTGGAAATGAGCAAATATGCTGCTGAAACTTCACCTGCAGCACCACAAAAAAAAACCAACAGTTTTTATTTAACTGTATGTAATATTTGAATTCCTTGCTATTGCAGCATGTTTCTTGGATTCCATGGCGACCCTGGGACTCGCAGCGTATGGTTATGGCATCAGATACGAATATGGCATCTTTAATCAGAAGATAAGAGACGGCTGGCAGGTAATTGTTCTTCCTTCTTTTTAAAAAAAAAATAATGATTTGAAAAGTGCCTGAAGCTCAGCTGTGACAAACACATTGATTCCTCCACCTTTATCTTTTTTAAAAAAAGCAGGATTCCCTTTTAAAATTTGACAGAGGCTAAAGTTGAGATGAATTGGGTCGGAAAACATCATAAGTTAATTATTGACAAAAGGAACTGACCTTAGCATGGCTAAGAGGGTCAGACAAAGGTTTGTTTTGGGAATGACAAAACAAACCTTTGTGTATCTTCTGATAGGAGCCTGCAAAACTGCAGGCTTCTGCTGTTTTTTTGCGTTCCGCCGGGTTCTTTGCGGGTCGAACCCTGTCAGTGTAAACATGTCCCCCTGGACTCTGAACTGCATGCGTGCCCGTTGTGTATGGACGCAGGTGGCTGAACCTGTGCGCCTGATATCTGCTGCTAGCGAGAGCTATTATTTACGTCAAAACAAAAAAAAATGCGATTGCGGGCCGATGTAAGAGCTGACCTTGCTTCCTTGTTTCAGGCTGTACGGTACAAAGAGGTCAGATAAGGCCGAGTTTGTTCTGGGACTTTCACTTATCTGTCACCTTCCGCGCTGTAGGTGGAGGAGGCAGACGATTGGCTAAGGCACGGAAACCCCTGGGAGAAGGCTCGTCCCGAGTACATGCTGCCTGTCCACTTCTACGGACGAGTGGAGGAGACGAGAGACGGGCCCAAGTGGGTTGACACGCAGGTACTTGGTGGCAACTTCATAGTGGAAAGGATTTGCATGAATTTGGGTTGAACGAGAGTAAATGACCTTGTGATGCGGTCAACCTGTGACATCTGTCTGGGTTTTCACCTGCAGGTTGTTTTAGCAATGCCTTACGACACACCCGTTCCTGGCTACATGAACAACACTGTGAATACGATGAGGCTGTGGTCGGCCCGTGCGCCCAACGACTTCAACTTGAAAGACTGTAAGTCCAGGAGGATGTCTCGCTTCCATGCAAAAAAATATTATACGTCTTTGGCAAAAGAGTTGCACAATGTGCAGGGCTTTGCAAAAGTATTCATGTCCCCTGACTCATTTGGCACGTTACATCCGCATCCTTCAGGGTGTGTTGTTCGACTTTGGCACGGTAGACCACCGTAAAGTCTTGTGTAACTGAAGTAAAAGGAAAATGGCCAGCCTTCTTTGACTTGGTTACCTCTAAATTCACTCCAACCAAGTGTCTTTCGTAGTCGGTTGTCTGAATGCAGTGGCTCTGAAAGAAAAATGACACCATGAAGACCAATGAACACATCCAAGACATATTTGTCCACTTCTACTACCAGGCCAGTCAATAAAGGGCTTAATCTGATATGCAGAGACTATATCCAGGGGAACTCTTTGGAGGAGTTGGAGACATCCACGTCTCAGGCGGCAGGATCTGCATTAGGACACCCAGTAGTTTAGCGGTTTCCCAAATCTTGCTTTGACGTAAGAGTGGCACTTAGTAAGCGCTCTTGTCAGATGAGACCAAAAGGAAATGTTGGTGAAACATGAAGGTGTGGGTGATTCTCTGAATGCTGCAAAATCTTTAGATTGACTGATTGACTGAGCTTGACTTATTTTGACAAGAGCAGTCTGTAATTGTGCAAGTACCCCAAAGTTAGTCAGGTGTTTTTGAGGGTTGAATATACATTTTTGCCACACTTAGTTTGTTTTGTTTTTTTAACTGTAAAGATTTATAAATGTACAATTTTCACTCCTCTTCACAATTCTCCACCATTTTATGTTGGTCTACCACAATATACTTATAATAAAATAATTTGCTTGTGTTGTGGAAAAGTTTAAAGGTATTTGTGCTTCATGTGTGCAAGATCAACAGAAACGTCTGCAATTGTGGTCACTTCCTCTCTGCCACATTTCAGGGTGTTTAATTTTTGTTTAAACCAAAACCAGTATTTTCTTTCTCTAGTTAATGTAGGCGATTACATACAGGCTGTTCTGGACAGAAATCTGGCAGAGAACATCTCGCGAGTCCTCTATCCAAACGATAATGTAGGTTCACCTTTTCGTGGCCAGCAAACCATCAGATGTTTTCCACCTCGGTGTAACTTTATGCGCTTGTTCCTGCGGTTCAGTTCTTTGAAGGAAAGGAGCTCCGTCTGAAGCAGGAGTACTTTGTCGTGGCAGCCACACTCCAAGACATCATCCGCCGCTTCAAGACCACCAAGAAGGGCAGACCGAGCCGCACCACCTTCGATGCCTTCCCGGACAAAGTGAGAACTTGGAATCAGTGTCGCAAAAGGCGGGGCGGTTGTCTGTCTTTAGCTGGCGTGTTGCTTCATTTTGTTGGTTGGTTTGCAACATCGTGTCAGCATTTCCTCTTTGCTTGTGTCTGTTGCAGCTGCCGAAGCTGCGAGGTGGATGACGTTTGTCAAGTCATGGTTGCCTGGTTTTAAAAAATAAGTGAATAGAAAGGGATGGGGGGGGAGCAAAATGATCCACGACGGTGTATTGGGGACATTGTAGGAAGAAAAGAAAAGAGATTTTCTGCTAAGAAAAAACAGTCATTTTCCAGAAAAGCCTAGGAAAATTCTGAGCTCCACAAGTAGAAAAAAAACAACCTTGAGATTAATCTAGAAAAAAAACTCAGAAATGTCTGAGTTTGGAAAGTCAAAAATGTGCTAGAAAAAACAGACTTGTGTTTCAACAGTTGAAAACTTTCGAAAAGGAAAATTTCCAAAACTCAAAAAAAAAAGAAAAATCTAGAAAATTTGAGGTTAAATTTTTTTTTTTCTGTTTTTTTTTTTCTAACAAGTCTTTGACTTCTCCAATTCAGAAATAGTTTTTCCAGAAAATTAGAGTTTTTCTGGCAGGAATTTATAACTTTTTTATTTATTTATTTTTCTCTGTTCCCTATCTACAATGGGCCTATTATGCTCAGATCGGTGACAGATCGATTTATTCGTGTATTTTCCCCTCTTGTCTATTGCACTACGACTTAAAGCTGAGTTCAAAAATCCACATTGCTTTCCAACAGCTACAGTCGGACCTCACCGTTTCCTGTTTTCCAGGTCGCCATCCAGCTGAACGACACCCATCCTGCCATGGCCATCCCCGAACTGATGAGGATCTTTGTGGACATTGAGAAACTCGACTGGGAAACGGTGAGTTAAAGTCGCCTTCGAAGGTCTCTTGTTGGTCTTAATCATCAACACCAACCGTG